>NC_056437.1:85731005-85941005 GCF_018296145.1 Oncorhynchus tshawytscha | reverse complement strand
ATAACGATGGTCATTGTGGCCAAACAGTTCTATTTTTGTTTCATCAGACCAGAGGACATTTCTCCAAAAAGTACGATCTTTGTCCCCATGTGCAGTAGTCTGGCTTTTTTGTGGCGGTTTTGGAGCTGTGGTTTCTTCCTTGCTGAGCGGCCTTTCAGGTTATGTTGATATAGGACTCGTTTTACTCTGGATATCGATACTTTTGTACCTGTTTCCTCCAGCATCTTCAGAATGTCCTTTCATGTTGTTCTGGGATTTATTTGCACTTTTCGCACCAAAGTACGTTAATCTCTAGGAGACAGAATGCGTCTCCTTCCTTAGCGGTATGACGGCTGCGTGGTCCCACGGTGTTTATACTTGTGTATTATTGTTTGTACAGATGAATGTGGTACCTTCAGATGTTTGGAAATTGCTCCCAAGGATGAACCAATTTCTACAATTTATTTTCTGAGGTCTTGGCTGATTTTCTTTTGATTTTCCCATGATGTCAAACAAAGAGTCACTGAGTTTGAAGGTAGACCTTGACATACAGCCACAGGTACACCTCCAAATGACTCAAATGATGTCAATTAGCCTATCAGAAGCTTCTAAAGCCATGATCTAATATTCTGGTATTTCCCAAGCTGTTTAAAGGCACAGTCATCTTCATGTATGTAAACCTCTGACTCACTGGAATTGTGATACAGTGAATTATAAGTGAAATAATCTGTCTGTAAACAATTGTTGGAAAAATTACTTGAGTCATGCACAAAGTAGATGTCCTAACCGACTTGCCAAAACTATAGTTTTGTTATCAAGAAATTTGTGGGGTGGTTGAAAAACGAGTTTTAATGACTCCAACCGAAATGTATGTAAACTTCCGACTTCAACTGTAAATGACCAGCAGCCTGAGCATCACTCCTACTAGCATATAAATGACCAGCAGCCTGAGCATCACTCCTACTAGCATATTAATGACCAGCAGCCTGAGCATCACTCCTACTAGCATATTAATGACCAGCAGCCTGAGCTACACTCCTACTAGCATATTAATGACCAGCAGCCTGAGCATCACTCCTACTAGCATATAAATGACCAGCAGCCTGAGCATCACTCCTACTAGCATATAAATGACCAGCAGCCTGAGCATCACTCCTACTAGCATATAAATGACCAGCAGCCTGAGCATCACTCCTACTAGCATATTAATGACCAGCAGCCTAAGCATCACTCCTACTAGCATATTAATGACCAGCAGCCTGAGCATCACTCCTACTAGCATATTAATGACCAGCAGCCTAAGCATCACTCCTACTAGCATATAAATGACCAGCAGCCTGAGCATCACTCCTACTAGCATATTAATGACCAGCAGCCTGAGCATCACTCCTACTAGCATATAAATGACCAGCAGCCTGAGCATCACTCCTACTAGCATATAAATGACCAGCAGCCTAAGCATCACTCCTACTAGCATATTAATGACCAGCAGCCTAAGCATCACTCCTACTAGCATATTAATGACCAGCAGCCTGAGCATCACTCCTACTAGCATATTAATGACCAGCAGCCTGAGCATCACGCTGGCTGTAACACATGTCAATGGTATAGATTTTAATATTAGCTAGACGGCAGGCAGCTGGACCTGGTGATCTGAGAGCACTTCTGTGTCTCTATTTTCCAGATGAAAATTGGATTGGGGGCTGGGCATGGAGGACAGAGTGCTTGCTGTGTTAATGAGATTGCTGTGGACGGGGGCTGCTGGAGCTACAGCTCCCCCTGACTGGCAGTGTTGTTTACTCTAGGCAAGATCAATAGTTTATGGTGTGTTGTACAGCGCCCCACTGAAAGGTCAATGACGAAAGACCAAAGGAGAGCTTGGCTTTCTTAACCAGGTGTTTTTTAAATGCCATCGCTTGCTCTCCCAGGCCCCATGGTAACTGGACTAGCTTTGTCCAAACAGGGCCATGTCAATCACCTCACACTGCCTCCATGTCCAAACAGGGCCATGTCAATCACCTCACACTGTCTTCATGTCTAAACAGGGCCATGTCAATCACCTCACACTGCCTTCATGTCCAAACAGGGCCATGTCAATCACCTCACACTGTCTTCATGTCTAAACAGGGCCATGTCAATCACCTCACACTGTCTTCATGTCTAAACAGGGCCATGTCACTCACCTCACACTGTCTTCATGTCTAAACAGGGCCATGTAAATCACCTCACACTGTCTTCATGTCTAAACAGGGCCATGTCAATCACCTCACACTGTCTTCATGTCTAAACAGGGCCATGTCAATCACCTCACACTGTCTTCATGTCTAAACAGGGCCATGTCAATCACCTCACACTGTCTTCATGTCTAAACAGGGCCATGTCAATCACCTCACACTGTCTTCATGTCTAAACAGGGCCATGTCAATCACCTCAAACTGTCTTCATGTCTAAACAGGGCCATGTCAATCACCTCACACTGTCTTCATGTCTAAACAGGGCCATGTCAATCACCTCACACTGTCTTCATGTCTAAACAGGGCCATGTCACTCACCTCACACTGTCTTCATGTCTAAACAGAGAGGTGATTGACTTGGTCTGGGAAACAACGAAGGAAGCTTTCTGCTATACAAAGAAACAGTGGCAACAGTAGGCTACATAAGAGATGTGAAAAACCAAGCTGACATTTGCACACAAAAAAAATAGAAAAAAGTATATTGTTTGAGGTTAGACTTGGGGTGCAGTGCAAAGCAAGAGCTTATTCAAGGTACTGGAATAGAAAAGGCAGATTATTTGTGACTGAGGTAACTTTGTGACTTCATGGCAATCCACTCAGTGAATGTGGGCTTTCATTTCTCCATCTTGAACATAGATCACTCTGAGGCACTGTGAGTTTACCCTGCCTCTATAAAATTAATTATCCACAAAGCCTAACATCACACCATTAAGAAATATTATGGAAAAATGGCTTCCAATGAGGAAAAATCGATTCACAACTACACCGATAACTAACTCAATCATATAGGCCTTTGCTACACACACACACACACACACACACACACACACACACACACACACACACACACACACACACACACACACACACACACACACACACACACACACACACACAGTGCAAAAGCACACCTAGCAGCAAAGCTGTTAATAAGTTACTGTCGTTCTAAGACTTCTCCAGGGACATAGCTGCTAGATTATAGTGGTTAGGCAAGGCAGAAGTGTTATGTGTCCTGTTGAGAGCGCTTGATTGGCTAGTAATCTCCATCTCTGAGCATTGTTTGAATGTATCATCTGAGGTGCCACATCTGTTTCACACAGGGGCTTGGTTAGGTAGGGTATAGATCTGTACATGTGATATACAGTAGAGAATGGATTATCTACTACGTCTGCACAGCTTTGATCAGGTATGATACACATAATCATTTGGGGGGTGCTAAGGCCATCTGGGAGTTTATTGGGTTGTGGGTCTGTGATCACCAGCGTTTCTTCTGGATCAAAAAGGGGCTTAGGTGGGTGGGCGTGGCAGGGGGAGTGTGGCAATGGGTGTGGCTGAACTTTAGAGGCTCCCACGTCAGATATTGCGAGTGTGCGTTTGACAATTGCGCTGAATTAATGCCAGACGAAAATAGAGCCCTGGGAGTGAATGGCAATGAACTTCCTTCCACACATCTGTGAGTCAATGTGCAGGGCTTGACATTCACTGTTTTAGCCACTGTTTGGACATAGGCGGCACAAAAAAACACTAAAGCGGCCCGCTCAGGGATTTCAATGGCAGAAAGATCACTGTGGCTCAGTAATCCTTGACAATGAAGTGGGGAATAGTGTGGTTTGGTTCAGTGTATATTTCTGTCTGTGACGTAAGGCTGAGGGGGAGAGGGAAATGGACCTCCATAAACTATAGCAAACATCTAATGGATTTATTGATCAGGGAGCTGTCCCGTAGCTCCTGTTCACTGTGATAGATTTGGCACAAGGGAGGCTACCGCAGGAGTTTGGGCAGAATTATGGTCCCTCATTTAAATTCACTACCACACTACCCTATTGCTACCATCTCTCTCTCTCTCTCTCTCTCTATCTATATATATATATAAGCAGGCAACAACACACACACATTGACTCATACTGTATATGTGGAAGGAAGCTCATTATCATTGACACATTATGTCACTCTTCCAGTGGCAGTATTCTGAACTCAGTGATAATGATTTGGCCTGAGGGAAGCCTTTTTCTGATGCACTGAGGGTCTAATGAGATGTGCACACTGACACTGAGGGGGCCAGATACAGGCATCACATCAGGCTTCCTCCTGTGTTATAACAGTGGATGGAGAGGAGAGAGGAAGGCCTCACTGGAATCCCACTGGCTCAGGAGACTGAGATCAATCACTACTGTACAGTAGGCTTAAACACACAGCCAGCTGAGAAACACACCCACCACCATTACAATACAACTCAACCACGGCTCAATGCTACATACTGTGCATACAAAGAACGACACCCACACCACCGATACAACCAACACAACCCAATCCAGGCACAACGCTCTGTGGACACAAATTAAGAGACTAAACAGTGACTGCAGATTGGCATCTTCACACAGTCTGACTGTAGCGGACATCTTCACACAGTCTGACTGTAATGGACATCTTCACACAGTCTGACTGTAACGGACATCTTCACACAGTCTGACTGTAACGGACATCTTCACACAGTCTGACTGTAACAAACATCTTCACACAGTCTGACTGTAACGGACATCTTCACACAGTCTGACTGTAACAGACACTGCACATATACAAAGTCAAAATCAAACACAGCCACTTACATCCTGAGAGAACTGGCACACAGTCTGACTGAAGTCATCTTCACACAGTCTGACTGTATACCCTGTCTATCTTCACATACCCTTCTGTAACAAACATCTATACCATGTCTGACACCTTCACACAGTCTGACTGTCTATACAAAGTCAAAATCAAACACAGCCACTTACATCCTGAGAGAACTGGCTTGAAGTCATCTATACCCTGTCTATATACCCTGTCTATATACCATGTCTACACCATGTCTATACCCTGTCTATACACCCTGTCGATATACCCTGTCTATATACCATGTCTACACCCTGTCTATACCCTGTCTATACCATGTCTACACCCTGTCTGTATATGCTGTCTATACTCTGTCTATACCCTGTCTGCACCCTGTCTACACCCTGTCTACACCCTGTCTACACCTTGTCTACACCCTGTCTACACCCTGTCCACACCCTGTCCACCACCCTGTCTACAACCTGTCTACACCCTGTCTGCACCCTGTCCACACCCTGTCCACCACCCTGTCTACAACCTGTCTACACCCTGCCTGTATATGCAGTCTATACTCTGTCTATACCCTGTCTGCACCCTGTCTGCACCCTGTCTGCATCCTGTCTACACCCTGTCTGCACCCTGTCTGTATATGCTGTCTATACCCTGTCCTGTCACACCCTGTCTGCACCCTGTCTGCACCCTGTCTACACCCTGTCTGTATATGCTGTCACCCTGTCTGCACCCCCTGTCTACACCCTGTCTGTATACCCTGCTGTCATATGCTGTCTATACCCTGTCCACACCCTGTCCACCACCCTGTCTGTCTGCACCCTGTCTGCACCCTGTCTACACCCTGTCTGCATATGCCCCCTGTCTGCACCCTGTCTGCACCCTGCACCCTGTCTGTATATGCTGTCTAATCCCTGTCCACACCCTATCCACCCTGTCCACACCCTGTCTGCACCCTACCCTGTCTGTCACCCCCTGTCTGCACCCTGTCTGCACCCTGTCTGTCTGTACACCCTGTCTGCCACCACCCTATGCTGTCTATGTCCACCCCTGTCCACTGTCTACCCTGTCCACCACCCCCTGTCTATACCCTGTCTGCATGTCTGCAGTCCACACCCTTCCACCACCCTGCTCATAGATTGCCAGCCAAAAACTTCAGGAGCCACCATGGTGAGAATCCTAAATAAATTGTTGTCTGTGTTGCAATCAGGATGAGCACCTCACTCCAGATGACTGAGATTGGTTTGAAACATTATTACAGGGACTTGGCCTGAGGGCATGTTTCTGATTAAGTAGCACATTGTTTGACGGCGTGCTGCTCTGCTCCTCGTCCTGTTCCGGACTGGGAGGCCGCCGATACAGAGGACTGATAGCAGGATCATTACAAAGCTAGTGCTGATCGGACGCTGTGTTTAAACTTAATGAAAGTCATCCATTTCTATGAAGCCATGGACACAAAGCTGACCAACTCAATGGGGCCATGAAGGAGCATGAAGAGTGAGACCACTGCTTTGCACTCATTCAACTGTATTTATTGAAGGGGTGGAGGTTAATATTGCTCTGTTAGTAGGTTTTAATGCACAGCTGCTCAACATGTAAAGTGAAGTGAGAGTGGCTGAGAGCCTACAACTTGTGCTATAATGATTGACACATCAGTGAGGACTGTGGCAGTAGTCCCACATAAACACATGGGCACATACACTCTGTCTTCACAAACACAGTACTGCACGCATCACCTTCATTTGACACCCTTTCTGGTCTCCCGTGAGTTTTACAGGCTCTAGGGCCAATGGAGGGAGATAAGAAGAGAAAAATGAAATGCAAAAATAACATTTCAAAGAGTGTTTGAGTATTTGTGTCACCTCAGAGAAAACATCTGTCACTGTCACAGCACCATGAGAAGCCGACACACACGGAGAGAGAGAGAGAGAGAGAGAGAGAGACAGAGACAGAGACAGAGACAGAGACAGAGACAGAGACAGAGACAGAGACAGAGACAGAGACAGAGACAGAGATAGAGACAGAGAGACAGAGAGTCAGAGAGAGAGAGAGACAGAGAGAGAGAGATCGACAGAGACGGAGAGAGATCAGGCAGTACAGTTCTCATGGGGCTGGCAATAGAGGCTGTACCTTGTGATATGAAATGGCTCCCAGGCCAAGGCCACCACATGGCTCAACAGTAATGCCCAACTCTAATCAACAGAACCATGAACAGGCCCTAACGAGCACGGAAGAAACTACAATAAAGAGAGCAAATACTATACTGAACAAAAATATAAACGCAACATGTAAAGTGTTGGTCCCATTTTTCATGAGCTGAAATAAAAGATCCCAGAATGTACAAAAAAATAATTTCTCTCAAATATTGTGCACAAATTTGTTTACATCCCTGTTGAGCATTTATCCTTTGCATTTATCCTTTGCCAAGATAATCCATCCACCTGACAGGTGTGGCAAGAAGCTGAATAAACAGCATGATCATTACACAGGTGCACCTTGTGCTGGGGAAAATAAAAGGCCACTCTAAGATGTGCAGTTTTGTCACACAACACAATTCCACAGATGTCTCAAGATTTGAGGGAGTGTGCAATTGACATGCTGACTGTAGGAATGTCCATCAGAGCTGTTGCCAGGTAATTTAATGTTAATGTCTCTACCATAAGCCACCTCCAACATCGTTTTAGAGAATTTGGCAGTTCGTCCAACCGGCCTCACAACCGCAGACCACGTGTAACCACGCCAGCCCAGGACCTTCACATCCAGCTTTTTCACCTGCGGGATCGTCTGAGACCAGCCGCCCCAACAGCTGATGAAACTGAGGAGTCTGTCTGTAATAAAGCCCCTTTGTTGGGAAAATCTGATTTTGATTGGCTGGGCCTGGCTCCCCAGTGGGTGGGCCTATGCCTTCCCTGGCCCACCCATGGTTGCGTCCCTACCTAGTCATGTGAAATCCATAGATTAGGGCCTAATGAATTCATTTCAATTGACTGATTTCCTCATACAGTATGAAAATGGTTTTGTTACAATCTAAATTCTATAAAAATGCTTGAGCTGAATAGTGTTTTTCACTGGGAATTGTCCCTGCTGTCCAGTAACCTCTTCATATACCCCACAAAGGATAGATTTGTTATTGGCCCTTATCTCTGGGGCCCTACATGCCTAAACAGTCTGATTCTTGTTCTGTCTTTGTAGGTTCTAAAGATCTTATCACTCGCCTATCTTTGACACATAGTCTGTGAGAACAGGTTAGAACCTGCTTTTATTTGTTTTAATGCTTTAAGGGAGTAGAGATAATTACCCCTTATCTATATTGTAAGCTTACCTCCCTCTAGGAGGGGTAAACAGCTCTTTGTGTAGATAAAGTACGTAACGACTGTGATTTGTAAATAATCAAGTTACTCTCTGGCTTTATCCTGAGAGGGAACTTCCTGGAAATTGCTTGAATAAAACTCTTATGAACTGTAAAATGAGCTCTGCCTGATCCTTGGAATTAGTTTTTCCTCGACAGTTAGTAAATACTAAACAAAGCAAATACTAAGTACAACTAGTCCAGATGGATGAATTCAAAAGCTCAAAAGACAGGGATGAAAATAAATATAGATAAATAATAATAGCCTACCTTGGTTCTAGAGTTCCATGACAGCGTTTAAGGACAACAACAAAAACAGGTAAAAGGGTGTGACTGTGAACCAGGAGTTGGAACCGGTTCAGGGAATAGAACCGAAAACTTCCCTGAACCTAAAACCAGATTATTATTATGTTTATTTTTACATTTTTTATTGAGGAACAGAATCAGAACCGTGAAAGAAGGGATCTATACTGTTCCGGAACAGAAGCGTTATTTTAAAAGCATGGGAACCGGTTAATTACATTAATTACATTACATCACATTAAGCATCTCCAATCCAAAATTAAATCTAGAATCGGCTTTCTATTTCGCAACAAAGCATCCTTCACTCATGCTGCCAAACATACCCTCGTAAAACTGACTATTCTACCGATCCTTGACTTTGGCGATGTCATTTACAAAAAAGCCTCCAACACTCTACTCAGCAAATTGGATGCAGTCTATCACAGCGTCATCCGTTTTTTCACCAAAGCACGATATACAACCCACCACTGCGACCTGTATGCTCTCGTTGGCTGGCCCTCGCTTCATATTCGTCGCCAAACCCACTAGCTTCAGGTCATCAATAAGTCTTTGATAGGTAAAGCCCCACCTTTTCTCAGCTCACTGGTCACTATAGCAGCACCCACCCATAGCACGCAATCTCACTGGTCACCCCCAAAGCCAATTCCTCCTTTAGCCGCCGTTCCTTCCAGTTCTCTGCTGCCAATGACTGGAACGAACGGCAAAAATCACTGAAGCTGGAGACTCATATCTCCCTCACTAGCTTTAAGCACCAGCTGTCAGAGCAGCTCACATATCACTGCACCTGTACATAGCCCATCCGTAAATAGCCCACCCAACTCCCTCATCCCCCATACTGTTATTTATGTCATTTATTTTGCTCCTTTCTACCCCAGAATCTCTACTTGCACACTCATCTGCTGCACATTTATCACTTCAGTGTTTAATTGCTATATTGTAATTATTTAGCCACTATGGCCTATTCATTGCCTTACCTCCCTTATCCTACCTTATTTGCACACACTGTATATAGACATTTTCTATTGTATTATTGACTGTATGTTTGTTTAATCCATGTGTAACCCTGTGTTGTTGGTTGTCTCGCACTGCTTTGCTTTATCTTGGCCAGGTCGCAGTTGTAAATGATAACTTGTTCTCAACTAGCATACCTGGTTAAATAAAGGTGAAATAAAAATAATAGTTTATGTTCCGGGCAGAAAGGCGCCTATGCAAAGCCCTCACTCTGTCACTCAGAAACTTATATTCCAGTGTCTGCCTGCCAGCTGAAAATCTTTGCCAGTGTATGTGTGTGTAGGCAACATGCCCTTCCCCCTTCAAAGCTTAGGCTGATGTACCCTACTGACGCTACAAGCATTCAGATATTAGGGAGAGATATTTAATTAGAGAAGAATGGATTCACTTCTTCCATGCTAGTTACGGATACTATAGTTATCACGTTTCACATTGGATTAAATAACTACAAAAAGCTAAGATGTGTTTTTAAAAATTCTGGTGTGGCTCTATACACACAAGCTTGTCAGTTAGCTAGCTAGCTCTGGTTCAACTTTAAGACAACTCTCGTAAGTTCAAAGACATTCAAAGTTCCTCCATAGAAGCCGCTCCTCCGTAGGTATAATTCTGTTGGCCTAATTCAGACTATGCCCAGCACTTCAAGCCAAGCCTCTTCCTCCACCCTCTCTCACTCTCCCCCCACCTACAAAATTTCAGTCGCATCTTGCACCCTACACTTATCTGTCCATGGCGCATGTAAACAACTATAGCTTAGTCAGCTGATAGCGCCCATGCACTAGAGTTCTCAATTTCAGCCTGAACTCTTGTCTCTCTCTCCTCCCTGTCAGCTGCAGAAGCAGCCACAGGCTGCCATGTGTATTGCGCTGTCCGAGGTGCTGAAGCTGCAATCTAACTACAGTAATTCACTAGTTTCTTATTTGTTGTTTCTCTGACTGAAATGTTATGCTACCTAATTTGTTGAGAATTCAAAAATATTCCCTATTTGCTAAATGTGCCTTCCCTACCATGCTCTGTTCACGTGACACATGCATGCACCCGTTAGGACATAGGCTGGCTTACAGCTAATAATATCCAGAACATGTATTTATTATTTCAATTTTCAAGACTCCATGGCTCCAGTGTTGTTTAATTGATGTGTTATTTTGTTGTGTTCTGTTCTGTTTCCTTAATGCCTAGGCCATGGCCTAATTAGGCAGAACATTTCATTTGTTCTTTTATTTTCTACATAAAAAGCTTCATTGTATTTAAAGTCATGACTGACTGACTCGTACTTATATGGGCTACTATATTACTGCATAATAATAATAATAATCCTAAGAAGAACCCGAAGAAGGTGGGTAAGCCGAGCGCTTTGTGCCACTGCCAAACAGGTGTTAGACATGGAGTCTTGAATATTGTAATGAGGTGTTGTTTACACTGGAACAGTGTAAACAACACCTAACAAATAAGAAATCCTCGAGAGTCTGTTCTAAGGAAGAAATGTATTTTTCTGCCTACAAAGATTAAACACAGTTACTGACATGTTGAGGTTTATATGTTTAATTATTCAAGGCTGCCTTTTTATTTCATTTTAAAACTAAGCCTACTGTTGATGATATTAGGTGTTACATACTGTTAAGGGAATTTTTATCAATGATGACTAATTATGTATACATTTCAATCAGGATGTACTAATCGGAATACTATTATGTTACTGTATATGTACTAATCAGAATACTATTATGTTACTGTATATGTATGAATTTTCTTTCTTAATCTTAGTACTGAATATAATGTTTGTGAATGAATCAAGGATTAGAACAATGACGGTCTGTTCCTGGGTAGAAATGAATGAACTAAATCTTCAGACTGGCTAGAATGCTTATCTACACCGGAAAACCTTGGCTCAGCCATAAATTATATTAAATTGGTAGGGAGACGAGGTGGGAAGACTTGAGATACTGCCTTTGTACCAGGGTGGGAGAAGAGACGGGTTGGTACTGGAACTAATGACGTCATTTTCAGTTTATAACCTGTGGTAACCTGTATCGTGTTCAGTACTCTCGTGAATAAATTCTGCTGATTGACTTTAAGACTGGGCTCTGTCCATTATTATAGAATAAGGGTCTTACAAATCCTTATGAATTGACAGAGTGTTTAATTTTAATTGGGTATTAAAACATAGAGTAATTTAATTCCTTTAACACATACTTTTATAATTCTGATAATAATAACAACAACAAGAAGAAGAAAGAGATCAAGAAGGAGGAGAGGATTGAGCGCTGTGTGACCCATGTGTGTAAAGGTAGGCTATTATTCAAATATTTGTTTTCTGACCATTTGGAACAGTGTAAACAATGCTGAATAAATGATAAGAAATCACAGATAATCTGATCTAACAAAAACAATTAGCTCACGGAATCAAACACACACTTCAAAACAGGATAAGCATTTGTCTAATTTCTGAAGATATATACAGTATGGATGTCTTACTGTATAAACCCTGAGATCCACATACAATAGTATGGATGTCTTACTGTATAAACCCTGAGATCCACATACAACAGTATGGATGTCTTACTGTATAAACCCTGAGATCCACATACAACAGTATGGATGTCTTACTGTATAAACCCTGAGATCCACATACAACAGTATGGATGTCTTACTGTATAAACCCTGAGATCCACATACAACAGTATGGATGTCTTACTGTATAAACCCTGAGATCCACATACAACAGTTGTTGATTATATTCAAGTTGTGTTTTCCCCTCTCATCACTTCTCTTAGACAAGGCTAGGGCTTTTCACTCTCTCCTCACTCTGCTCACTTCCAACAACATCTCACGTTGTTGTAAAAACCAGTGTAAATGAATAGTCTACTCGTTAACTTGAACAAAAGAGCAATATGGTCTAGGGAAAGGTGCGTCCATTTTCTAGAAATCAGGCATCGTTTAGGTTTCGGGCTCATTACATTTATGGGATGTCGGACTAGGCCTGGGCTAGGGCTTCAGCTCATCGGGCTTGGGTCGGACCAGGCTAAAATGTTCAGCCCCAATGAGAACTCTACCATTGGCTGCCTAGGCTAAAACAAATATAGCTTACCCGCTCTATTGCAAGCTGCCTTATCCTCAATGATTGGTAAAGAAATGTAATGCTGAGCTAATGTAATAAAAAAAACTATTACTTCAGACATTTAAAAAGGAACCGAGAGGAACGATATAAACTGGTACTTTTTTTGTTTCGAAACCAATCAGAACTTTTGCAGGTCGGAACAGTGGAATGGAACAAAACAAATAATGGTTCTGTTCAGAACAAAACGATTGGACATTTTTTGGGGTTCCAAACCCTGCGGTTAACTACTGTGAACTTCAAGGAAAGAGATGAAACTCCATGAAAAGAGGAGAGACAACAGGTGAAATCAGATGAACAGTCTGGGAGGTTCAACCACCACACAGAGCTAAACTGTCAATGAAGAAGTGATTTAAGAGGGAGCTATGCTGAAACTTACAGAGGTGAAGTTCTGGGGACCGCACGGTTCTCCCCGGTACTTGCAGGAGAGAAGCATTTCCTCTAGCTGGTGGCTCAGCCGGTCCATAAACTCCAGGTTGCTGCCCTCAAAGTTTCTGGGGGGCAGGAACAGCCTGAAGTCAGACAGTTTGCTGAACCAGGCCTGGCTGTCCTCCTGCAGCAAATCCAGCACCATGGGTCTCACCGTCCGGTTGGCCAGCAGTAGGCCCAGCCAGTGGCCAGCAAAGTACAGGTCACTTTTGGTGAGCTTGTAGAGGCGGATTGGGTTGTTGTTGCAGATAGTGACTGTGGGGAAGGCCATCTCCTTGGCCCACTCTGTGTGGATCCGTGTGTAGGTGGGGAAGGAAAGCCAGTGGAGCAGACGGTTGGAGGACCAGGACAGGAGCAGGCCCAATGAGGTGCACAGGGCCAGCAGCCAGAAGGCCCGACGGCCTATGGAGACACCGGACACACACACATGCCTGAGGCCATGCAGACTTGTCCCAGCCAGCAGGTTGGAGGTGATTGAGGACAGGCCTGGCCTTGCAGGGAGGCGCCGGCGGCCTCTCCTCACCACGGCTGGGGATCCCCGCTGGAGACATCGCCCCTCCAGAGCCATGGCTGCCCACACTGCTCCTAGTGCCGAGAGAAAGGCTTCATCTCCCAGCCAGGCCTCAGGGGCTGGGCCCCACATGGAGCTCCAGGGCACCGATATCCCCACTGATGTAATCCACACCTGGATTTGTGCTTATCTGACTCTGCTGTTACACACAATCCGTACAAGCTCCTCACACACAACCTCACTCACACACACACATACTAACTCTCTCTCTCTGTCACAGTGTCTTCTGTTTGTTGTTGTTGGTGTCCTGTTTTACTCTTTAGCTACTTGTTGGGCTTCTCCCTCTCAGTCCATCTGGTTCCCTTGACCTGAAAGTACTCCACTCACCCAACTCAGCAGTAAAAAATACATTCAGCCATGCAAATATGCACCAAGCGATGCAGCTTCTACATGAGCGACTCCAGCATCCGCACCAGTTAGTGTAACACAGAGCAAGAGAGGAAGAGACAGAGGGAGAGAGGGAGAGAGGGAGAGAGAGAGAGAGCTAGAGAGCGAGACGGGGGGAGAGGGAAAAGGATAGGGAGGGAGAAGAGAGGGGGTGGAGTGAGTGCTAGAGGAGAGAGAGGCAAGATGAGCTGAGAAGCACAGACAAAATGAAAAAACGGAAGGTTAAAGAAGAGAGCAGTGGGTCTGTTGTGGTTCTATCTGGTGCCGTCTGTCAAAAAACGGCTCGTCCTGCCGGTTCCCTCTGCTCTGTCGGCGCTCCTCTCTCTGCCGACCGAGGCGGCTGTCTTTTGGGACTTTGCCGTCGCTCCACTTCGATCAGTGATGCTCAGCCTCGTTCAACCTGCTAACCCTCCAACACCACCACGGCCAGAGGCTGGACTTGTTTACATGACACCGCTAAAATGAGCAGCCGTGCATCACTAATTGCCTTTGTGAGTCTACCTCACTAATTTCTTCTCCGGCTTTTTTTGTGAGCTCACTTTTATCTTCTTGATTTCCAGCCTTCCCCTCTTCCCATCTGTCACTCTTTCACTCCCTCCCTATTCCCCCCTCCATTGTCCTTTCTCTTCTCCTCCTCTCTTGACTGGAGGAGCGGGTGTTGTGTCCTGCGGGTGATAATGTACGGCGAGCCCGTCTTGTGCGAGGAGCAGACGCTTCTTAGTCCCAGATGCACGCAAACACTCATTCACTCTGAGAGGGGAGCACATGCACACACACTGCGTTTCCCTGTGGGAAACCTGACCAGAAAATCTGTTCAGTCACACTCAGATCCTGGTATCTCTCTCTCACTCATTCTATCGTTCCAGTTTTCTTTCACTCTCTGTTTCTCTCCCTCAGAACTGTGGCATTTCCAATCGTAACGCTCCTCTTGTTTTCTTCCTTTTCTAAAAATACTTCTCTCCAAATCAAATTCATTAACTTGCCCTCACGCTCCTCCTCCTCTTGTGCCGATGTCCGTCAATCCTTCTCAGCTCCACCCCCAACCGGGCTCCTCCTCCTCCCATGAAGTAGATGTGTACATTCTCTCTCTCTCTCTCTCTCTCTCTCTCTCTCTCACTTCCCTTCCTTTGGATATTGCCCTGTTATTTTCTGTATTCTCTTCCTCCTGTGCAGACAGACTGTTCCTCTGGTCCCCTCTCTCTCATCGGGCAGCGTGTTCTCTCTGTGCTCCTCTCCTCCTGCGCCACAGCTCTGTCCACCCAGCCAGTGAGAGAGCGAGCGATGAGTGTCTGTCTGAGAACGCCAGGGCTCTCTCTCTCTCTCTCTGTCTCTCTCTCCATCTCTCTCTCCCTCTCTCTCTCCCTCTCTCTCTCTCTCCTCCCCCTCTGTTTGTCGGCTGCTGCCACGACTTACACAACAGGAGCAGAATGGGAGAGCAGGAGAGTGTGTGTGCACTCAGAGAGGGAGACCGAGACAAACAGCATCATACTGAATTATTGCTTTGGCTGCTATACCCCCTTTCAACCTAGTCCTCTCTCTGTGTATTCTCTGTCTCCCTTTGTCAAATAAACACAAAACAGCCCTACAGAATGTGGGAAAAGGACTGGGTTTTTAGTTTAATTTCCGGCCTGTTTGTGAAACATAAAATATCTTGAATTATGTTGTCAACGTAGGGGGTAGACAAAATCAAGAAAATAGCAAGACATTAGGCAGATGGAGGGAAGGATGTGATTGAATGAAATATGACAAGACAAACAAGAGTAACACCTAAGTGCAACATTGAAAAGCTCTGTGGTAGTCTTAGCAGAGCTTCAGGCTTGGTTTGCAGCCAACACTGTACATATGGCTTGTCGTCACCAACTAACTCTCATGACAACTTTGACTTGTCATGTCTCCTAACAGCATTGGCTCAGCTGTGCTCTTCAGTGAAATCACATGGGGGACCACTATCCTTCCCCTAACATTTACATCCCATTTACATCCACACACGTTCATATAGTGGACGTTTTTATTCACAAAGACGCCACACACATGTACTGTGTGCAACACAACGAAATGAGCAGTAGCGTAGATACTACATCCTGTCGTGGAAATTTCCTGTATTACCAAATCATGAGAGAGCAAACCACACACAAGTCAGAGTTATCATAAAGTCAATGTTTTATTATATAAGCTTCACCATAGCCCTGTGACTCTCAGATCAATTCAGTGTCATAAATGAATTCTCTGAGAGTGCTTACAAAACAGTCCTTGGTATCATTTATAGCCAAGACAAACCCATCAAAGCTCACATGACGAATAACAGATCTTAGGAACATTATACAAATAACATTTTACCAGAAAAAGGAGTATCCCATCATTTATAGCATTAGCTATAAATGATCGTTCAGTTTGGTCTCCTAAACCAAAGCTCTTATCTCATTCTTGGTACCACTTAGAACCAAAAACATTACCTCATCCAATGGCATATATCAAATACACCCCCTCCTGGACAAGCTTACAGAGAGAAGTGACTGGCAAACAGACATTGTGGAGCCACCTAACTGGTTCCCCATTAATCACACCATCCCCTCACATGGTTTAGGAATAGTTTACAGACACATTCACAGATAAGACTAACCCGACCTCTCCCCTCTCTGGGCCCAAGTAACTTGGAGAGTGATGGAGTGTTAGAGAACTGCAGGGGTCATAGTACTGGAAGTACAATTCCAAATAAAGTCTGCCAAATAGACAATGCCTGAGACAGTGAGACATGAGTGTAGTACAAAAGAAGAAGCATCATCATAATAGGTCAACAGAAAGTGCTGCACCTGCATGTCTGACTCAGTGGTTGTGGTGGTTTGACTGGGCACCTCAGACAGTTCCAGCTACAGTCCACTCAGTACTGTCCAGTTGGCCTGTAGCAGTTATAACGTCATCATAACAATGCAGTCATTTAGTACCTCTTAACTTTTGAAAAAGATATATAATAAGATATATAGATAATATATACAATAACAATATTGAATATTTAGGAGGAACAGTTTATGGTTACACATCTCTTGTTGGGAAAAAGAAAATCCCTAATGAAACTATAATCTCAGACACATTAATATTTGAATATCTCGGTTTGTAAAATTGCTTCATTTGCATTTAAGATGAGGAAGAATTCTCCGAAATGCTTTTGACAGAGCATACACCAGTCTTCTTCTGCTAATGACAAAGTGAAGATGTTTTCCCTCCAAGTGAGAGGACTATTTTTCACTTGTTTAATTGAGTTGCTCCTAGCTGTTCTCAGCTAACAGAGAGGAGAGAGTTGAATAGGAGCCCAGCTCAGAAAAACAGCAGAGACTATGTCTCAAATGGCACCCTATTTTCTATGGGCCCTGGTCAAAAGTGGTGCACTTTATGGAGAAAAGGGAGCCATTTGGGACAAACGCTATAAGTACAGTAGAATCTGCCCTCTGTGTGTCCCCTATGACTAAGTCATTATCAAGCTGAATAACAACTGGTATCTGTGCTTATCTTGTATGACTCACTGGGGCTAAGTGAATTGTGTAGCTGTTATGGAAACACAAACAGCAACAGCGAAAGAGAAAATGTGTAATGTGCAGCATTATAACTCATTGCGTTGGCTTGGCCGACATGCAGTTGTGTGACTTGTACGTGCTGTAATACAATGCTTTCTGACAGCTCCATGTGATTTGATCACAGGAGACGTGATAAAAAAGCTTCTACACTGAGGGGTCATATACACACCCAGCCCACACACATGCCTAGAGAAACCCTTCACATAGAGGACCACGCACACACACACCCAGCCCACACACATGCCTAGAGAAACCCTTCACATAGAGGACCACGCACACACACACCCAGCCCACACACACAGCTAGAGAAACCCTTCACATAGAGGACCACGCACACACACACCCCAGCCCACACACACAGCTAGAGAAACCCTTCACATAGAGGACCACACACACACACACACACCCAGTCCACACACATGCCTAGAGAAACCCTTCACATAGAGGACCACGCACACACACACACACCCAGCCCACACACATGCCTAGAGAAACCCTTCACATAGAGGACCACACACACACACACCCAGTCCACACACATGCCTAGAGAAACCCGTCACATAGAGGACCACGCACACACACACACCCCAGCCCACACACACCTAGGCCCTTCAGAGAAACCCTTCACATAGAGGACCACACACACACACACCCAGTGCGCGCACACACACACACACACACCCAGCCCACACACACGGCTAGAGAAACCCTTCACATAGAGGACCACACACACATGCGCAGCACACACACACACGCGAACACAGACACACACGCAGACGCACAGACACGCCTATAAAAACCCTTCACATAGAGGACCACGCACACACACACACGCACACACACACACGCACACACACACCCTTCACATAGAGGATCACACACACACACACACACACACACACACACACACACACACACAAACCACAAATAACAATCACGTAAAAGGAAAACTGTAAACACATAGAAGATGTAAAATAATGTATAATGTATATCTCACACATAGGAACACACACATATCATGAACATGCACCCGTTTCTTCTAATGCACCGCCTTGCAGCCTAAAGGACTGCAGAGCCAGTCCTTTATCCAGTCTGAATCCATCCAGCAGCAGCATAATTAGACGAGGAGTGTTATTCAGGGCCCAGCTAGCATCAGTATAGAGGAGAACAGCTCAAAGGTTCAACATAAATATCCAATTAGCCAGCCTCCAAAACATCAGGGGAGTCCGAGATTAATCAGAGATATATCCCTGAACCATCTGATTCAATTACACGCATTCTTCTGTCCACAATGATGTGTGCATCTACTGTGTAATACCCCCAGTCCTTCATCAACAAACACCATCCAGGATTCAAGGACTGGACAATACTACAATAATCATGAAAAAATGATGTGCGGAAAGGGTAGAAGCTATTATGATTTCCATAGATGAAATGCATCTCTTCTCTCAGGACTTCGAGGCAGACAGAAAATCAATACACACATACAGATTCCGTCATACAAGCATTTTCTACATGTTTCTAAAGGATTTGAATCACAAAAAGACGGCTTGAGGGTCGCTAACGCTTTACCCCTTCTGAGGGAGAGAAGCAGTGACGTGGGGAGCAGATGAAAGATGAGCAGGATGAGGAGACAGTGTGCAGAACTGCCATCCATCAAATCCACAGCATGCATTAAGATGACACCAATAACAGGCGATCAATGGCTTTTCTGTATTTTAGGAGTTTTTTTAATCGAGCGTAGTCACACTTGTCTGGCTGTAGGTGTAGCAGGGCCTCCCCTGGCTTCAAACACCGCCTCCTCTCTAAATGAAAGGGAGGGCTGCTGCTGAGCTGTAGGGTGGTAATAGATTGAACGTTCCCTTTGTGGGTGAGTTCTTAGAGCTCACTGCAGTCATTATGGCTATTAGTTGTTGTCATGGCATGAAATAATCATCAGTTGGCTTGATGAAATGAGAGGAGATAGGGGGATTGGGTCTGTTTGTTGTATCCCAATCATAACCCTGCTGCTCTGTAGTGTGTAGTCTCTGATTGGATGTTGTACGACAGCCATCATCATCACTAACACCACAGAGCGAGGACAGTAATAGCTATGCAATCTGGTATTGACCGCACTCAATCTCTCCAAATGGATGGGATGCCTCAGGATCATTCAGGTGTTTGTTTGTCTACTGTGATCTGGTCTGGTGGAGACACACTTCATGTTGTTGCTATGTTAATTATATAGTCAAGTGTGATCAAACATTCCTTAGTGGGGTGCAGGACCAATAGAAATAGAGCTGGCACTCATAAGCCCCACCACATACCTTTATTCATAAACAAACTACGTTTCCATCCTGCAAGGATCTTCGTCAGGTCACTGTGTTATTTATATATAAATATATTCACTTCTTATTATGTCTTACTGTGCAAGATATTGATCTTTCAAATAGATCCACACCATTACAGCGCCTTAGTTATAGTGCATAGACCAACAGCTACTGTTGGTTTGTAGAGAGACAGCATGTGAAACATGCTTTAGCCCGTTTAGATTGTCTGCAGTGGAAGACGAAGCTTCTCATGAAGGTTGATCCATGCTGGTGTTCTAGCTAATCTGGCTCTAGAGAATGAGGTGAGATAAATGACTCCTGGTCCTCCAGTATACCAGGGAAAGACTGTCATACCACAGAAAGAAGTAGGAGCCAGATACTTCACAGGATGTGATGTATAAATCTGAAGCATCCGTTTACAACTTCTTCTCACCACCATATAAGACCAGTGGAGGGAAGTGGGAGAAGATGGAGCTAGATGAAACTTGGCCGACATTCCACACATTTTCTCATTGATGAAACATTCGATCTCAATACAGTTTTCTTTATCCCAAAACTACAATCGGTTATGAACAGAGCGCACTAAGTTTTGTAGACTTGACCCTTTAAAAATGTTTCTAAACATTGCATTGTTTAGAAGGAGCACAAGGACAACTTGAGTTACATCACACACACAGTTCACAGAGTAGGCATTCCCTAATGGAAATATGCAAATATATGTTAGAACACACCAGTAGGATCTTGCTAGCTCGTGCTTGGCTCTGCCCACCTCCTTGCTTGTTCTGCACACTATGCTTAATTTTCTCCCATTGGAAACAATTTCAATGATCTTGGGTTAGTTACCAGTATCTTTGGTCATGCATACTGTACAAGGTGTGATGGTGATGAAGGGTCCCTGTAACGGCTGTTGGTGGAAGAAGGTGAGGACCAAGGTGCAGCGTGGTACGTGTTCATCATTATTTAATAGAACAGAACACTGAATGACAAAACAACAAAGAGCACAACCGAAACAGTTCTGTCTGGTGCAGACACAAAAACAGAAAGCAACTACCCACAAACACAGGTGGGAACAGGCTACCTAAGTATGGTTCTCAATCAGAGACAACGATAGACAGCTGCCTCTGATTGGGAACCATACCAGGCCAAACACAGAAATACAAAACATAGAACATAAACATAGAATGCCCACCCCAACTCACGCCCTGACCAAACCAAAAATAGAGACATAAAAAAGGAACTAAGGTCAGGACGTGACAGTAACGGCCCCCCCAAATGTGCGGACTCCGGCCGCAAAACCTGAACCCATAGGGGAGGGTCTGGGTGGGCATTTCACTGCGGTGGCGGCTCTGGTGCGGGACGTAGACCCCACTCCACCTTGGTCTTGGCCCACCCATGTGGCGCCTCTGGAGTGGCGACCCTCGCCGCCAACCTCGGACTGGGGACCCTTACCCTTACCCTTACCGGACCCCGAATAGGAGGGAGATTCTGGCGGTGCCGGACAGGCGGGAGACTCTGGCCGCGCCGGACAGGCGGGAGACTCTGGCGGCGCCGGAGTGAAGGACGACTCTGGCGGCACGGAGTGAAGGGCGGCTCTGGCGGCTCCGGAGTGAAGGACAACTCTGGCGGCGCCAGAGTGAAGGGCGGCTCTGGCGGCTCCGGAGTGACGGGCGGCTCTGGCGGCTCCGGAGTGACGGGCGGCTCTGGCGGCTCCGGAGTGAAGGACAACTCTGGCGGCGCCGGAGTGAAGGCCGGCTCTGGCGGCTCCAGAGTGACGGGCGGCTCTGGCGGCTCCGGAGTGACGGGCTGCTCTGGCGCCGCCGGAGTGACGGGCTGCTCTGGCGCCGCCGGAGTGACGGGCGGCTCTGGCGCCTCCGGAGTGACGGGCGGCTCTGGCGCCTCCGGAGTGACAGGCGGCTCTGGCAGCTCTGGACAGACGGGCGGCTCTGGCAGCTCCGGACAGGAGGGCGGCTCTGGCAGCTCCGGACAGGAGTGGGACTTGGTTCTAGGAGCAGGCACAGGACTCACCAGGCTGGGGAGACATACAGGCGGCCTCTTCCTTGGCCGAGGCACCGGATGCACTGGGCCATGGAGGCGCACTGGAGGTCTCGAGCAACGAGCTTGCACAACCCGTCCTGGCTGGATACTCACCCTAGCCCGGCAGATGCGGGGAGCTGAGATGTAGCGTACCAGGCTAAGAACGCGTACTGGAGACACCGTGTGCTCCACCGCGTAACACGGTGCCTGACCAGTACGATCCCCCCCATGTAAAGCACATCTTGGAGATCTGTAGCGCCGAGCTGGCACAGGACGTGTAGGGCTAGGGAGGCGCACAGGAGGCCTGGTGCGTGGGGCTGGCACAGTCTTCACCAGACGGCTAGCACGCACCTCAGGACGAGTATGGAGAGCTGACTCAGGTGACATCAAATCCCGGACACGCTCCGTCGGGCGGATGTCGTGCCTCATGCACCAACACAGCAACTCCCTCATTACTCTCTCCTCCAATCTCCCCATTAACTCCTTCACTGTCTCTGCTTCGCTCCCTTCGCTCACCTCCAATTCCACCCCGACTGGCTCTGGTTCCATCTTCGGCTCTTTACGGTAAGCACGGGGAGTTGGCTCAAGTCTGAATCCTGACTCTGCCACAATCCCTGTGTGCCCCCTCCCCCCCCAAAAAATGGGTGGCAGCTCTCGGGCTTCCTTGCCAGCCGTGCCAACTCCTCGTAGTGTTTCCGCTCAGCCTTAGCTGCATCCAGTTCCTCCTGTGGACGGCGATACTCCTCAGCCTGTTCCCAGGGTCCCTTGCCTTCCAGTATCGGCTCCCATGTCCATTTCTCCAGATAGTGCTGCTCCTCCTTACCATGCTGCTTGGTCCTTTGGTGGTGGGTAGTTCTGTAACGGCTGTTGGTGGAAGAAGGTGAGGACCAAGGTGCAGCGTGGTACGTGTTCATCATTATTTAATAGAACAGAACACTGAATGACAAAACAACAACGAGCACAACCGAAACAGTTCTGTCTGGTGCAGACACAAAAACAGAAAGCAACTACCCACAAACACAGGTGGGAACAGGCTACCTAAGTATGGTTCTCAATCAGAGACAACGATAGACAGCTGCCTCTGATTGGGAACCATACCAGGCCAAACACAGAAATACAAAACATAGAACAAAAACATAGAATGCCCACCCCAACTCACGCCCTGACCAAACCAAAAATAGAGACATAAAAAGGAACTAAGGTCAGGACGTGACAGTCCCCCTGAGAGTTCAGCTACAGTTATTCAAAATACACTGAACAAAAATATAAACACAACATGTAAAGTGTTGGTCACTTTAAAATACCACAGAAATGCTCCATACACACGAAAATCTAATTTATTTCAAATTTTGTTCACAAATTTGTACATCCCTGTTAGTGAGCATTTCTCCTGCCAAGATATTCCATCCACCTGACAGGTGTGGCATATCAATACGCTGATTAAACAGCATGATCATTACACAGGAGCACCTTGTGCTGGGGACAATAAAAGGCCACTCTAAAATGTGCAGATTTGTCACACTCTCAAGTTTTGAGGGAGAGTGCAATTGGCATGCTGACCACAGGAATGTCCACCAGAGCTGTTAACAGAGAGCTTAATGTTAATGTCTCTACCATAAACCACCTCCAATGTCATTTTTAACCCAGAGTCTCTGGTGGCACAGCTGGCGCTGCAGTACAGCGCTCTTTACCACTGCGCCACCCGGGAGGCCCTCCAAGCTAATTTTAGAGAATTTGGCAGTACGTCCAACCAGCCTCACAACCGCAGACCGAGTGTAACCACGCCAGCCCAGGACTTCCACATCCGGTTTTCACCTGTGAAAGTGTGCTCACAGTGTGCTCTTCACAGATGAATATCGGTTTCAACTGTATGGGGCAACAGCTCCAGTTGTGTGATCGAGCAGTTTGCTACTGTCAATGTTGTGAGCAGGGTGCCCCATGGTGGCAGTGGGGTTTTGGCATGGGCAGGCATAAGCTATGAACAACGAACACAATGGCATTTTATCGATGGCAATTTGAATGCACAGAGATACTGTGATGAGATCCTGAGGCCCATTGTCGTGTCATTCATCCGCCGACATCACCTCATGTTTCAGCATGATAATTGTCGGCCCCATGTCTGTACACAATTCCTGGAAGCTGAAAATGTCCCAGTTCTTCCATGGCCTGTATACTCACCAGACTTGTCACCCATTGAGCATGTTTGGGATGCTATGGATCGACGTGTAAAACAGTGCTATCCATATCTCCCCAATATCCAGCAACTTCGCACAGCCATTGAAG
This sequence comes from Oncorhynchus tshawytscha, assembly GCF_018296145.1. Classification (NCBI taxonomy): domain Eukaryota; kingdom Metazoa; phylum Chordata; class Actinopteri; order Salmoniformes; family Salmonidae; genus Oncorhynchus; species Oncorhynchus tshawytscha. The sequence continues at coordinate 85,916,834 of NC_056437.1, read as the reverse complement.
AGGAGTAGGACCACATTCAAAGGCCACAATCAACAACCTGATCAACTCTATGCGAAGGAGATGTGTCGCGCTGCATGAGGCAAATGGTGATACGACCCTACTTTTCTTTTAAGCTTTCTGTTACCAACAGATGCATTCTATATTCCCAGTTATGTGAAATCTATAGATTCGGGCCTAATTTATTTATTTCATTTGTCTGATTTCCGTATATGAACTGTAACTCAGTAAAATACTTGAAATTGTTACATGTTGCGTTTATATTTTTTGTTCAGTGCAATTTATTGAGGAATCAATAGGACCAATAGGAAGGCATCCAGGACTATCGGTGACTTCTATACATTTGGCAAAGCAATGGCCAACATTTAACACAGCTCAATGCCTTTGTATCTCAAGGTTTGTGTGAAGAAAACGTCATTCCTGTTGTATCGTGCTTTCATCATCTGTGCCTGTCATGTCTCCACCCACAAACAGGTACATGACTGCACACATTGTCTGATGGGGGTCCTATCAATGCAGAGATGCCATCTCTCTGATTAAGGTGCACTGATATGAACTAGAAAGAGGCCGTAAACCCGTCTCACAAACAGGAGTACTGTATGTACACTGGTGCTGTGATATACATGCTCAGGGGTGCTATAATTTAGAGTGAATGGGGGTGTGACAACACCAAACCCATGCTCTCTCCTGAGTCCCTTAATTCCCTGTTTCAATTCTTGTCTCTGTCATCCTGCGTCTGTCATCAGGGCTGCGTGGGGAGTAAGGAGGTGAATTCATCAGGGAAGGGAAATAGACAGAGCAGGTAGAGGGTTATGGTAGACAGTAGCTCTGTGCTGCTGTGCCTGCTGCTCAGGATACTGCAGCTGAAGAACATGGCAACAGGCTAAAGGAGAGGAGAGTGTGGATGGCTGCCTGCATGCATCACACAGCCCTGACACTGAGAGAAGAGAGAGCTGTCCATGTGTGGGGGACTGCTGTTTCCCTCTGATAAAAGCTAGCATATTGTTCCCTCTCTGGGCTCAGTCTTTCATGGTGAAACGGTTGCAGACAGAAACCAAACAGGAGCCCATGGCCAACGTACTTATCTGCTCTCTGTGAATAGAGTGGTCATGTTGTAACTGTTTGTTTAAGATGAATCTCTACAGGTTTGAGGAGTGTGTTTCCCACCTGCCTGTGAGAGGATTTCACCTGTTGGGCCAGTCCTGACAGTCAGGGTTGTGTAGGTTACTTTCTTAACGTAATCTGTTACAGTTACTAGTTAACAGTCCAGTAATCAGTAAAATACCTTTTGGATTACCCAAACTCAGTAACATAATCTGATTACTTTCCATTACTTGTGGATTACTTTCCCCTTAAGAGGCATTAGAAGAAGTCAAAAAGGATCCATCAAACACATTTGGTGTGTTATTGTAGTAGTCTCTGATTTATGGTCAGACTCGTTCAGCTGGAACAAACTTAAATGTGCTAATTTTTTTAACGGTGCATTGAATGTCAGAAAGGTATCAATGTATTTTTTTCTGGTGTTGTAACTGATTACAGTTACAGTTATTTTTCAATCAGATTACATGTAATCAGTTACGCACCAACCCTGCTGACAGTGCATTAGCTAGGCCTCAGGGTGTTGTGGATAGTGGTCACTACAACCCTCTCTGTCACAGTACTCTAGTCTAGAGTATCATCCCGGTCCCCCGGCAGAGAGAGAGTCCACACGACAGAGGAATGGACAGAGACAACACTCCACTGATTTGAGAGTGCATGTGGTGTGTGTGTGTCTGTATGTACACTACTGTTCAACAGTTTGGGGTCACTTAGAAATGTCCTTGTTCTTGAAAGAAAAGCACATTTTTGTCCATTAAAATAACATAAAATCGATCAGAAATACAGTGTAGACATTGTTAATGTTGTAAATGACTATTGTAGCTGGGAACGGCTGATTTTCAATAGAATATCTACATACAGTAGGCGTACAGAGGCCCATTATCAGCAACCATCACTCCTGTGTTCCAATGGCACGTTGTGTTAGCTAATCTAATCTTTACCATTTTAAAAGGCTAATTGATCAATAGAAAACCCTTTTGCAATTATGTTAGCACAGCTGAAAACTGTTGTCCTGATTGAAGCCTTCTTTAGACTAGTTGAGTGTCTGGAGCATCAGCATTTGTGGGTTTGATTGCAGGCTCAAAATGGCCAGAAACAAATAACTTTCTTCTGAAACTCATCAGTCTGTTCTTGTTCTGAGAAATTAAGGCTATTCCGTGCGAGAAATTGCCAAGAAATCGACGATCTCGTACAACGCTGTGTACTATTTCCTTCACAGAACAGCGCAAACTGGCTCTAACCAGACTAAAAAGAGGAAATGGGAGGCCCCGGTGCACAACTGAGCAAAAGGACAAGTATATTAGAGTGTCTAGTTTGAGAAAAAGACGCCTCACAAGTCCTCAACTGGCAGCTTCATTAAATAGTACCCGCAAAACACCAGTCTCAACATCAACAGTGAAGACGCGACTCTGGGATGCTGGATTATTAATGAAAAAAAAAGACATTTCTAAGTGATCCCAAACTTTAGAACGGTAGTGTATGTAAGAACTGCATGTACGTATGAGGGGTGTAGTAGGTATAATGGGTGGCTAGAAAGGTGCTCCTTCTCAGTTGAAGGACCTCTTTTGGAGCTACCAGATCTTCCACAACAACCTCAGTACTGGTTAAATAAATAACAACATACTGCCGTGTTTTGGCTGCATCCCAACCAACCTCAGTCACCCTCTATCTGTTCCCCCTTCCAGTACCCTGTAGCCCACTACCTTCTCCCCCTTCCAGTACCCTGTAGCCCTCTACCTACTCCCCCTTCCAGTACCCTGTAGCCCTCTACCTACTCCCCCTTCCAGTACCCTGTAGCCCTCTACCTACTCCCCCTTCCAGTACCCTGTAACCCTCTACCTACTCCCCCTTCCAGTACCATGTAGCCCTCTACCTACTCCCCTTCCAGTACCCTGTAGCCCTCTACCTACTCCACCTACCAGTACCTTGTAGCCCACTACCTTCTCCCCCTTCCAGTACCCTGTAGCCCTCTACCTACTCCCCCCACTTCCAGTACCCTGTAGCCCTCTGCCTTCTCCCACTTCCAGTACCATGTAGCCCTCTACCTACTCCCACTTCCAGTACCCTGTAGCCCTCTGCCTTCTCCCACTTCCAGTACCATGTAGCCCTCTACCTACTCCCACTTCCAGTACCTTGTAGCCCTCTACCTACTCCCCCAGTGCCCTCCTTCAAGTACCCTGTAGCCCTCTACCTACTCCCCTTCCAGTACCCTGTAGCCTTCTACCCTGTACCCTTCCCCCTGCCAGTACCCTGTAGCCCTCTACCTACTCCCCCTTCCAGTACCCTGTAGCCCTCTGCCTTCTCCCACTTCCAGTACCATGTAGCCCTCTACCTACTTCCAGTACCCTCCCACTTCCAGTACCTTGTAGCCCTCTACCTACTCCCCTTCCAGTGCCCTCCTTCACTTCCAGTACCCTGTAGCCCTCTACCTACTCCCCCTTCCAGTACCCTGTAGCCCTCTTCTACCCTGTAGCTTCCCCTCCCCTTCCAGTACCCTGTAGCCCTCTACCTACTCCAGTACCCTGTAGCCCTCTACCTACTCCCCCTTCCAGTACCCTGTAGTCCTCTGCCTTCTCCCACTTCCAGTACCATGTAGCTCTCTACCTACTCCCACTTCCAGTACCCTGTAGCCCTCTACCTACTCCCCTGCTCCTTCAAGTACCCTGTAGCCCTCCTCTCCCTTCTCCCACTTCCCCCTGTACCATGTAGCTCTCTACCTACTCCCCTTCTTCCAGTACCCCTTCCAGTACCCTGTAGCCTTCTACCCACTTCCCTTCCAGTACCCTGTAGCCCTCTACCTTCTACCCACTTCCCCTGCCAGTACCCTGTAGCCTTCCCCTTCCCACTTCCCCACTTCCCCTTCCAGTACCCTGTAGCCCTCTACCTACTTCCCCTGCCAGTACCCTGTAGCCTTCTACCCACTTCCCCTGCCAGTACCCTGTAGCCCTCTACCCACTTCCCCTGCCAGTACCCTGTAGCCCTCTACCCACTCCCCCTTCCAGTACCCTGTAGCTCTCTACCTTCTACCCACTTCCCCTGCCAGTACCCTGTAGCCTTCTACCCACTTCCCCTTCCAGTACCCTGTAGCTCTCTACCCCTTCTCCCTGTAGTCCTCTACTTCCAGTACCCTTGTAGCCCTCTACCCACTTCCCCTCCCCTGTAGTCCTGCTCCTTCCCTTCCAGTACCCTGTAGCCCTCTACCTACTCCCCCTTCCAGTACCCTGTAGCCTTCTACCCACTTCCCCTGCCAGTACCCTGTAGTCCTCTACCCAGTTTGAAAAGTCTAAGCACATTCCAGTCTATGCACTCCACCGACATCGACCTTTCAAAACCAGTCCAGCATACCCAGGGCTTAACCAGGTGTTAGAGGGACTTGCCTAGTTAAATAAAGGTTAAAATACAAATGGGGAAAAAAGGTGTTAGAGGGACAGGGGAGAGAGGAGAGAGCAAAAACCACAGCATTTCAACAATGGATTTTCCTGCCAATCCAATTTTAATTGGGTGGCTCTGAGTCCATCATTACACAGTTGGGTTGAGGCATCACTTTACCTACTGTAGGTAAGGATGGTACAGGACTATACTGAACTTCCTCAAACCGCTAGTGTGCTGGGTGTGTAGGTGTGTACAGGCCTAGCTTGTATGTTGTTTGTACATGCATGCTTCTTCGTCTGTATATTGTCTGTGTATATCATCATCACTGTACTGGATCAGAGAGTGAATGGATTGCTATTTATCACTCCCTTGTGATGAGATGGCCAGGGAGTGATCTATTCATTAGACTGTAGCTGTGGTGACATGCCTGGCAAGGCCACCATGCTGTGTCAAGCGATGCAGGAGCTGACGTGACCTGAATCCCAGAGAGACACCTTTGTATTCTCCCTGACACACACAGCCGTGACCAATCACGCTCAGTCCAAGTGCAATTGAGGCTGGAACTACAGTTCCCAGAGGGCCACACTGCATCTGTTAACAAACCATGCATTTTTTTATCCCTGGCAGGGGTATTCCCCTTGCTTCAATATCCATTATTCAAACTATAATACTGTATAAACGACTGTGGTGGTTATTATGACCATCATGAAGCCAATGAGAAAAATCAAAACTCTGTAGCTTTTCAGTTTTCCCTCTTAAACCAGAGGTTAAATGTGTACAATATATTGCTCATAAATCTAGAGGGTGGTAGCTAGCCTGATGATCCATATTCATTAGACAGGGGACAGCTTCAAGGAGAAATCGCATATAAAAATAGTGCCAGGCGTTAATGTAATCGCAGGGGTCAGAGGGGTAATCGTATATATAAATAGTGCCAGGCGTTAATATAATGGCAGGGGTCAGAAGGGTATTGATTAAGATGTTTATCATTGCTGACATTAATCTTATCTATGGTAATGAGAGGTGTATGTCCGCAGACCCAGTATAAGCTGGAATCAGTAATGGTGAAACTGATCATCGCACATCATTGAACATCATTGCGCTCGCGATAGAACAGCAGAGTATGTACTGCAATGTTTTTTTTCATACCATGATGCTGGATGTCCCTCTTCACCGGTTTCATAAACAAAACAAAAAGAATAACCAATGTGTTGGGGCAAACAGTGATGCTATCTCCTAATGCAGATTCTAGCTTTAAGGAGGTCAAAGAAGAGTCATTACTGAGAACCTCTGACATCACACACTCAGCCTAGATAAGATAACAATTCACATCAAGTCCAGTCGAGACATGCTTAATTTGTTGTGGTTAGTGAGAGTGTGGTCAAGAATAATGTTAAATGTTAGTTATTGTCTGAGCTTCAGTGACACTGAGGTGGCGTTAATGGCGCCTGAGGTTTGGAAATCTCCAGACCTCTGGTGAAAAATAGACAAGAACAATCACAGGGAACAGTCACCGCAAGTCTCTTTTTTATAGACGCTTTGTCCTTCAGCCAGTGAAGTAACAGGTGGTTGACACCTGGGTGGTGGACTGAGCATATTATCTGAGCACTGGCTCAGTCCGTTGGCAGTAACAGGTGGTTGACACCTGGGTGGTGGACTGAGCATATTATCTGAGCACTGGCTCAGTCCGTGGGCAGTAACAGGTGGTTGAAACCTGGGTGGTAGACTGAGCATATTATCTGAGCACTGGCTCAGTCCGTGGGCAGTAACAGGTGGTTGAAACCTGGGTGGTAGACTGAGCATATTATCTGAGCACTGGCTCAGTCTGTGGGCAGTAACAGGTGGTTGAAACCTGGGTGGTAGACTGAGCATATTATCTGAGCACTGGCTCAGTCCGTGGGCAGTAACAGGTGGTTGAAACCTAGGTGGTGGACTGAGCATATTTTCTGAGCACTGGCTCAGTCTGTGGGCAGTAACAGGTGGTTGAAACCTGGGTGGTAGACTGAGCATATTATCTGAGCACTGGCTCAGTCCGTGGGCAGTAACAGGTGGTTGAAACCTGGGTGGTGGACTGAGCATATTATCTGAGCACTGGCTCAGTCCGTGGGCAGTAACAGGTGGTTGAAACCTGGGTGGTGGACTGAGCATATTATCTGAGCACTGGCTCAGTCCGTGGACAGTAACAGGTGGTTGAAACCTGGGTGGTAGACTGAGCATATTATCTGAGCACTGGCTCAGTCCGTGGGCAGTAACAGGTGGTTGAAACCTGGGTGGTAGACTGAGCATATTATCTGAGCACTGGCTCAGTCTGTGGGCAGTAACAGGTGGTTGAAACCTGGGTGGTGGACTGAGCATATTATCTGAGCACTGGCTCAGTCCGTGGGCAGTAACAGGTGGTTGAAACCTGGGTGGTAGACTGAGCATATTATCTGAGCACTGGCTCAGTCCGTGGGCAGTAACAGGTGGTTGAAACCTGGGTGGTGGACTGAGCATATTATCTGAGCACTGGCTCAGTCTGTGGGCAGTAACAGGTGGTTGAAACCTGGGTGGTAGACTGAGCATATTATCTGAGCACTGGCTCAGTCCGTGGGCAGTAACAGGTGGTTGAAACCTGGGTGGTAGACTGAGCATATTATCTGAGCACTGGCTCAGTCCGTGGGCAGTAACAGGTGGTTGAAACCTGGGTGGTAGACTGAGCATATTATCTGAGCACTGGCTCAGTCCGTGGGCAGTAACAGGTGGTTGAAACCTGGGTGGTAGACTGAGCATATTATCTGAGCACTGGCTCAGTCCGTGGGCAGTAACAGGTGGTTGAAACCTGGGTGGTAGACTGAGCATATTATCTGAGCACTGGCTCAGTCCGTGGGCAGTAACAGGTGGTTGAAACCTGGGTGGTAGACTGAGCATATTATCTGAGCACTGGCTCAGTCCGTGGGCAGTAACAGGTGGTTGAAACCTGGGTGGTAGACTGAGCATATTATCTGAGCACTGGCTCAGTCCGTGGGCAGTAACAGGTGGTTGAAACCTGGGTGGTAGACTGAGCATATTATCTGAGCACTGGCTCAGTCCGTGGGCAGTAACAGGTGGTTGAAACCTGGGTGGTAGACTGAGCATATTATCTGAGCACTGGCTCAGTCCGTGGGCAGTAACAGGTGGTTGAAACCTGGGTGGTAGACTGAGCATATTATCTGAGCACTGGCTCAGTCCGTGGGCGGCTGAAATAACAACTTGCTTAGACTTGACAAATGGCAATTCTCATTACAAACATTCTCCATTCTTTTGTTGCAGCTTAATCTTTTGATTACGAGGGTACAAGGTGACACGAGCCACTCGAAACCATCCTCATCATTATCATCAATTTTCCTTTTCTCATTCCCTCTACCTTTTCATAAGGTTGCCCTGGTAAGAGGAACACCAGCTGTCCGATCCAAGCTGTAGGCCAGGTGTGAGCAGGGCCGTTAGCAAGGGGAAACCTTTTCTTTAAGACTGAGCTGTTGTGAAGATTTGGCTTTACCCACGGAATCAAAACCAATTAGATGTGGAAAGTGAACCTGTCCGATCCTGCTCTGGAAACCCAAAGAAAACTTCCTTGTGGGAATAGGAAGGCAAGGAGCTGAGACCGCCACAACAGCTCTAATGATGCTATTAGTGCTATAGCGGGGGACAATTCATCAGAGAAGTGATTAGCGTTAACTTGTGTAGAGCGTTGGATCATTAGTCAGAGGGCTCTATGCAGAACTCTGTAACACAGTCAATTACTGGATGCACATGTGTGTTCCAAACATGGCCACCTGTTCCTATAGTAAGGTATGAGTTAGATGTGATGAAACAGAAATACAAAACAACAATATTGAAAAACACAATGGAAATATGTGCATGTGTGTGCATGAGTATGTCTTCACTTCAAGATCACCCTAAGCTACAAAGAGGCAGATACTGTACATTGTCAACAAGACACAGGAATAGGCTAATTAACCCATAAACAAGTGTAGCTACCTGTGAGTATCCTCTTAACACCACAGGAATATCAACAGACAGAAAACCAAACAGCCACATAGAGCTTTGAAAACTGGTGATGGAAAATGGTCACAGTTAGGCAGAGAGAGCAGCTTTCCATAAATATAGATAATTGGTTTGACCTGAACCTTGATGCATAGCTTAGTATTTAGTATTTATTAGAACCCCCAATTAGCTGCTGCCAAGGCAACACAACAAACAACAAATACATAACATACATAAATATACACTACAGTTCAAAACCACTTTTTTTTTAGATGGCCAGCATCCCGGAGTCGCCTCTTCACTGTTGACGTTGAGACTGGTGTTTTGTTGGTACTATTTAATGAAGCTGCCAGTTGAGGACTTGTGAGACGCCTTTGTCTCAAACTAGACACTCTAATGTACTTGTCATTTTGCTCAGTTCTGCACTGGGGCCTCCCACTCCTCTTTCTATTCTGGTTAGAGCCAGTTGCGCTGTTCTGTGAAGGGAGTAGTACTCAGTGTTGTACGAGTGCTTCAGTTTCTTGGCAATTTCTCGCATGGAATAGCCTTCATTCCGCAGAACAAGAACAGACTGATGAGTTTCAGTAGAAAGTTCTTTGTTTCTGGCCATTTTGAGCCTGTAATTAAACCCACAAACGCTGATGCTCCAGATACTCAACTAGTCTAAAGAAGGCAGGTTTTATTGCTTCTTTAATCAGGACAACGGTTTTCAGTTGTGCTAACATAATTGCAAAAGTTTTTTTTAATGATCTATTGGCCTTTTAAAATTATAAACTTGGATTAGCTAACACAACGTGCCATTGGACCACAGGAGTGATGGTTGCTGATAATGGGCCTCTGTACGCCTACTGTATGTAGATATTCTATTGAAAATCAGCTGTTTCCAGCTACAATAGTCATTTACAACATTAACAAGGTCTACACTGTATTTCTGATCAATTTGATGTTATTTTAATGGACAAAAAAAAAAGCTTTTCTTTCAAAAACAAGGACATTTCTAAGTGACCCCAAACTTTGAACAGTAGTGTACATACAGGGCCTTCAGGATGCATTCATACCCCTTGACTTAGTCCACATTTGGTTGTGTTACATCCTGAATTCAAAATCAATTAAATATGTTTTTCTCACCCATCTAACGTTACATATGATAGCCCATGATGGCAAAGTAAAAACATGTTTTTAGAAATGTTGGCAAATTTATTGAAATTGAAATACAGAAAAATGAAATGTACATTATTATTCACACTCACACCCCTGAATCAATAGACGCTAGAAATCACCTTTGGCAGCTATTCAAGCTGTGAGCCTTTCTGGGTAAGTCTCTAAGAGCTCTGCACACCTGGATTGTACAATATTTGCCCTGTATAATGTTTTTCAAAATTCTTCAAGCTCTGTCAAATTGGTTGCTGATCATTGCTAGACAACCATTTTCAAGTCTGGCCATAGATTCTCAAGCAGTAAAAACTGTAACATGGCCACACAGCAACATTCAGTGTATTCTTGGTAAGCACCTCCAGTATAAATTTGGCATTGTGTTTTAGGTTAGTGTCCTGATGAAAGGTGAATTCATTGTCTAGTGGAAAGCAGGAGCCATTACGTACATTTTTTATCCTGAAAAACGCCACAGTCCATAATCATAACATGATGCAGCCACCACTATGCTTGAAAATATGAATAGTGGTACTCAGTAATGTGCTGTATTGGATTTGCCACAAACATAACACTTTGTTTTCAGGACAAAACATGTTTTTATATATTTATACTTTACTGCCTTGTTTCAAAAAGGATGCATGTTTTGTACAGGCTTTTTTCTTTTCACTCTGTCAATTAGGTTAGTATTGTGGAGTAACTACAATGTTGTTTACTCCTATCCCAAACATTAAACTCTGTAACTGTTTAAGGGCTCTATTTTAACAAAACTAACACAATGGTCAATCTAAGCACTGGGAGTTAGCGCTATATGTTCAGGGGTGTGTCAGATTTTTTTTGCTATTTTCACTATTACAATTATCGGCGAATTTGCTGGCTTTGGCACGAAAGGACTTTGATAAATAAACAAGTTGTGAGTGTGTCGATGCTTGGCCCCTTACTGGCTAATCAGAACGTGCTCCATTGTGAAATTATGTGGTTCCTTCATGTTGTGTATTTACAGTCTTATGTATTGCCTTGGAATCAACTCCAATGATAGTCCGTTATAGTTTGCTAAATGGCTTACAGAAACAGAATAACAAAATGTAATCTTTGCTAAATAGTTCAAAGTTGCACTATGCAGAAATCTCTCCGCCATTTCCTGGTAGCTAAAACTCTAATAGTTTGCCTAATTTCAGTTTATGTGACTAAATAAACTAGTGTAGTGTAGGGAATTATTGTACCATCTGAACCGCTGTGAAAAATATTGTTGTTTAAGCTGTTTGAAGCTGGTGTACAAAACCGAAAGTAAAAGATGAAAAATAATAATAAAACGGTGGTATAGAAATAGCACACATAGAACAGATCTACTGCTTCTTAGACTTGCTTTCAAGTGGAATGATAGATCTATAACTCACATTCCTATGTGAATTTGGTCAGGTTGCCCAAAAAGTTACATATTGCCACTTTAACTTGAAACCATTTGCAGTCCACCTTGTTTTAAGTAATTGCATGGCTTCAATAGCATTCACACTGATATAGGGGCTCCAACTGTAAATTGCATTATGTTTGAGCATGGACATGCCAAACATTGTCAATAAGCAAGATTACATTTATCATTGATAAGGCTTAAAAAGAGAACAAATAATTCTGATCAAATTCTTAAAATATATTTTTTCAAACAACCTGTTTTAAATAGGCTATGTCACACTTACAGGCACCATCATTTCTCCACGTATAATATTAAAACAACACAGACTATGGAGGGTTTTACGCACATACAGTAGCTGGACAAATATCCTATATAAATTGAAAGGGAGAATGTCCACTCACCGTTATACTGCTCCCAAATAGGCCTATGTTTTACTAACATAATGGGAACCATTTCAGAGACCAGATAGCATTCACACATCTACAGAAGGTCCATTGCAAGTGTGCGACGGACGTTGTCACCATAATACCAAGAAGGTGAATCATTCTAATAAGTTTAGTTGTAATAAAAATGTAACCAAAAACAACAACAAGAATAAATACATGTAAAATCTAATAATATGATAAAATCAGCAGGATGAAAAAGACAGGCTGTTGAACCAGCCTTCTCTATATTAGGCCTAGGGGACAGCTTGGGTTTTGAACATACTGTATGAAACAGAAAACAAGCTACTTTTACAGGTTATAGACACATTATAAATAACAGGTTCACCCTATTGACTGATGTTCTCATCTCTCCTTTCATGATGAGCATAGACACCAAGCCTACATCATGGAGGGGGTTTACGCATGTCCAAAACAGGACCTGCATTGCTAAAATAATGTGTGGCTGCCTGCAATGCACAGATAAAAAGGAAATGTCAGCTCACTGTTTTACTCCTCTCAAACTTGATATTTTCATAAAGTTGTGGTGATTAAGATTTATTTCCAAGCTGTCTCAAGTGCCAAACCCTTTATCAACAGTCTTGACTACTTCACGACTGCATTGGACAGACCTAAAAAAAAAAAGCCTTCATTGAGATGAGGGGAGGCTATGCTTGGTTTTAAATGTTTTTAACTGAATTGGGAAAAAACGGTTATTTTTTATGTTTCTAAATACAAAGTATACAGGCACCAAAAGCACATCGTTTCATTTGCATATACGCTGTCACGACTTCCGCCGATGTCGGTCTCTCTCCTTGTTCGGGCGGCGTTCGGCGGTCGAAGTCACCGGCCTTCTAGCCACTGCTGATCCACTTTTCAGTTTCCATTTGTTTTGTCTTAGTCTTACACACCTGGTTTCACTCACCTAATTACCTGTTTATTATTTAACCCTCTGTTCCCCATGTTTGTTTGTGAGTGATTGTTCTTTGTAAATCAGTCCGTTATTGGGGCTCGTATATTTTGTATTTTTGAAAAGTTCACATGTTCCAGAATGCATTTCTGCCAAAAAAAACGCATTTTGGCTTTCCTGTGAAGTAGTGACGTGCGACATACACCTAGTTTCCTGAAACTCACAAATTGTTACTCCCGAACTTATTTAGACTTGCCACAAGAAAGGGGTTGAATACTTATTGACTCAAGCAATTTCAGATTTTCATTTTTGATTAATTTATAAACATTTCTAAAAACATAATTCCACTTTGACATTATGAAGTATTTTGTGTAAGCCAGTGACCAACAATCTCAATTTTATCCATTATAAATTCAGGCTGTAACAAAACAAATTGTGGAAAAGTCAAGGGGTGTGAATACTTTAAGGCACTATATTTACATTACAATGTAGCTATTCAGCAGCTGCTCCCATCCAGAACAACCCACAGCAAGTGCATTCAGCTTAAGATAGCCAGGCGAGACAACCACATATCACAGTCGTATCCCAACCACGTATCACATACAGTGCATTCGAAAAGTATTCAGACCCCTTCACTTTTTCCAAATGTTGTTACTTTACAGCCTTATTCTAAATTATTTCCTCATCAATCTACACAAAACACCCCATACTAACAAAGCAAAAACAGGTTTGTAGAAATTGTTGCAAATTTATTACAAATAAAAAACTGAAATATCACATTTACATAAGTATTCAGACCCTTTATTCAGTACTTGTTGAAGCACCTTTGGCAGCGATTACAGCCTCAAGTCTTCTTGGGTATGATGCTACAAGCTCGGCACATCTGTATTTGGGGAGTTTCTCCCATTCTTCTCTGCAGATCCTCTCAAGCTCTGTCAGGTTGGATGGGGAGTGTCGCTGCACAGTTATTTTCAGGTCTCTCCAGAGATGTTCGATCTGGTTCAAGTACGGGCTCAGGCTGGGACACTCAAGAACATTCAGAGACTTGTCCCAAATCCACTCCTGCATTGTCTTGGCTGTGTGCTCACCTGTCCTGTTGGAAGGTGAACCTTCACCCCCAGTCTGAGGTACTGAGCGCTCTGCAGCAGGTTTTCATCAAAGATCTCTCTGTACTTTGCTCCGTTCATCTTCCCCTCGATCCTGACGAGACTCCCAGTCCCTGCCGCTGAAAAACATCTCCACAGCATGATGCTGCCACCACTATGCTTCACCTTAGGGATGGTGCCAGGTTTCCTCCAGACGTGATGCTTGGCATTCAGGCCAAATAGTTCAATCTTGGTTTCATTAGGCCAGAGAATCTTATTTTTCATTGTCTGAGGGTCTGTAGGGGCCTTTTGGCAAACTCCAAGCGGGCTGTCATGTGCCTTTTACTGAGGCGTGGCTTACGTCTGGCCACTCTACCATAAAGGCCTGATTGGTAGAGTGCTGCAGAGAATGGTTGTCTTTCTGGGAGGTTCTCCCATCTCCACAGAGGAACTCTGGAGCTCTGTCAGAGTGACCATTGGGTTCGTAGTTACCTCCCTGACCAAGGCCCTTCTCCACAGATTGCTAAGTTTGGCCGGGCAGACAGCTCTAGGAAGAGACTTGGTAGTTCCAAAATTCTTCCATTTAAGCATGATCGAGACCACTATGTTCTGGGGGACCTATAATACTGAAGAAATTGTTTGGTACCCTTCCCCAGATCTGTGCCTTGACACAATCCTGTCTCAGAGCTCTGCAGACAATTCCTTCGACCTCATGGCTTGGTTATTGCTCTGACATGTACTGTCAACTGTGGGACCTTATTGACAGGTGTGTGCCTTTCCAAATCATGTCCAATCAATTGAATTTACCACAAGTAGACTCAAATAAAATTGTAGAAACGACTCAAGGATGATGAATGGAAACAGAATGCACCTGAGCTCAATTTCAAGTATCATAGTAAAGGGTCTGAATACTTAAATAGTAAATAGGGTATTTTTGTTTTAAAAAATTTATGAATTTGAAAAAAAATCTAAAAACGTAATTTCGCTTTGTCATTATGGGGTATTGTGTGTAGATTGCTGAGGATTTTATTTGATTTATGTCACGCCCTGGTCAAAGTATTTTGTGTTTATCTTTATGTATTTGGTCAGGCCAGGGTGTGGCATGGGGTTTTTGTAATTGTGGTGTGTTTGTCTTGGGGTTTTGGTGGTGGTATTGGGATTGTAGCTTAGTGGGTTGTCTAGCAAGGTCTATGGCTGTCTGGAGTGGTTCTCAATCAGAGGCAGGTGCTTATCGTTGTCTCTGATTGGGAACCATATTTAGGCAGCCATATTCTTTGAGTTTGTCGTGGGTGAATGTCCTTAGTGTCCTATGTGTACTCTCTGTTAGTTTGCACCAGATAGGCTGTTTCGGTTTCGTTTATTGTTTTGTGTAGTGTTCGTGTTTTCTTTGTTGTATTAAACATGGATCGCAATCGACACGCTGCAGTTTGGTCCGACTCTCCTTCATCACCACTAGAAAACCGTTACAGAATCACCCACCACCAACGGACCAAGCGGCGTGTCAACAGGCAGGAGCAGCCGAAAAGGAGATGCTCAACGAGGATTTCTGGTCATGGGAGGAGATCTTCGACGGGAGAGGACCCTGGGCTAAACCAGGGGAGTGTAGCCGCCCAAAGGAGCAACAGGAGAAGAGGCAACAGAGGCAGCAGCAGCAGGAGCAGCAGCAGCTACAGTGGGAGAGGTTGCACCACCTGGAGATATGGACATGGGAGGAGGAATTGGACGGTAAAGGACCCTGGAATGAGCCTGGAGATTATTGTCGCCCCAAAGCCGAGCTGGAGGCAGCAAAAGCAGAGAGGCGGCATTATGAGGAGCTAGCACGGCAGAGCGGATGGAAGCCCGAGAGTCAGCCCCAAAATTTCTTGGGGGGCTCACAGGGAGTATGGCTATGCCAGGTAGGAGACCTGCGCAAACTCCCTGTGCTTACCGGGGGCTGGAGAGACCGGGCAGGCACCGTGTTATGCTGTGGAGCGCACGGTGTCTCCAGTGCAGGTGCACAGCCCGGTTCGGTATATTCCAGCTCCTCGTATCGGCCGGGCTAGAGTGGGCATCGAGCCAGGTAAGGTTGGGCAGGCTCGGTGCTCAAGAGCTCCAGTGCGCCTGCACGGTCCGGTCTATCCGGTACCACCTCCACACCCCAGCCCTCCGGTAGCAGCTCCCGCACCAGGCTTCCTGTGCGTGTCCTCGATCCAGTACCACCAGTTCCAGCACCACGCACCAGGCCTTCAGTGTGCCTCGCCTGTTCAGCGCAGCCAGCGCTTTTCTCCTCTCCTGCGCTGCTGGAGTCTCCCGCCTGTTTAGCGCAGCCAGAGCCTTTCTCCTCTACAGCGCTGCCGGAGCCTCCCGCCTGTTCAGCGCAGCCAGAGCCTTCCTCCTCTACAGCGCTGCCGGAGTTTCCCGCCTGTTTAGCGCAGCCAGAGCCTTTCTCCTCTCCTGCGCTGCCGGAGTCTCCCGCCTATCTAGTGCTGTTAGAGCTTTCCTCATCTCCAGCGCTGCCGGAGTCTCCCGCCTGTTCAGCGCAGCCAGAGCCTTCCTCCGACACAGCACTGCAGGAGTCTCCCGCCTGTTCAGCGCAGCCAGAGCTGCCAGTCTGCATGAAGCAGCCAGAGCTGTCAGTCTGCATGGAGCAGCCAGAGCTGTCAGTCTACATGAAGCAGCCCGAGCTGCCAGTCTGCATGAAGCAGCCAGTCTACATGGAGCAGCCTGAGCTGTCAGTCCGCATGGAGCAGCCAGAGCTGTCAGTCTACATGAAGCAGCCCGTCTACATGGAGCAGCCAGAGCTGTCAGTCTGCATGAAGCAGCCCGAGCTGCCAGTCTGCATGAAGCAGCCAGTCTACATGGAGCAGCCAGAGCTGCCAGTCTGCATGAAGCAGCCAGAGCTGTCAGTCTGCATGGAGCAGTCAGAGCTGTCAGTCTGCATGGAGCAGCAAGAGCTGTCAGTCTACATGAAGCAGCCCGAGCTGCCAGTCTGCATGAAGCAGTCAGTCTACATGGAGCAGCCAGAGCTGTCAGTCCGCATGGAGCAGCCAGAGCTGTCAGTCTACATGAAGCAGCCCGAGCTGCCAGTCTGCATGAAGCAGCCAGTCTGCATGAAGCAGCCAGAGCTGTCAGTCTGCATGGAGCAGCCAGTCTGCATGGAGCTGCCAGTCTGCATGGAGCTGCCAGTCTGCATGGAGCTGCCAGTCTGCAAGGAGCTGCCAGTCTGCACGGAGCTGTCAGTCTGCACGGAGCTGTCAGTCTGTAAGGAGCTGCCCGTCTGCAAGGAGCTGCCAGTCAGCACGGAGCCGCCAGAGCGGTCAGTCTGTAAGAAGCCGCCAGAGCTGTCAGCCTATATGGAGCAGCTAGTGCCGCCAGTCTGCCCAGCGCCGCCAGTGCCCCCAGTCTGCCCAGCGTCGCCAGTCTGCCCAGCGCCGTCAGTCTGCCCAGCATCGCCAGTCTGCCCAGCATCGCCAGTCTGCCCAGCATCGCCAGTCTGCCCAGCACCGCCAGTCTGCCCAGCGTCGTCAGTCTGCCCAGCGTCGTCAGTCTGCCCAGCACCGCCAGTCTGCCCAGCACCGCCAGTCTGCCCAGCGCCGCCAGTCTGCCCAGCGCCGCCAGTCTGCCCAGCGCCGCCAGTCTGCCCAGCGCCGCCAGTCTGCCCAGCGCCGCCAGTCTGCCCAGCGCCGCCAGATCTGCCAGTCAGCCAGACTCTTCCAGATCTGCCAGTCAGCCAGACTCTTCCAGATCTGCCAGTCAGCCAGACTCTTCCAGATCTGCCAGTCAACCAGACTCTTCCAGATCTGCCAGTCAACCAGACTCTTCCAGATCTGCCAGTCAACCAGACTCTTCCAGATCTGCCAGTCAGCCAGGATCTGCCAGTCAGCCAGGATCTGCCAGTCAGCCAGGATCTGCTGAAACCACCAGCCAGCCAGGAGCTGGTAGATCTATCTACCTGCCTGAGCTTCCTCTCACTCCTGAGCTTCCTCTCACTCCTGAGCTTCCTCTCACTCCTGAGCTTCCTCTCACTCCTGAGCTTCCTCTCACTCCTGAGCTTCCTCTCACTCCTGAGCTTCCTCTCACTCCTGAGCTTTCTCTCACTCCTGAGCTTTCTCTCACTCCCGAGCTTCCCCTCAGTCCCGAGCTGCCTCGGTCCCGAGCTGTCCTTCAGTCCCGATCTGCTCCTCAGTCCAGTGGGGTTCTGGGTGAGGACTACTAGGCCATGGTCGGCGGCGAGGGTGGACTATCCAGGGACGAAGGGAGAGGGGACTAAGACATTAAAGGAGTGGGGTCCACGTCCCCGCGCCGGAGCCGCCACCATGGACAGACGCCCACCCGGACCCTCCCTATTGTTTTGAGGTGCGTTCGGGAGTCCGCACCTTAGGGGGTTCTGTCACGCCCTGGTCAAAGTATTTTGTGTTTATCTTTATGTATTTGGTCAGGCCAGGGTGTGGCATGGGGTTTTTGTAATTGTGGTGTGTTTGTCTTGGGGTTTTGGTGGTGGTATTGGGATTGTAGCTTAGTGGGTTGTCTAGCAAGGTCTATGGCTGTCTTTGTTGTATTAAACATGGATCGCAATCGACACGCTGCAGTTTGGTCCGACTCTCCTTCATCACCACTAGAAAACCGTTACAATTTAAACCATTTTAGAATAAGGCTGTAAAGTAACAACATTTGGAAAAAGTAAAGGGGTCTGAATGGTTTCCGAATGCACTGTACATAATACAATACAATATACAATACAAAATGCATAAAACTGTATGTGCCTCTTCACAGTTGAAATGGACAAAGTGAGCCTGATATTTTCCAGTTGCTATGAATGATTGATGGATGCATTCAGAGTACAGAGGCTCTACTAACATGTCTTCACAAAACATCATGTCTGTCTTTAAGGAGAGGGGGATAGAAGGGAAGAGAGTGAGAGAGAGCCAAAAGGAGAGAGAAAGAAAGGGAATGGTAGAGAAAAGGGGAATAGTATATATTTTTTAAACAACATAAAAAGATCATGGAGAGTGCTGGAAATATCAAGTACGATGTTGGCAAGGATCTGAGCGAAAAGATAAGGGGAGCTGAGAGATGGAGAGGACTAGTTATCTTTGGCAGAGGCAAGCTTCAGGGACAGACATACTGTATAGTTGGAGCGATTCAAATCTACAGTGAACAGCTTGCACTCGGGTTGTGCAATTGTAACACATTCCACACCCACCCTCCCAATTCCCCATTAATACATGCTTTATTTCATTCATGAAGTGTGCTTTACTCTGTCACTCGAGCTTTGTAGGATTCCTAACCTATTCCAACCTCTCAAATCTCTCATGGTGCAAAACAGCCATACAAAAACACAACAACTTGGCCCAGGGAGAATATTTCAACTCTGACACCATAGAAAGATCCTGGCGTGATCATTGGGAAACAAAAGAAAACAAACTCAGTTGGAAGTTCTCTTTTTCCTCTTCAAATCTCCTGCCAGCTTGAAGGCTCCAGGCTGGCATTAGCATAATACCCCCGTCTTCCATTCGTCTCCGTTCCTATTGGACACAAGCATTTATCCCACTTAACATCTGTCTCATGAACCTGCTGAACTTGCTGCGTCATTATCTCTGGGCTGTGAAGCAGCGATAGTGTCCATCATTAAATCTTCATGCGTCTTGTTGTGAGACGATTCTGCAGGAGGGAGATCGGGGGTAGTGGCAAGAGAGGAGGCTGAAGTGGAGGAGACTTGGTGGTAGGTTTGTGTCTAGCTGTTTCTCTTAGGAAGCGTTGACCCTTTTTGGGAATGGGCTCCTAGAACGGTGCAGAGAGATGATTGGCCTACAGCAGTACTGTTAGCGCCCACCATGAATTAAAGATGAGCTCAAATTATTCTTCCAGATTGAACTGACTGGAACAGATTTCCAATTAGCATTTTATTTGAAAGCACATAACCATCGCATCCAGAATTGTCAGGACCATATGTTTTTGACACATATTTGGGTCAGGATTCAAGCCATCTCTTGAACAAAACAGAGACCCATTTGAATACTAACTACAAATATGAGTTAACTGTACCAACTAGCAGACTCCATTCACTGGGTCCAGCCCATAATCCCATTATAGAGCATTATGTTCTCCCAACATGGGTCTGGTCCAAGTCCTGAGTGGAGGTAGAGGACCAGCTTGGCAATCCACATAGACTAGATCAGGGGTGGCACTCTTCAGTTTGGACCAAACACAACACACTACTGCAAAATGGACTTATCAGCTGTGAAATCAACCCATTGTCCTGAGAAGATATTAGACAGACAGACTAACACTGATCTAAAAAGATTTACACTTACCAGCTTGATGTACTGTGCCCAATCCCTGCCCCATGAAAAATCTGATCTACCTATTCAAATATCCAATTGCTCACTTGGCCAAAAGCTGCAACTCAAAGTCGCTCCATGGCGCCAACAACATGTAGGCACCTAATTCTCTCGCAAAACAAAATATTTTCCACATCAACACTCAGGTGACCATCTGGTCAACATCCTGGTAAGTGATATGCATGAGATCCGTGGTGGATGGAGGGTTAATGCATCCTCCGAGCCCCCTGTGAAAACACCTTCAGGACGTCCGGACTTTTGGACGGTTGTCACCATGCAAACGCTGGTCATTATCTTCTCAGAGAGAGAGTGAAGTGGTTCTGATGAAAACAGCATCATGGATCGTCACAAGCTTCTTCAGCCGCAAAGTCATAAACCCGCCTATTTCAAAAATGTATGTTCTTCAAATTTGATTTTAAACCTTAACCACACTGCTAACCTTATGCCTAACCCTAACCTTAAATGAAGCCCCAGAAGCTCATTTTTGTTTACATTTATTTAATTTTTTCGGTATTTCCAATCTTGACTTTGTGGCTGTGGAATCTAGTGGAAACCAGCATAAAGTGTATCTCTTCATGCAATCTGCCTGCCCAGAGATAGACGAGGTGTGAGGTTGGGGGAGTGGTGTGAGGAATATTCATGAGCCTTTTGTGGACATTTTTCATTCTTCTTTTTCCCCCTCTTTTCTTCACCCGATAGAGGCACTGTTCCTCGAGGGGGTAGGTAGCTTCCTAAAGGTCAGAGACATCGTGGGCCCAGGCTCAGCAGTAATGAGGCTTGTTAAAGGTTACCTGCATTAGATCAACACCGTCCCACAGCGTCTTCAATCTCTCAGGAGAGAAAGAAAGTGAGGGCGTAAATAAAAATATGCCAAATCTGTTGCTGTTAGCCATTCCTCTCTTGTGACCTTCCAGCCAAACCTCTAGAGTAACATTATCTATTACAGACCTTTCATGGATCTGCTAAAAGCCCATACAGTGGGGTGGTAATAACATGTTGGCTCAAACAGACTCCTGGAGTTGCTGCTCTTCCATTTACACCTGCTTCAGTCTAACAGGTTCTTTGGCAAAAACATGACATTTACAACAGAAAGGTAAGACAAATGAAAACATGTATTTTCTATAAAGTGTGGACTTCCTTAAGGGGACATTCACACCACTCTTTGGTGCCTCTTTATAAACATAATTTCTGAGAACAAAATAACAATACAATGAGTCTCTAGACTGTGTAGCCTATTGTGTCTGAATCACATGCAATTACTGCTTTGAAACATTAATTCTGAGTAAACTAATTACAGAGAAGTGATTTATAAGCCAGGCAAACAGAATGAGAAATGTGCTTAACCGAGCATGGTGCTGCATGCATGAGTTAACAGCCTCTTCATCATCCTCACGCATGCTCCCGTGTTAGTGGGCAGAGATGGAGACGGCCAGTGTGGATGTATTTTTCATCTGGCCAGAGGGGCCTCACTAACATCACATACAGGCACACAAAAAGGGCAACCAAAGGGCTCAAACACCACAGTGATCAAAGCAAGCTCTTCATTACTTTTACCATCCCATGAATTTATGCCAATGGTGTTTCTGTGTGTGTTGCGAGAGAGAACACACGATTTAGAGAGATGCGATGAGGAGCAATCATCTGAAATGTAAAGCCGTTCATTCTCCATTATGTTTCACTTCTCTTGTCCACTTTGGCAAGTCTTGGATTACCTCCTGCTTGTGAATGTGTGCCCTTGAAGATGTTAACACGGCACACACACAATAACAGCAAGAGAGAGCGACAAATCATCCCGACTGCACTCCTCTCTGTTCCATGTCTTCCTGTTTTATTTCAGCTGTTAGCTTTTTTCTCTTTGTGAGCTGCAGCTTCCTAGCGTGCTCAGGCATGAAAGTACTAGGTTAATGGTTTGTAGGCAGTGTTTTAGAGCACACTGTCTGCTCCTTCAGCTGGCATCACTATTATGGCTCATAACACGAGTACCGTTCATAGCAGTTATTTGGGTTACAGTCAATAACAGTTTACAGTGCTCTGAACAGCCAGTGTCCAGCATCATTCGTGTTGGAAAACTGAGATAATTACTCAGACTGAACAATCCTAATCCTAATACGATATTTAAGTACATTGAGAAAAGTGAGAGAGAAATATCCTTGTGAGATTATGCAACAGTTACCTTTCTGCATAGAAACAGAATTACAAGATATTTCAGAGCCTTTCACAGGAATAATATTTTCTACTAAATGTGTATGGCTAGTTATTTTGGCTTAAAAAAAATCAGTATGTCATTGCTGCAAAAGCATTGTATTTAGAGAGCTGAAGTCTATGATAGAAAACATTGTGCTGAGAACCAACTGTGAATGAGTCATGAAACTCAAAGACATTTAAAATACACTCAGTGTGAAAGGGGCAGCATGATAAGGAGATATTACAATAACGGCCTTTGTATAATCTAAAAATAATCTAAGTAATAGAATTCAGATTTAATGTGGTCACTTTGACATGGAAGGAGGACTGGCTCTACAGCTTGGCAAAGCCTGGCAGGGACCCCCAGATAGAATTTGTGCCACCCCCCCCCCCAAGTTGTTTCCTCATAAACATAACAAATGGTATATGAATTACAATACCCATTTTTTCCAGTGTAGCGCCGCTGGGCCTACCAGTAGCACAGACCAGGCAAAATCCACTAGCTACAGGTTATCTACAAGTCTCTGCTAGGTAAAGCCCCGCCTTATCTCAGCTCACTGGTCACCATAGCAGCACCCACTCGTGGTACACGCTCCAGCAGGTATATCTCACTGGTCACCCCCAAAGCCAATTCCTCCTTTGGTCGTCTTTCCTTCCAGTTCTCTGCTGCCCATGACTGGAACGAATTGCAAAAATCTCTGAAGCTGGAGACTCACATCTCCCTCACTAGCTTTGAGCGCCAGCTGTCAGAGCAGCTTACAGATCACTGCACCTGTACATAGCCCATCTGTAAACAGCCCATCTATCTACCTACCTCATCCCCATACTGGTATTCATTTATTTTGCTCCTTTGCACCCTAGTATCTCTACCTGCACATTCATCTTCTGCCGATCTACCATTCCAGTGTTTAATTGCTATATTGTAATTACTTCGCCACCATGGCCTATTTCCTTAATTTACCTCATTTGCACTCACTGTATATATACTTTTAGTTTTCTTTTGTTCTACTGTATTATTGACTGTATGTTTTGTTTAATCCATTTGTAACTCTGTGTTGTTGTATGTGTCGAATTGCTACGCTTTATCTTGGCCAGGTTGCAGATGCAAATGAGAACTTGTTCTCAACTAGCCTACCTGGTTAAATAAAGGTGTTCTCAACTAGCCTACCTGGTTAAATAAAGGTGAAATAAAATACATTTAAAAAAGGCTATAAGCCAGGTGTGTGCTCGAGATCTGAGGAAGGGGAGGGAGGGGGCACTAATGTAAAATCCCCCAAATGCATTCTGATTTGGCGCCAAGCCATGCAATGTCATGAGGTGCCACCTTCATTACCTTGTTAAGGAAGCTCATTGGATCCCACCCAGGGCAGGTTCAAATTGACCATTTTTGTCTCACAGAGAGTGAAAAAAGTTGTTCCCTTTTGCAGACAGGTAATAATAGACTAGCTAGTAGCTACTAGCTTTGTTAAGTTTTGTTAGCAGCACGCTGAATAATTATAGCTGGCTAAGCTTTGATGAGCATGGATATCTGAACATGGCTGGGCACTGCCAACAGCAACAGGACCGAGGACCACCATGTAGAGAAGTATACCGAGCTCACCGTTTAGTCTGCTGGCCTGACCACCGAGGTTGAGGAGCCTAGCAGGAAATATAATACCCATCCATCCCCCACGTTGCCTGCTGACCAACAAGATGGAGAAGAGCCAGGGCCTAGCACCAGCAGCAATGGAATGGAATCTGAATGGAATCAGAAACTTCTCATGAGGTTCAACACAGCATGGAGGAGGCTACAAATGGTAAGCTACAACCTTTATGGCCCTGGCCCCTGTGCCAGAATTATTCCTTAATTTTTGAACTCTAACTAACTCTAACTAATATTTGAGATGTATTTGTGATCCTTAATGTCACTGCTTGCTTTTGCGGATCCAATTGCTATTGATAGATATACAGGTTTCTGTTATTTGATGGGTATATGGACAATGACTGGAACGAATTTCAAAAATCGCTGAAGTTGGAGACATATCTCCCTCACTAACTTTAAGCATCAGCTACCTGAGCAGCTTACCGATTGCTGCAGCTGTACACAGCCCATCCTTAAATAGCCCACCCAACTACCTACCTCATCCCCATATTGTTTTTATTTACTTTTTTGCTCTTTTGCACACCAGTATTTCTACTTGCACATCTATCACTTCATTGTTAATTTGCTAAATTGTAATTACTTCGCTACTATGGCCTATTTATTGCCTTACCTCCTTACTCCATTTGCACACACTGTATATATATTTTCTATTGTGTTATTGACTGTCCTTTTGTCTATTTTATGTGCAACTCTGTGTCGTTTTTTGTCGCACTGCTTTGCTTGATCTTGGCAAAGTCGCAGTTGTAAATGAGAACGTGTTCTCAAATGGCCTACCTGGTTAAGTAAAGGTGAAATATATATATATTTTTTAAATGACCAATCTATTGGTTGTGATCTGAGGTGAGCCCTGGTACAGTGCTCCTGTGTTCCTGCTGTCCACTCCGGTGGTGCTGAAACGGGCAGTGCATCTAACTATATCCTTTCATCGCGCTGACTGGTAGTAACCTTCTGTCCATGGTCCTGAATAGATGGACACAGTGTGTGCTGTTTTAATGAGCACATCTTGGGCTACCAGTCTTCACAGGGCTTCTCTTCACAACAGTTGTTGTGTATATGGCTGAATTTCAGAAAGGACTACATTTTTGTAAATGTTGTTTGTCTTGGTAATGGGACCAATACTGTACGTAGCCTACTAAAAGAAGTAGGCCAACTTTCACTCTGTTATCATTCATTTGCAGTATACAATCGTTGTGTGATAGGCTACTATGAAAACGACTCATAGCCTACTTTTTGCCCCCTCACTGTCCTTGTTGCTCTCAGAATAGGTTTTTACTTTTATTCGCGGCAGGTTCAAATTGGCTACTGCCAGGTAGGACATTTCACATCAGTGACTATAGAATATGCACTTAGTTTGATTTAGTTTGCTTTTCTGAAACTCTCCCACACAGCAAATTTTGCTCACCTGGAGAGTGGTGGCTGGGTTACATTCATTGCGTAGTGTCACAAATTTGACAGAAATGTAGCCTATAGTTGTAATGATTGAAGTTGAAGCTATGAAGCCTGTAAGAATCTTTGACAGCCTAGTGGTGCTCATTCTGTCCAGATGATCTGGGCGTGTTGGTAGGCAAAATGATGTGTAGGCCTACTGCAGCTACGGCTGCTTTTCAGATACACATGTCGTAGTGTGGCGCATATCTTTCTTGTTTCATTATAAACTGAACAAAAATATAAACACAACATGCAACTATTTCATTGATTTTAGTGAGTTACAGTTCATATGAGGAATTCAGTCAGTTTAAATAAATAAATTATGCCCTAATCTATTGATTTTACAACTGGGAATGCAGATATGCAACTGTTGGTCACAGATAATAAAAAAATAGATCTCACAATGGGCCTCAGGATCTCGTCATGGAATTGTTGTGCATTCAAATTTCCATTGATAAAATGCTATCGGTTTATTGTCAGTAGCTTATGCCTGACCATACCATAACCCCACCGTTGCATTCTGTTCACAACGTTGACATCAGCAAACCGGTGGCCCACACAACGCCATTCACGTGGCCTGCAGTTGTGAGGCCGTACTGCCAAATTCTCTGCTCTGGTGGACATTTCTGCAGTCAGCATGCCAATTGCCAATCCCTCAAAACTTGAGACATCTGTGGCATTGTGTTGTGTGACAAAACTGCACATTTTAGAGTTGCCTTTTATTGTCTCCAGCACAAGGTGCACCTGTGTAATGTTCATGCTGTTTAATCAGCTTCTCGATATGCCACACCTGTCAGGTGGATTGATTATCTTGGCAAAGGAAAAATGCTCACTAACAAGGACGTAAACAAATTTGTACAATATCTGTTAGAGAAATAAGCTTTTTGTGCATATGGAACATTTCTGGGATCTTTTATTTCAGCTCATGAAACATGGGACCAACACTTTACATGTTGCGTTTATATTTTTGTTCAGTGTAGAAAGCGATGTGTACGGATCCATTTCAGATCACTTTGTTAACATTTGAACACCAGGAGGACCAATCTACTTTGTGCTATCAGGCTCTAAAACAACAATAGTTGTCACTGGTCCTGCTATTACTATAGGGTCTGATTGTAATTTCCCTCCCTGAGCAAGTTGTTCATGTTTTCCAACTACAATTAGGGCATCATATTCTCTCATAAAAAGAAACATTTA
The DNA here is from genome assembly GCF_018296145.1 of Oncorhynchus tshawytscha. NCBI lineage: Eukaryota > Metazoa > Chordata > Actinopteri > Salmoniformes > Salmonidae > Oncorhynchus > Oncorhynchus tshawytscha. The sequence continues at coordinate 85,890,617 of NC_056437.1, read as the reverse complement.
CATACAATCTCTGGCAGTGGGTGGAGCAATTCCAACTGACTGGCCTCGACTACATCATAGAGGTTTCAGGAAGACATGTAGATACGGTTTTATCATTTGGCACATACTGTACCCTAGAGTTCCAAGTCTAACTAAACACTCTACTGAGAGTACGACAGTTAAAGCACTTAAACATTTACAAACAGACCAAAACACTGTAGTAGAGGACACAGTGGGTGAATATGCAATGTGCTTCCACTGATACATTACTATAGCTGTTCCTAAAGTCATCAAATAGAATCACTATTTTATAGAATCAAATCTTGCACTGCAAGTGATTACCATTCTGAACATTTCCTCCTATAATGCAAATCATGAAGTCCCGCTCTCAAAACCCTCTGAAATATCTCTCTTCTGAGAAATACAATACCTCCAAGTCAAACACAAAAAGCAGACAGCCAACATTATCTTCTTTCTGACCCCTCTTTGGACATCTCTCCTTCCTTCTATTTGACCCTCTTCCAGCCCTTTCCTCTGCTCCAGCAACACATCAGGAGACAAGGGTCTACTGCAGAGCTTTCCTGTAATGTGGGCCATCTGGATGAAATATCCAGCCCACTCGTGTGACTAAGACACTGCAGTACTCCACTGGTCCTCATTAACCAGCTTTGGTTGGCCACACATTTCTTTTCAAAACCTACCTGCTCTGCAACATGACAGCAGCATACCACCCTGCATGCCACTGCTGGCTTGCTTCTGAAGCTAAGCAGTGTTGATCCTGGTCAGTTCCTGGATGGGAGACCAGATGCTGCTGGAAGTGGTGTTGGAGGGCCAGTAGGAGGCACTCTTCCCTCTGGTCTAATTGGGGACACTGCCCTGTGTAGGGTGCTGTCTTTCGGATGGGACGTTAAATGAGTGTCCTGACTCTCTGAGGTCATTAAAGATCCCATGGCACTTATCGTAAGAGTAGGGGTGTTAACCCCAGTGTCCTGGTTAAATTCCCAATCTGGTCCTCAAACCATCACGATCACCTAATAATCCCCAGTTTACAATTGGCTCATTCATCCCCCTCCTTTCCCTTTTGACTATTCCCCTGATTCTGCAAATGAGAATGTGTTCTCAGTCAACTTACCTGGTAAAATAACGGATTAAAAATAAATTAGGCCCCATGGAAAATAGCACACTTTATGCAAAGGCCTTATGAATTGATCATTTGAAGAGAGTCTTTGGTTCAGCTACAGCGGACAACATGCTGGACTAGATACCTAGAATGCAGATGAGGCAGCATGGCTCCCTGTGAATGCTGAGTGCTTATTTGAGCCATTTGTTTCTAAACTGTGAGGACTATTATCTGTGGTGGATTGAAGTGAGGGGAGAGCCTGTTGAGCTCTACAGAGGTTTGAAGTAAATTACATTGTTTTCATGGGCATGTCAACAAGCAACATCATCTACTACCTGCCTAAATCAGTCACCTCACTTTATGGTCCAATCTTATGAAAGTAATGAGTTTCAGAATGACATGCCTCCCACGAGGCAGCATGACATTGTCAGTGATACATTTTGAGTTTGATGACATAAACACCCATTTAATTTGCATTGCCCATAATAAATTATTATGGAGTCAAATGTGAATCAAGTCATCAAGGTATTTGACTGTTACCCTACGAGGTCCGGAGCCTGGTGGATATATCTGTTCTACCTGGCAAATTAATTGCACAAACCTGGTGTTCCAGGTCTAAATCAGTCCCTGATTATAGGGGAAGAATGGAAATACGCAGGGGAACTGGCCTCGAGGTCTAGAGTTGAGTTTGACGGCACTAAATGTTCCACAATAATACTGATTACCTGATAGAAAAATTGCAATCATTTCTGCACAGCAGTTGCCATGACTACACTGTTTATATTCATTATTAAAGCTCTAAAGTTTAGAAAGTTATTCTGTATGTTTTAGAGAGCTATGCACCCTCATCAAACTACGCACGGATCTGGAGGCGAGGTAGCAACATTACAAACTGACCCCAAAACTTTCTCTGGAGATGAATATGTCATGTGAAATTAAATGTGTCACTGTGTGCTAAATGAAATGTGTCACTGCGTGCTAAATGAAATGTGTCACTGCGTGCTAAATGAAATGTGTCACTGTGTGCTAAATGAAATGTGTCACCGCGTGCTAAATGAAATGTGTCACTGTGTGCTAAATGAAATGTGTCACTGCGTGCTAAATGAAATGTGTCACTGCGTGCTAAATGAAATGTGTGTCACTGCGTGCTAAATGAAATGTGTCACTGTGTGCTAAATGAAATGTGTCACACTGCGTGCAAAATTAAATGTGTGTCACTGCGTGCTAAATTAAATGTGTGTCACTGCATGCTAAATTAAATGTTTCACTGCGTGCTAAATGAAATGTGTCACTGCGTGCTAAATGACATGTGTCACACTGCATGCTAAATTAAATGTTTCACTGCGTGCTAAATGAAATGTGTCACTGCATGCTAAATGACATGTGTCACTGCGTGCTAAATGAAATGTGTCACACTGCATGCTAAATTAAATGTTTCACTGCGTGCTAAATGACATGTGTCACTGTGTGCTAAATGACGTGTCACTGCGTGCTAAATGAAATGTGTCACTGCGTGCTAGATGACATGTGTCACTGCGTGCCAAATTAAATGTGTCACACTGCATGCTAAATGAAATGTGTCACTGCGTGCTAAATGAAATGTGTCACACTGCGTGCTAAATGAAATGTGTCACTGCGTGCTAAATGAAATGTGTCACACTGCGTGCTGAATGAAGTGTGTCACTGCGTGCTAAATGAAGTGTGTCACTGTGTGCTAAATGAAATGTGTCACTGCGTGCTAAATGACATGTGTCACTGCGTGCTAAATGAAATGTGTCACACTGCTTGCTAAATGAAATGTGTCACTGCGTGCAAAATGAAATGTGTCACTGTGTGCTAAATGAAATGTGTCACTGCGTGCTAAATGAAATGTGTCACTGTGTGCTAAATGAAATGTGTCACTGCGTGCTAAATGAAATGTGTCACTGCGTGCTAGATGACATGTGTCACTGCGTGCTAAATGAAATGTGTCACTGGATGCTAAATGAAATGTGTCACTGCGTGCTAGATGACATGTGTCACTGCGTGCTAGATGGCATGTGTCACTGCGTGCTAAATGAAATGTGTCACTGCGTGCTAAATGAAATGTGTCACTGCGTGCTAAATGAAATGTGTCACTGCGTGCTAAATTAAATGTGTCACTGCGTGCTAGATGACATGTGTCACTGCGTGCTAAATGACATGTGTCACTGTGTGCTAAATGAAATGTGTCACACTGCGTGCTAAATTAAATGTGTCACACTGCATGCTAAATGACATGTGTCACTGCATGCTAAATGAAATGTGTCACTGCGTGCTAAATTAAATGTTTCACTGCGTGCTAAATGAAATCTGTCACTGCGTGCTAAATGACATGTGTCACTGCGTGCTAAATGACGTGTCACTGCATGCTAAATAAAATGTGTCACTGCGTGCTAGATGACATGTGTCACTGCGTGCTAAATGAAATGTGTCACACTGCTTAATAAATGAAATGTGTCATACTGCGTGCTAAATGACGTGTCACTGCGTGCTAAATGAAATGTGTCACTGCGTGCTACATGAAATGTGTCACTGCGTGCTAAATGAAATGTGTCACTGCGTGCTAAATTAAATGTTGCTTTCCACTAATTAGATGAGGCTCAGAGGGAATAGGTGTGTCTCGTTACAGTATGTAGCCATAACGCTTGGGAAGTTCAAGTACCATTAAAGCTAGTGAATCACTGCTCTACTGAGGTGCTCCCATCATAAAGATCTCAGCTTGCATAGCTGTAGAAAGCAGACTAAAAGGAGACAAAAATAGGTTTATCCATTAAATAGCAAGAAAGTCAAACCAACGGTAAAAATGCAACAAGAATATTCCAGTGTATTTTGATGGGCATAGGACCAGGATTTGACCCTGTGGTCTCTGTGGCACCGGTCTGAGAGTGGCTGCACTGGGCCAGTGGCTCTTCACACCTCTGAAGTGGAAACTGTTATCAGCTACTGAGCTACATACACTGAGCATACCAAACATTATGAACACCTTCCTGACATTGAGTTGCGCAGCATAAAAGTTATCATTTGAAACAGGCCGTATATGCTAGATTTAGAGTTATTTGGCAACTTTGGTCGTGAATGATACAAACCTTAGAATGCCATAGAAACATGTCATATCTCGGCTCAAAACATAGATGGTCTGCATGATGCAACTACAGGCTGTTGATGATGTGAGAAAGTCATAAAAAAAAGCTTGTGCTCTGTTCCTTGCCTCAGGCTGCATAGCTGTTCTCTCATCAAGTGACCATATTCTCACCCATCAGACTATTCTCAATTTAATCTTTACTAATATGCTACATTAGTTTAGATTTAGAATGGCCCACTTATTTCACTCCATGCATCAACCAGTATTTGAGGAGCATGCTCTCACTGATTGACAGGTGATATTCCGCACAACCTCTGTATGCATGAGCTCTCCAGCTCTGTTCCTGCAGCTACCCAGTGCTTCATTTATAACATTGCACAATCAATGAACCATCAGCATCGCCTAGGCCTATATGTCCTCTCCCAGACTCTCCCAGACATGGGTAGACAGTTTGTAGTGTAGCAAAAGGTAACCAGTCCATCCAGTATGCATAATAATGCAGTCCACATTCAAAGGCCATTACTTTAATGTGTTTCATTTTGGAGTATAGGCTAGACCAATTATCTTCTTGGCACACCCATCCCGTTAGTGGGATCATTTTCGTCAACATCCGCTGAATTGCAATGCGCCAAATTCAAATTAAATTACAAAAAATATTAAATTTTCATGAAATCACAAGTGCAATATAGCAAAACACAGCTTGGCTGGTTTTTAATCCACCTGGCATGTCAGATTTCAAAAAAGCTTTACAGCAAAAGCTATCCAAGCGTTTATGTTAGGACATCTCTCTCAGCAGACAAAACATTACAAACAGCTAGCAGCAAAGTAGATTGGTCATGAAGGTCAGAAAAGCAATAAAATTAATCGCTTACCTTTGATGATCTTCGGATGTTTGCACTCACGAGACTCCCAGTTACACAATAAATGTTCCTTTTGTTCCATAAAGATTATTTTTATGTCCAAAATACCCCCATTTGGTTGGCGCGTTTTGTTCAGAAATCCACAGGCTCGAGTGGTCACGACGGGGCAGACGAAAATTCCAAATAGTATCCGTAAAGTTTGTAGAAACATGTCAAATATAATATAATCAATCCTCAGGTTGTTTTTACAATACATAATCGATAATATTTCAACCGGACCGTAGCTTTTTCAATAGGAGAGAGAGAGAAAATGTCTGCTCCAGGCTGTTGCACGTGCAAAACTCTGCTGGCACCCAGCCATCCACTGACGCGATGTGATCCTTCTCACTCATTTTTCAGAATAAAAGCCTGAAACTATGTCTAAAGACTGTTCACACCATGTGGAAGCCATAGGGAAAGGAATCTGGTTGATATCCCTTTAAATGGAGGGAAGGCGTGCAATGGAACAGGGAGATTCGTTTCTCTTAGGCACTTCCTTGTTGGATTTTCCTCAGGTTTTCGCCTGCAATATCAGTTCTGTTATACTCACAGACAATATTTTGACCGTTTTGGAAACTTTAGAGTGTTTTCTATCCTAATCTGACAATTATATGCATATTCTAGATTCATTTGGGTACGTTTTCCATCCAAACATCAAAATACTGCCCCCTACACGCAACAGGATTTATGTACCAAAGACATCTTAAATCAGTTTTGTTTGATGTTTTTCTGCCATGCGTAATATGCGGTAGGCTATGTATTATATAACGGCACAATCATCATTTTAATTCAGGTTCATAAGCCTATGCATCAGCTCTAATATGCGTAAGGTTGTTTTGAGTTAGACACCACCTTAGAAAGCACTGTCCATTTTGTTGTGTTAGGCTTTGAAATAACATCCACAATGACCATGGTTTTCAAATGGATCATCACAGTGAGGTGAGTTTTAAAAGCATGATACTGTTTTGATGATAAGTGTTTTGATTACATTTGCAGTGATGTCAGAGTGATAAGAGGGACAATAGAGCCCTGAGTACCAGGCAGTTAGGACCTGATGGTCATTAGCAAGTTGCATACTACCAAAGCATGTCCAGAGAGCATACATAAAAGGAGATTACCATGACTCAATGGTCACATGGAATTTTACTGCGGTCATGACTCATGACTGCTAGTGTGGTGGCAATACAGTCACCGCAACAGCCCTACGCCTGGCACCTACTATCATTCCCCGTTCAAATGCACTTATATATTTGTTCTTGCAGCCTGAATGGCACACACACACAATCCATGTACCAGTTGTCTCAAGGCTTAAAAAATGTTCTTTAACCTGTCTCACCCCTTCATCTACACTGATTGAAGTGGATTTAACAAGTGACATCAATAAGGGATCATAGCTTTCATCTGGATTCACCTGGTCAGTCGATGTCATGGAAAGAGCAGGTGTTCTTAATATTTTGTATACTCAGTGTATGTCTGATGAGTGCCCTTAGAAAAGGTTTTTCAGAGCAAACCTCCCCTGGGAAAGATGGTCGTGACTGACTGTGACAACAACAACATCGGTGAAAGTGCCAGCTCCAAAAGAACCTGAGATATCACAACCCACTGCACTGGCACACATACTGTGCTGCCACAGCCTTTTCTGGGTTTGCACTCAATCCTTGAAATTAAAAGTGGAGAAATGCATTAGCCGTTTAGGCGGGCTGTCCTCATTCTACAGCCTGGCCTGCAGTGCACAAACTGCTGATTCTCCTGTACCTGCTGCTTTGATCTTGTCACAGCAGGCAGACGAGTGAACATAGGAGTTGACATTTAATTATTGGTGAAATTTGATAAGGTTGGGCAATGAAGGAGGGGGGGGCACTCAGTTGGTACATCAGAGGAGAGTCCTGGTACATCAGAGGAGAGTCCTGGTATATAAGAGGAGAGTCTTGGTACATCAGAGGAGAGTCCTGATACATCAGAGGAGAGTCCTGGTATATACGAGGAGAGTCCTGGTACATCAGAGGAGAGTCCTGGTACATCAAAGGAGAGTCCTGGTATATAAGTGGAGAGTCCTGGTACATCAGAGGAGAGTCCTGGTACATCAGAGGAGAGTCCTGGTACATCAGATGAGAGTCCTGGTACATCAGATGAGAGTCCTGATACATCAGAGGAGAGTCCTGGTACATCAGAGGAGAGTCCTGGTACATCAGAGGAGAGTCCTGGTATATACGAGGAGAGTCTTGGAACATCAGAGGAGAGTCCTGGTACATAAGAGGAGAGTCCTGGAACATCAGAGGAGAGTCCTGGTACATCAGAGGAGAGTCCTGGTACAGTATATAAGAGGAGAGTCCTGGTATATAAGAGTAGAGTCCTGGTATATAAGAGGAGAGTCCTGGAACATCAGAGGAGAGTCCTGGTATATAAGAGGAGAGTCCTGCTATATCAGAGGAGAGTCATGGAACATCAGAGGAGAGTCCTGGAACATCAGAGGAGAGTCCTGGTACATCAGAGGAGAGTCCTGGTATATAAGAGGAGAGTCCTGGAACATCAGAGGAGAGTCCTGGTATATAAGAGGAGAGTCCTGGTATATCAGAGGAGAGTCATGGAACATCAGAGGAGAGTCCTGGTACATCAGAGGAGAGTCATGGAACATCAGAGGAGAGTCCTGGAATATCAGAGGAGAGTCCTGGAACATCAGAGGAGAGTCCTGGTACATCAGAGGAGAGTCCTGGTACATCAGAGGAGAGTCTTTGTTCAAAGAAAATAAATAAAATGAAGAGGTGAAGACAAGTATTACAGAATTAGAAAAATGGGAAACAGTTTCACAATGAGGATATTAAATTGGTGTGTGTGTGTGTGGCCTTTGTGTGAGGTGGGTTTTAGCTCCCTAGGTTTCAAGGGGACTGACAAAGACAATATTTGCCAATATTTACGACCTTAACAATCCAGTGAATGTCCAACATGGAACATGGAACAGTAAGGCAGAGGAGAGAGAGGGATAAAGGAGCTCATGTCTCTCCCTCTGGTACACTCATCTGATCAACGTCCACTCCATTATGGTAATTGAAGAAAGCAGCCTGACTCAGAGATTCCAGAGAAATCCCTCCATGTCCTCAGAACTCCATATACTGTACCCGTACCCTGAGGACTGCTTCTCAGCTATGACACATGGAGCAGTTGGATACCGTTCCCCTACCACTCTCTCATTTAAAGCCTGATGAGGGGATTTTATGTGGAAGGCAGTAGCTATGTGAAGGTGGGAGAAACAAATGGAGAGAGGATGCTTAAACAAGTGGATGAGCATAGAGAAGGAGAGAGATCTATGGGTAAAAGAGATAAGGCCCCTTCACGCTGCATTGTGAAGCCTGGTGTGAAAAGATGCCATATTGGGCTGAAAAACACAACTCTTCTCACATATGGTCACCTGTATGTGGCTGGTGGGAGGGAGGCGTCTCGACAGATGGCAGCGCCACCACAGACAGATACAGCTCTGTTAATCCCAGTACTACATTACTGTATGGAGACTACAGTACAGTACACTACCTGCAGCGAACATGTCTTGTGTTATCCCTTCCTAACACAAGACAAGTTGGGAATAAAAATTTCAATAAATAAAAAACTGATTTAAAAAGACCACTTTTTTCTAAATTCGGTTGGCGGTGGATGCCCTTGATTCAGAAGCCCTGTGCGCCGGGTAGACAATGTGTTCCCATTTTCAACCATTTCATTTGTCTGAATGGACAAACTCTGCTTACCCGGTGGAACTGGAGAGCTAATCCAAGTGTGCCTACTGCGCTGGCCAATTGGATGACTCAAATCACCGTGCCTACAGCTTCCACAATCCCACAGCAAAGATTGATACCAGCTTAAGTGAGATTTCCTAACTTTTAAAACCATGACCAGAGAGAGACTGTCAAAGAATACGGCAAAAAGCTGCTGCTTTTATGAGTGAGTTCATGTTAAAAATGTTATTCAGCACTGTCAACACTGTTTTTATACAACACTTTTACAACACAGAAAATGGCTTTTCCCTACTTCCACTTGTGCTACAACCAGCTGTAATGAATGGTTATAGCTGCATCTGCAATGAATGGTTATAGCTGCATCTGCAATGAATGGTTATAGCTGCATCTGCAATGAAGGGTTATAGCTGGATCTGCAATAAAGGGTTATAGCTGCATCTGCAATGAATGGTTATAGCTGCATCTGCAATGAATGAGTAGCCAAGTGTATCGATAGGCCTGAGTTTTGACTATTAGCAGGTCGCATCTATTTTAATATCAAGGAATATTTCACTTTCTCTGGTCATCAGAACAACATGAATTTGTGAGGCAGAAATAAAAGTCAGGTGGAAGATGGTTTCCCCTTTGGCTTGTCAGTCTCACCGGAGGAAAGGAGCGAGCAGGGACCGTGAGAGGCAGACTCTCTGCGGCTCTCTAACTGGTGAGACTGACCATCAGATGCAGGTACCATCAGTCCAGTCAAATAAAGAAGCAAATTATTTCAATTTATGCTCAGCTGTGCCTCGCAAGTGATACAACAACTGATCTATTCTGTTTTCAAAGCTGGAGTTTTGAAATGTAATATTGTCTGAACATATTGAATATTGAAGAACAATATTGGCAGGCCAAGCATAACCAATATGCTGTGATAATGTTTCTGGCCTACTGCACACACCTCGTTTCATTAGCATAATGTTGCATAAGCTTACATTTAAAACAGAATCTGAGCGGTAGAGCTCTGCTTGCTTTTTGACTCCGAAAGTGATCTTGACTCAGAAAAGGTTGGTGACCACTGATTTAGAGAGTTAGGCCAACTTTTAGAGTTGTGAATATTGTTCTAATTCTAGATATTAAGTTACATAGCATTGATGAAACATTCCCCATGTAATGTTAATGGGGAGCTGACATGGCTGCCATAGAATGTTGTAGTGTCATGTAAATGTATCATAATGCAGAAACCTCAATCTCATAACACTAAATACATGGCTCTGGTAAAACTATCATTTTAATAATATCATGGAGGGTCAGTCCTTGCATCCATAGCTCTGTCTATGAATTTGAGAGTGGTTACATTTCACCAGCCTCATCCCTCAGCTTTTTACCCAAACAGGGGCGGGGTGACAGAGGATTCTAGCTTAAAACTGGCTGCTGCAGGCCTGAGGGGTTATTGGATATTAGTCCCAGCACCTTCACCACTTGCCAAGATGTGTGGATTCAATATCAATACAGTAGACCTGTGTGGGCATACATTCCTTTTATAAATATATACACAAACATACAGAGCCCCCCCCAACACACACACACACACACAGCCACGCACACACCTTCTCATTTCTTGAAGGCAAGCTATTCTAAGACGTATATCCCCTCAGTGGGATCAGAGTGACTGAAGGTTTGTGTCCCAAAGTGTCCCAGTGATGATATGACACTGTGTCTCTAATGTATGAGCTGCTTTCATCTCTTCATTAAGAGGAACTGGTCTCCTCTGTGTTTGTGGTCACATCATCAGGGTGTGTCTCAGTGACACCAGAGAGAATGACTCTACTGTGGCTGACTGCTGAAAGACAGTCAGATTGGAGCGCCTGTCTCCATTATCCTGTCTCCTCTGAAACACCAGCACCACACAGCTCTATTACTTCGTACTGCCCTGTATAGTTGCTGATGTTAATTAATACGCTTTGAGGCCACAATGTCTCAAAGGCACAGCTTTTTGAGATCTGCATAACCAAATTGACTATGCAGGGTTTTGATTATGCATACTACATCTAGAATATGGAAAGTGAACTTGAATATATGGTGAGGAAATTGGTTACTAGTAGGCAGTAGTTAAAGCTGTTCTTCTGGTTTTGCCATCTTATATCCAAGAGCAAATCAAATCAAATCTTATTTGTCACATACACATGGTTAGCAGATGTTAGCAGATGTTAATGCGAGTGTAGCGAAATGCTTGTGCTTCTAGTAGATGTCCTACGGGTTGATGTCCTTTCAACTCTCACTTAAGTGTCGACGCAAACCCATTTAAATGCTTCCCCTAACACACAAGCACAGACACATCGAGAACTCTCTGCCGTCATGTAACTTCATGTCAGTGCATAAAACTAGGAAATAATTCCTGTCCCATTCAATCACTGACAATGAAATTGATCAACAACACAGATGAACCAGCCATTATCTGCATAATGAAAGACTAAATGGAATCCATTTTATCACTCAAAGGACCTTATCAGCTACAAGTGGTGGCCAATTGCCATCGTAAAATATTTTGAATCAATGATTAACTTCCTGACTGGAATCTCAATATGGAGAGACGTTCCAGAGTCAAATTAAATGTGCAAATACGGTACTCGCCAACTGCTTAACAGTATGCATGTATGCATGATTACTGGTACATCAAATCCTAGTGCATGTATCCAGCTTGGCTATGCTGCTCTATCTCCTAAAGTATAGCTTCCCTGCTGTATCCTGCTAAATATTGACAGTATCCTGCATGGCCTCCAGATGTATTCAGCCTGCTATGTCTATTCCACAGTTAGGAAAATACAGTATATCCCTGTGGCATCTTTCACAACATCTGTGTCAGTAACATACAGCAGCATGAAAACTACTCACATCCACATCATCAATAATACACACGGTAGGTCACGTGTTTAATAGTTCACACGGCTCGTTATTTAAGACTGTAGGAATATGGAACACACAGATAGGTACTACAGATCTTTTGAAAATACGAAGACCATGCACGTACGGTACGTACACGTGTGTACACACACACACCACACACACACACACACACACACACACACACACACACACACACACACACACACACACACACACACACACACACACACACACACACACACACACACACACACACACACACACACAGACACAGAGTGAATATAGACAAGGCCATAGCCCCAGTGAGCATTAGGCCGTAGCCCCCGGTGAGCATTGTTAATGGGCTGTGTGCCTGTGGGAGGGGAGCAGTGCGGTTGTCTAATGTGTGAAGAGGATGACTTTCTGGTTTGACCATGGGGGAGCCGGCCCTGTCAGCAGCCGGCCCTGTCAGCAGTGGGGTGATCCACTGTCACAGCACTGGCTGATCTGAAGGACAGGCACGTCTCAGTGACCTGACCAACACTATCTCTCTCTGGCCACGGCCCCTGGGACTGAGGTGTGATGAGGGCACCATGGTCACGGTAATCAATCTTCCCCTGTCCTGTCCTGTGCTGACAGGTGAGTGTCTCAAACAGAATATGTGAAGATGAGTCTTCTGCTGCCCAGAGCCTTTTCCTATAAGGGCTCCTGAGGGAGTCTCACGTACTGACTAGACACCATACACACAGACATACTGTACACACACACATCATAATGTAAAATATTCCCCTGTCCTGCCTGTACTGGGCTGACAGGTAAGTGACTGTCTATGAGCCTGAATATAACGGGATGAGCTTGTCATTGCCGTTGCCACTGACAGCCCTTTTCCTATGAGGTCCTGAGGGTGTCTCACGTCATATACAAACGTCATGAATTCTAATGTCCTGACGATGGTCAGAGCGACGCACCTACTGCGTTCATCTTGTCATATCTCGGCTCATCTTCAGCCATGATCATCATAATTACAATACACTCAATATTACCACATATAACTACATTGTAACTAACTGCCCTAAATCCACTAACTTCCTAAAACTCCAGGGCCAGAATTGATGTCTGTTGGGTCCAGGAAAATCAATTCCAGTCTATAGTGGTGTGTGTTTGTTAGCTGCAATATCCACAGTCCAATATCCACAGAGAAAAGGCCTGAAGATGGGATTTGAGCATCGATTTTAGCTGCAGGTTTTTTGGTCTCAGTGAGGGATTTATATAGTTGAAAATGGAGAGAGAGAGACGGAGAGCGAGAGAGACGGAGAGCGAGAGAGACGAGAGAGAGAGAGAGAGAGAGAGAGAGAGAGAGAGAGAGAGAGAGACTGCACAACAGCAGATAAATACTAGAAAAACAAACATCTTCAATTTGTCCAGAATCCCAGACAGTACTGAATGTGGAGAGACAGTGGTTTGGTGAGGAACAGCAGCAGCTCCACAGCATCCCTTCCCTCTGAGTCGTTAGCCTTTAGCCCTGCTCATTTGCATATCACCACGATGCATGTGTAATTGCCGTGGAGGTTGATCGCTTGTCCTTGTGGATTTACGACAGGGTGGAGGGGTGGACTCTCCCCCTCGTAGATAGAGTTCATCTGTAATCCCACACACAGTTAACGACAAACATTTTCTGGCACTTTTTAGTTTTTGCTAGAGTCAGGCGGCTATAATAACATTGTCCCTGTCACTCCCACTAGCTTCACCATTATGCTCTCTCAGCCCCAGAGAAGATTCGGATGCTATTCATTTCCATTTTCCTTTTTGTCCTCGTGTGTGAAGATAAACTGAGCTCATTTGAGCAGCCACAGAGTCCATGGGTTATAAAACCTGCATATCCACCACACAGCTGTTAGATTCAAACTCTATACATTTTAGCTGGGCCTCCCGAGTGGTGCCGCAGTCTAAGGCACTGCATCACTACAGATCCGGGTTCGATTCCGGGCTGTGTCGCAGCCGGCCGCGACCGGGAAACCCATGAGGCGGCTCACAATCGGCCCAGCGTCGTCCGGGTTAGGGGAGGGTTTGGCCGGCTGGGATGTCTATGTCCAATCGCGTTTTTGCTACTACTTCTGGCGGCCGGGCGCATGCAGGCTGACACGGTCGCCAGGTGTACGGTGTTTCCTCCGACACATTGGAGCGACTGTCAAGTGTCAGTGTGCAGCGGGTAGGACAGAGTCAGGCACAGGACACAGAACTGAGTAAAAACGTACTTCACTCGAATAAATCCCAAACAAATTCCATACAGGGAAAATATTCCAGTTCGACACAAAAGAGCGACCACTTAACAAAGAACAAACACGCACAAAACCATGTGGGAACCAGAGGGTTAAATACGGAATGAATAAAAACGTAATGGAAAACAGGTGTGTACAATCAAAACAATTGGAAAAAGAAACGTAGATCGGTAGCGGCTAGAAAGCCGGTGACGTCGACCTCCGAATGAACAAGGACAGGCACCAACTTCGGCGGAAGTCGTGACAGCAACTGGCTTCCAGATAGTGTGTCAGGAAGCAGTGTGTCAGGAAGTAGTGTGTCAGGAAGCAGTGTGGTTGGCCGAATCGTTTTTCGGAGGACGCATGGCTCTCAACCTTCGCCTCTCCCGAGTCCGTACGGGAGTTGCAGCGATGGGACAAGACTGTAACTACCAATTGCATACCACAAAATTGGGGAGAAAAAGGGGTAAAAAGTACAACAATTTTTAATAAATACATTTTTGCTAGGTGCACTTGACTGTGGCGCTTATTCTATGGGTGGGTGAGAAGGAGAGAAGCCATGCAGACAGGAGCATTGGGAGATGAGGAGGGAGCGGAGGGAGATGAGGAGGGAGCACTGTCCTCTACATTCTAAGTGACTGTGTTTAATGAGGGTAGACTGTGTTAGTGTTTGCCTGTGTCCTCTGCAGCATAGGGAGATGGGAGAGGTCTAATGGTGGTGGTGCTCTCTCTGCAGAAGGAAGCAATGGTCCGTGTTGCGCTGGGGAGATGGCCCAGCCTGCCAGTCTGCTATACAGGAGAGAGGCAGCCTTCCTGCAGCAACTCTCACACTTGACTATGGCGCTTATTCTATGGGTGGGTGAGAAGGAGAGAAGACATGCAGACACCCACCATGCAGTTCACTCACACACACAAAGATACACACTCACACACACTGCAATGACTCTTCAAAAATACCCACCCAACGCACACACAAAGTCTCACTCAGTATCAGCTGAGGAGGAGAGGAGTGACTCTACTGCCACAGTACTCTCTGATGTGTCTGTCCTGTGTGCACATCAGGCCTGCTATGAATGATCTGAGCTTAGTCCTGTGAAGAGTTACATCCGACCAGTCACCTCTGCCTGCCATAGAGGGAGTATGTCTTTATTCAGCTCACAAGGTCCTTATTGTTCTTTGGCACAAAGCTGTACTAATATACTTATATACTGTTGTTGTGACTTTACTTTCATTAATCTTATGACTGTTATTTATCTAATCAACTAACTGTGTTTAATTGTTACCCGATTAAATTAATCATGTAACAATTAACTCATTAGGAATTTGGGGCACCACGAGAGTGGTTCTTTAACCTCTTGCGACGAGCAAACCCGTATCCGGGAGCGTAATCATCGCCTCAAACGCATTAGCATAACGCAGCGGACATAAATACCCCTAGAAACTTTTCCTATTCATGAAAATCGCAAATGAAATGAAATAAATATATTCAAACACAAGCTTAGCCTTTTGTTAACAACACTGTCATCTCAGATTTTCAAAATATGCGTTACAGCCAACGCTAGACAAGCATTTGTGTAAGTTTATCATGGCATAATGCTATGCTAGCTCTGCTGGCAGCAGGCAACATTTTCACGAAAATAAGAAAGGCAACCAAATTAAATCATTTACCTTTGAAGAACTTCGGAAGCTTTCACTCAGAGACTCCCAGTTAGATAGCAAATGTTCCTTTTTCCCAAAAAGATTATTTTTGTAGGCAAAATAGCTCCCGTTTCTTCATCATGCTTGGCTGAGAAATCGACCGGAAAATGCTACAACTATAACGCCAAACATTTTTCAAAATTTGATCCATAATATCGACAGAAACACGGCAAACGTAGTTTAGGATCCATCCTCAAGGTGTTTTTAACATATATATTCGATAATATATCCGTCGAGGCAATTGGTTTCTCATAAGAAGCGATTGGAAAAATGGCTACCTCAGTATTTTACGCGAGATTTTCTGCGGGAGACACCATGTGACCACACGCTATATATGGTCCCTTACAGCCATTCTTCAATGGAAATGCCTAAAAAGACGTCACAATGCTGTAGACACCTTGGGGAATACGTGGAAAACGTAAGCTCATTCGTAGCTCATTCACAGCCATATAAGGAGTCATTGGCATGAGGCGGTTTCAAAAAATGCGGCACTTCCTGGTTGGATTTTTAGCTGGGTTTCGCCTGTAACATCAGTTCTGTGGCACTCACAGACAATATCTTTGCCGTTTTGGAAATGTCAGAGTGTTTTCTTTCCAAAGCTGTCAATTATATGCATAGTCGAGCATCTTTTCATGACAAAATATCTTGTTTAAAACGGGAACGTTTTTCATCCAAAAATTTTAATAGCACCCCCTAATGGATAACTGGTTAAAGAGTTACCATCTCCTGAATTAAACTCTAAAATGGCCTTTACCGATCACATCTATAAACAGTAAACTTATTAATCATAACCTTCTCATATCATCATTCTGAACAGTCGTAACCTCCTTGCCTTACTTTTGATTCAGTACTACACAAATTGTTTGAATTATTTATTTACTACCTAACTAAATGATAACACAGGTTAACATGCACACTTAATACATATACATTAGGAAAAGGTCCCTAGTGGACTGACACAATATGGTAGCTTTTTACACAACGACATGGAGAGGGAAAGAGAGAGAGAGAGCGAGAAAGAGACATTTATCATTGATACATTTTAGAAATTATTCTCACAGTAATCATATACTTTGGACATGAACCGCCGCCCATTTGGAGTAAGAAATCATGAACGTATTTACGTGTGAACGTCTTTGTTCGCCATTTATCTCTATTGGAACAGGCTTTCTTAGGAGGGGCGTGGGCCTTTCAGCGGCACGCTTGTAAGGCTCTGATTTTACAAAAGGGGTCCCCCCTTCCCCATCTTCTACTGTTGTTCACTCTGAAAGAT
This sequence comes from Oncorhynchus tshawytscha, assembly GCF_018296145.1. Taxonomy (NCBI): domain Eukaryota; kingdom Metazoa; phylum Chordata; class Actinopteri; order Salmoniformes; family Salmonidae; genus Oncorhynchus; species Oncorhynchus tshawytscha. Next base: position 85,873,703 of record NC_056437.1, on the reverse strand, counting down.
GCTCCTTGGAAGATAGGCTAGCCAGCCGTGTCGACAGTTCCCATTGGTCATGAGAGTAGTAGAATGCGGTGATTTGAGAAGAGTAGTAGAAAAGGATGGTTTGAAGAGTAGTAGAACGGACCCACTTAAATTAGCTTTGGTAGAGAGTTTCTTACGACAGCTAATGAGCCGTACCAGTGATTGTCTGAGAGGGGAGTTTTCTTCTCCACCTCGTGTTGGTATTCAGGGATCAAACCACTTTGGACGTGAGCTAGAGCTCAACGTCTTTCTAGTCTAAATGTTAATTTCTTTACCAATCCTTTTATGCACTCTGGTCGACATTGACGGTTCTGTCAGGCTGACACGCTCTCTAACCTCACTCGGGGCGTGGCTACTTACTGTGTAAAGTTTATAGGAGACAAATGCTCTTATGGCTCTTTAAAATCACATTAATTTCTTAAAATACTTTAATCATTTTTCATATCTCATATACAATGTAGAGGATGGAGACTTCGTACAGACTTCGTACTTTGTACATGTAGTGTATATAAGTTACAGTATTTCCTTTATAACATTTTTAAATGACATCACAAAATAAAATCCCATATGACATGATTATTTTTTAGATCACCTCTGACCATTCCCCACGTTCTTATGTTAGAAATATTGTTCCAGTATTCGCTTTTGAACGTGTTAAAGTCTCGGCGGGAAACTCTCTGGAGACCAAGGAACATTTCTGGAGTGAATTTGGAGAGGGATGTTCTGGACCAACTCTCCTTTAATTTCTGACAGGGTGTGCGCTATTAACCCCCCCCAACCGGCTCCCTCCTCCCCTCTTCTGTGGGTGAGAGAGGGTCTGGTTACTGTCATTCGTTGCCAAGCTGATCTGACCCATTCGGACCCTCACAGGACAGTCATGACACTGTACAAACAGTTTTCCACTCCAATCCCCTAAACACTAGCTCTACAGTACTTCTGGTCAGTGTCTGTCAGATTTCAGCCCACAGTCTGTGTTCTCCATGTATGGACCATAGAGAAGCAGGTCTCAGAACCGCAAGTCTCTTTGGAATGTCTCAAGGTATATCTCAAAGTATGTCTCAAGAAATGTCTCAAGGAAAGTCTCAAGGTGAGTCTCAACAGTATGTCCTCACTTGCTACGCTCTGTGCTTACTGTTGTTTATTGAAGTTTTTTCTATGCTTTCTATGCATATTTTGTGTGCTGAGCTGCTATGTGACAGCTCTAAGCCTGCGGTCTGAGCCTGTGCTCTCCCAGTCTGCCTGTGCTGCGTGCTGAGGGCCTGTGTGCAGAGGGCCTGTGGGAGCGTGCTGCTCTGAGCAGAGCAGACAAAGCGTGAAGTCACACAGACAGACATGGAGCCCTCAGAGAAGCTGCACCTGGTCCTGGGCCAATACTGCTCCCCATTACGGCCTGTCAAGCCTGCATCACATATGCTGTTTCCCCCAATCTATCTATCTATCTATCTATCTATCTATCTATCTATCTATCTATCTATCTATCTATCTATCTATCTATCTATCTATCTATCTATCTATCTATCTATCTATCTATCTATCTATCTATCTATCTATCTATCTATCTATCTATCTATCTATCTATCTATCTATCTATCTATCTATCTATCTATCTATCTATCTATCTATCTATCTATCTATCTATCTATCTATCTATCTATCTATCTATCTATCTATCTATCTATCTATCTATCTATCTATCTATCTATCTATCTATCTATCTATCTATCTATCTATCTATCTATCTATCTATCTATCTATCTATCTATCTATCTATCTATCTATCTATCTATCTATCTATCTATCTATCTATCTATCTATCTATCTATCTGTCTGTCTGTCTGTCTGTCTGTCTGTCTGTCTGTCTGTCTGTCTGTCCTGTCTGTCTGTCTGTCCACTGGTCTGTCTGTCTGTCTGGTTTGAAACATCAGTGTACCTGTCTGTCTCTGTCTGCAATCCTGTCTGTCTCTGCCTCACTCCTGTGTGTCTGTGCCTCACTCTGTCTGTCTGTGCCTGTCCTGTCTGTCTGTCTGTCTGTCTGTCTCAGCCTCACTCCTGTCTGTCTCTCTGTCCTGTCTGTCTCTCCTGATTGTCAGTTTGGCCATCTGTGTGTCTCTGCCTGTCTGTCTCCCTCATTGCCCACTGGTGGTCTGTCTGTCTGGTTTTGAAACATCAGTGTACCTGTGTGTCTCTGTCTCAATCCTGTGTGTCTCTGCCTCACTCCTGTGTGTCTCTGCCTCACTCCTGTGTGTCTCTGCCTCACTCCTGTGTGTCTCTGCCTCACTCCTGTGTGTCTCTGCCTCAATCCTGTGTGTCTCTGCCTCAATCCTGTGTGTCTCTGCCTCACTCCTGTGTGTCTACCTCTGTATGTATCTGTGTCCCCCTGTCCCCTTCCCTAGCCCCCTCTCTGTGTGGCTGATTCACTCACCGCTCACGTATCTGACTTCATTATTTTAAGCACTTTGCTGTTTTCCATTGCGAACATGACGCACTGCATGGCCCCTGGCCGTGGAGCAAACAAATAAACATGGCCGCTGCTCGCCGTATGACTAACTTCCCCTGCAAGGATCCTGACCTCAAGAAATGAAACATCACTGGAGAGAGAGAGGAGTAATGGAGGGATAGGAAGAAGGGAGGGAGAGAGAGAGAGGAGTAATGGAGGGATTGGAAGAAGGGAGGGAAAGAGAGAGGAGGAATGGAGGGATAGGGAGAAGGGAGGGAGAGAGAGAGGAGGAATGGAGGGATAGGGAGAAGGGAGGGAGAGAGAGAGGAGGAATGGAGGGGTAGGGAGAAGGGAGGGAAAGAGAGAGGACGAATGGAGGGATAGGGAGAAGGGAGGGAGAGAGAGAGGAGGAATGGAGGGATAGGGAGAAGGGAGGGAGAGAGAGGAGAGGAATGGAGGGATAGGGAGAAGGGAGGGAGAGAGAGGAGAGTAATGGAGGGATAGGGAGAAGGGAGGGAGAGAGGGGAGGTGAGTGATGAGGCCCAGCCTTCCCTCTCCCCGGGGCTCTCTAGGGCCTCCCGGCAGCTGAATACAGGGCACTAGAGGACCGTGCAAAGAGCCAGGCTCAATTTCATTAAACATCATTGACCCCCACAGTAGAGACATTGAATGAGGAATAACCATGACAACACTAACGGAAGGAAGCTGACTGACGACAGAGTAGTGTCCTTTTGAGCTAACAGAGAGGAGGAGTGTTTTTGGAAAAAGCAACACTATAGTGTAATATTTTGGGTTATTGTATAGACGAGGGGGGTACGGTAATAGTGATGGATGTCTGTGTGCCTCTCGTTGGGAACGGAGTGCACACTGAAGTATATAAAACAAGCCATTTAGGTCATAAATGTTTTGAATCAAGTGCTCTGCGGGCAAATAACCAGATAACCTGAGAAGATGTCAGTTCTTCCTTCAAAGTGCAATTTTATTCCCTATTGCATGTTAGTACAGTTAAAAGGCCCATGAAGTTAAGTGGGGTTGCCAGGAAGTCAATGCACCAGAGATTGTGGTCCAATCACAGAAGGACAGACACAGAGCGACTAACTCCATCGGACCCAATAACACAGCAGCGTGATTTGAGTGGTTCTGAACACCTCCTGAGTCACTTGTTTTAGCTATAGCACTTCCTGGACACGTCATTTGACTCATATGAAAGTGACAAAACCGGTCTGATATGCTGATCTGGGATGGGACTGATAAAGTTAACTCTATTTTCAGTAGAAAACATGTACACTCACAGCCTGCCTGGACACTGAGATGGATCATCTAAGGCCTCACAAAGTCCTTCCTTATTACTAGAAGGTTATTGTGATACCTTGACCAATCAAAGCATGACTCTGTCTCGTTCAGGTGGGAGGCAGCCAATCCACCTGGACTTGCATCCCTATGTAAATCACATGAATGAACTCCCCCTGGTTTCCAGTGGTGACTGTGGTTGATCTGAAGACACTAATCAGATGGGAAGAGAGTGTCTGCTCTGCTGTGTGTCAACTAGCAATCTGCATAGAAAGAAAGTGTAACCAGGAAGCTGAGTTGACAATCCAATATGTGTCATCAAATGCTTGTCAAACAAACATAGTGTTATATATTTTTCATTAGATCAGACACGATTACAGAGGCTTTCTGTATATGAAGCTTATTGTGCTATTTGTTGTTTACTACACCAACTGGTTATGACAGTCACACAGCCACATTTGATTTCCCTACATGCCTATCGTTTGATGACACGTATTGGATTGTCTGGTTGAGTGGATAGTAAGTGTGAGTCACAGACCATATTAGGTATATTAGAATTACGTTTTCTTGAGGTTTGACTCTGTTTATAGGGATCGTCAGCAAACAGACGGTAGAAATGCATTGGCTGGCAGAGATGAGGTTTTCTTCTTCCCAATGACTTGCTTTTGCTCTCCCTTCCCCTTGTTGCTAGGAGAAATTACATTCCTATTGTGTTACAGCCAAAAGCATTCGCTAAAAAACACATTCCCTATGGAGAAACACACAAAGTACAAAACATACAGTACCAAAACGGACAAACAGGCAGACACACACATACACACACAAACAGGCTGACACACACGTACACACACACACAAACAGGCAGACACACACATACACACACAAACAGGCTGACACACACGTACACACACACAAAACAGGCAGACACACACATACACACACAAACAGGCTGACACACACGTACACACACACACAAACACAAACAGGCAGACACACACATACACATACAAACAGGCTGACACACACGTACACACACAAACACAGACAACAGGCAGACACACACATACACACACAAACAGGCTGACACACACGTACACACACACACAAACAGGCAGACACACACATACACACACAAACAGGCTGCACACATGTACACACACAAACAGGCTGACACACACGTACACACACAAACACGCAGACACACATGTACACACACAAACAGGCTGACACACACGTACACACACACACAAACAGGCAGACACACATGTACACACACAAACAGGCTGACACACACGTACACACACACACAAACAGGCAGACACACACATACACATACAAACAGGCTGACACACACGTACACACACAAACAGGCAGACACACATGTACACACACAAACAGGCAGACACACATGTACACACACAAACACAGCAGACACACATGTACACACACAAACAGGCAGACACACATGTACACACACAAACAGGCAGACACACATGTACACACACAAACAGGCAGACACACATGTACACACACAAACAGGCAGACACACATGTACACACACAAACAGGCTAACACACACGTACACACACAAACAGGCAGACACACACGTACACACACAAACAGGCTGACACACACGTACACACACAAACAGGCTGACACACACATACACACACAAACAGGCAGACAAACATGTACACACACAAACAGGCAGACACACATGTACACACACAAACAGGCAGACACACACACACAAACAGGCAAACACACACATACACACACAAACAGAGAGACACACACGTACACACACAAACAGGCTGACACACACACTGACACATATAATATGACCTCTTGGTGCACTGCAACCTCCACGTCTGACATCTCACCCAAACTTACTGTATCTGGAGTGCTACTCAGAATACACAACGAGTTTGCTGAAGCTATTTTTTACAAGCATATAAGTGCTTAACATTACACATAATGAGAGCTGTTAATTAATGCAACACCATACCATTAATCTCAATGAAATAGCTAAGAAACTCAAGCTAAACTGCACTAGGATGTGAAATACTGTTCCTTACCATGGGCGATCATGTAGACAAGTAGGGAGCGAATGAAGGGGGGGGAGAAAAAGAGAGAGGGAGAGAGAAAGAAAGAGATAGAGAGAGACAATGTGTTGGCAGTAGCTAGGCTAACATGACAACCAATGATGTGACAGGGGAGAGGAGAGCCTTGGGGCACAGGGCAAATAAACACCCTCTGCCCTCATTAAATCAAATCAAATCTTATTAGACACATGCGCCAAATACAACAGGTGTAAACCTTATGGTGAAATGCTTACTTACGAGCCCCTAACCAACAATGCAGTTTTAAAAAAAGAGTAAGAATAAGAAATAAAAGTAACAAGTAATTAAAGAGCAGCAGCAAAATAACAATAGCGAGACTATACACACGGGGGTACTGGTACAGAGTCAATGTGCGGGGGCACCGGTTAGTTGAGGTAATATGTACATGTATGTAGAGTTTTTAAAGTGACAATACATAGATGATAACAACAGAGAGTAGCAGCAATGTAAAAGAAGGGGAAAATGAAAATAGTTTGGGTAGCCATTTGATTAGATGTTCAGGAGTCTTATGGCTTGGGGGTAGAAGCTGTTTAGAAGCATCTTGGACCTAGACTTTCTGCTCTGGTACTGCTTGCTGTGTCTATTACTAGGGTGGCTGGAGTCTTTAACATTTTTTAAGGCCTTCCTCTGACACCGCATGGTAGAGAGTTCATGGATGGCAGGAAGTTTTGCCCCCGTGATGAACTGGGCCATACCCACTACCCTCCATAGTACCTTGCGGTTGAAGGCAGAGCAGTTGCCATACCAGGCAGTGATGCAACCAGTCAGGATGCTCTCGATGGTGCAGCTGTAGAACCTTATGAGGATCTGAGGACCCATGCCAAATCGTTTCAGTCTTCCGAGGGGGAATCGGTTTTGTCGTGCCCTCTTTACGACTGTCTTGGTGTGCTTGGACCATGTTAGTTTGTTGGTGATGTGGACACCAAGGAACTTGAAGCCCTCAACCTGTTCCACTACAGTCCCGTCGATGAGAATGGGGGTGTGCTCGGTCCTCTTTTTCCTGTAGTCCACAATCATCTCCTTTGTCTTGATCATGTTGAGGGAGAGTTTTTTTTTTTCCTGGCACCACACGGCCAGGTCTCTGACCTCCTTCTTGTAGGCTGTCTCGTCGTTTTTGGTGATCAGGCCTACAGTTGAGGTCGGAAGTTTACATACACTTAGTTTGGAGTCATTCAAACTCGTTTTTCAACCACTCCACAAATATCTTGTTAACAAACTATAGTTTTGGCAAGTCGGTTAGGACATCTACTTTGTGCATGACACAAGTAATTTTTCCAACAATTGTTTACAGACAGATTATTTAACTTAGAATTCACTGTATCACAATTCTAGTGGGTCAGAAGTTTACATACACTGAGTTGACTGTGCCTTTAAACAGCTTGGAAAATTCCAGAAAAGGATGTCATGGCTTTAGAAGCATCTGATAGGCTAATTGACATAATTTGAGTCAATTGGAGGTGTACTTGTGGATGTATTTCAAGGCCTACCTTCAAACTCAGTGCCTCTTTGCTTGACATCATGGGAAAATCAAAAGAAACCAGCAAAGACCCCAGAAAAAAATTGTAGACATCCACAAGTCTGGTTCTTCCTTGGGAGAAATTTCCAAACACTTGAAGTTACCACGTTCACCTGTATACAAACAGTAGTACGCAAGTACAAACACCATGGGACCACGGAGCCGCCATACCGCTCAGGAAAGAGACGCGTTGTGTCTCCTGGAGATGAATGTACTTTGGTGCGAAAAGTGCAAACCAATCACAGAACAACAGCAAAGGACCTTGTGAAGATGCTGGAGGAATCAGGTACAAAAGTATCTATATCCACAGTAAAACGAGTCCTTAATCAACATAACCTAAAAGGCCACTCAGTAAGGAAGAAGCCACTGCTCCAAAACTGCCATAAAAGAAGCGAGACTAGGGTTTGCAACTGCACATGGGGGACAAAGACTGTACTTTTTGGAGAAATGTCTTCTGGTCTGCTGAAACAAAAATATAACTGTTTGGCCATAATGACCATCGTTATGTTTGGAGGAAAAAGAGGGAGGCTTGCAAGCTGAAGAACACCATCCCAACCGTGAAGCACGGGGCTGGCAGTATCATGTTGTGGGGGTGGCAGCATCATGTTGTGGGGGTGCTTTGCTGCAGGAGGGACTGGTGCACTTCACAAAATACATGGCATCATGAGGCGGGAAAATGATGTGGATATATTGAAGCAACATGTCAAGACATTAGTCAGGAAGTTAAAGCCTGGTCACAAATGGGACTTCCATATGGACATTGACCCCAATTATTTTTCCAAAGCTGTGGCAAAATGGCTTAAGGACAACAAAGTCAAGGTATTGGAGTGGCCATCACAAAGCCTTGACCTCAATCCTATAGAAAATGTGTGAGCAGAACTGAAAAGCGTGTGCGAGCAAGGAGACCTACAAACCTGACTCAGTTACACCAGCTCTGTCAGGAGGAATGGGCCAAAATATACCCAGCTTATTGTGGGAAGCTTGTGGAAGGCTACCCGTAACGTTTGACCCAAGTTAAACAATTTAAAGGCAATGCTACCAAATACTAATTGAGTGTATGTAAACTTCTGACCTACTGGGAATGTGATGAAAGAAATAAAAGCTGAAGTAAATAATTATCTTTACTATTATTCTGATATTTCACATTCTTAAAATTAAGTGGTGATCCTAACTGACCTAAGACAGTGAATTTTTACTAGGATTAAATATCAGGAATAGTGAAAAACTGGAATAGGAATAGTAAAACCACCTCTTTACCTGTTCCACTGTTGTGTCATTGGCAAATTTAATGATGGTGTTGGAGTCGTGCCTGGCCGTGCAGTCGTGGGTGAACAGGGAGTACAGGATGGGACTGAGCACGTACCCCTGAGGGGCCCCTGTGTTGAGAATCAGCATGGCGGATGTTTTGTTACCTACCCTTACCACCTGGGGACGGCCCGTCAGGAAGTCCAGGATCCAGTTGCAGAGGGAGGTGTTCAGTCCCAGGGTCTTTAACTTATTGATGAGCTTTGAGGGTACTATGGTGTTGAACGCTGAGCTGTTGTCAATGAATAGCATTGAATAGGTGTTCCTTTTGTCCAGGTGGGAAAGGGCAGTTTGGAGTGCAGTAGAGATTGCATCATCTGTGGATCTATTAGGGCGGTATGCAAATTGGAGTGGGTCTAGGGTTTCTGGGATAATGGTGTTGATGTGAGCCATGACCAGCCTTTCAAAGCACTTCATGGCTACAGATGTGAGTGCCATGGGTCTGTAGTTATTTTGGCAGGTTGCCTTAGTGTTCTTGGGTACAGGGACTATGGTTGTCTGCTTAAAACATGTTGGTATTACAGACTCGGACAGGTTGAAAATGTCAGTGAAGACACTTGCCAGTTGGTCAGCGCATGCTCGCAGTACATGACCTGGTAATCCATATGGCCCTGCGGCCTTGCGAATATTGACCTGTTTAAAGGTCTTACTTATATCGGCTGTGGAGAGCGTGATCACACAGTCTTCCAGAACATCTGTTTCAGTGTTATTTGCCTCAAAGCGAGCATAGAAGTAGTTTAGCTCGTCTGGTATGCATCTCGTCACTGGGCAGCTCTCGGCTGTGCTTCCCTTTGTAGTCTGTAATGGTTTGCAAGCCCTGCCACATTCGATGAGCGTCAGAGGTGGTTAAGTACGATTTGATCTTAGTCCTGTTTCAACGCTTTGCCTGGTTGATGGTTCGTCGGAGGGCATAGCGGGATTTCTTATAAGCTTCCGGGTTAGAGTCCCGCTCCTTGAAAGCGGCAGCTCTAGCCTTTAGCTCAGTGTGGATGTTTTCAGTAATCAATGGCTTCTGGTTGGGGAATGTACGTAAGGTCACTGTGGGGACGACATCATCGATGCACTTATTGATAAATCCAATGACGGATGTGGTCTACTCCTCAATGCCATTGGAGGAATCACGGAACATATTCCAGTCTGTGCTAGCAAAACAGTGAATGGTGCTTCCTGCTTTAATTTTTGCTTGAAAGCAGGAATCAGGAGGATAGAATTATGGTCAGATTTGTCAAGTGGAGGGCGAGGGAGAGCTTTCTATGCATCTCTGTGTGTGGCGTAAAGGTGGCGCAGAGTTTTTCTTCCCCTCTGGTTGCACATTTAACATGCTGATAGAAATTTGGTAAGACGGCTTTAAGTTTCCCTGCATTAATGTCCCCGGCTACTAGGAGCGCTGCCTCTGGGTGAGCATTTTCTTGTTTGCTTATGGTGGAATACAGCTCATTCACTGCAGTCTTAGTGCCAGCAAAATACAGATGAAAACTCTCTAGGTAGATTGTGTGGTCTACAGCTTATCATGAGATACTCTACCTCAGGCGAGCAAAACCTTGAGACTTCCATTGATATTCTGCACCAGCTGTTATTTACAGAAATACATAGTCTGCCGCCCCTTGTCTTACCAGATGCCGCTGTTCTGTCCTGCGTATAACCAGCCAGCTGTATGTTGATAATGTTGTCATTCAGCCATGACTTGGTGAATCATAAGATATTACAGTTTTGAATGTCCCGTTGGTAGTTTACTCTTACGCATAGGTCTTCGATTTTATTCTCCAAAGATTGCACATTTTCTATCAGAATGGAAGGAAGTGGGGGTTTTATTCAATCGCCTACGAATTGTCAGAAGGCAGCCCGTCCTCCGGCCCCTTTTCGCTGCCTTCTCTTCACGCAAATGACGGGGATCTGGGCCTGTTCCCGGGAAAGCAGTGTATCATTCACGTCGGGCTCGTCGGACTCGTTAAAGGAGGGGAGGGTAGAGTGGGAGGGGAGGGGAGGGGAGGGGAGGGGAGGGGAGGGGAGGGGAGGGAAGGGAAGGGGAGAGAAGGACGGCAGCAGTTTATCCTCTCCTGGTGACCCTAGACAAACAGCGCCAGGAGAAACAATCTCATTCCATCCAACACTCACTCCTACGTCCAATCTCTCGGAACACTCTTTAATTACTTCAAGGATGTAATTAATTTAAAATGTTCACCCATCCGCTTAACTCCAATTATATCCATCTGAAATGTACAAATGAAATTTCATTGCATACTGTTTAACTAGGTGTCAGGTTTCAGTTGATGTGTTCAAAGAAAATGGATTCCATTTCGTTTTAATGATAAGCACTAAATATAATCTAATAGATAGCGATAGGTGGGATAAGTCACGTATATTAAAGACTCGACAATAGTATTTAACAAGCCCAGGAATAACAACAAAGGCTGTTACCCGGGGATGCTGATGAGTCACTTCACTTCATATGACTGTCTTCATTAGCGTACTGTAAGTGATTTGATGCCAATTACTTTAAGCACGTACAGGGAAAAGTTTATGCCAGATGCATTGCTGAGAGGTGAGCGATTGTTGATGTGGGAGATGTCGTAGCTACTTTGTACAATGTTATACTTTGTATTATGAACTGGGTGGATCGAGCCCTGAATGCTGATTGGCTAAAACCCACGGGTATGACGGGTATGACAAAACATGTATTTTTACTGTTGTAATTACATTCGTAACCAGTTTATAATAGCAATAAGGCAGCTTGGGGGTTTGTGGTATATGGCCAATGTATCCAGGCACTCTGCATCGAGTTGTGCATAAGAACAGCTCTTAGCCTTGGTATATTGGTGTAACGGGTCTCGTTGGTAGAAGGAAGAGTGGACCAAAGCGCAGAATGGAAAGTGTTCATGATACTTTATTCAAAAACACTCAAACAAAAATAACAAACGCGAAAACGAAAGCGAACAGTTCTGTCAGGTACAGACACCAAACAGAAAACAAGATCCCACAAAACCCAAAAGGAAAATGACAACTTATATGTGATCCCCAATCATAGACAACGATAGACAGCTGTCTCTGATTGGGAACCACACACGGCCAAAAACAAAGAAATAGAAAAACATAGATTTTCCCACCCGAATCACACCCTGACCTAACCAAACATATAAAATAAAAAGGATCTCTAACGTCAGGGCGTGACAATTGGCTTATAACACCCCCCCCCCCCTCATGCCTTACTGCTGAAGTGTACAATGGTGTACTATTGAGATGCAGCTGAATACATGGATAAAAATAATACTGATCTAGATATGCCATGGATTTGCTAGTATTGTAACCTGGGGGTGCACTGGGACTTGAGTCCCCTCTTTTCCCTGTGCTTAAAGCTAGTGAGGGAGATAAGTGTTTCCAGTTTCAGAGATTTTTGTAGTTCGTTCCAGTCATTGGCAGCAGAGAACTGGAAGGAGAGGCGGCCAAAGAAAGAATTGGTTTTGGGGGTGACCAGAGAGATATACCTGCTGGTGTGTGTGCTACAGGTGGGTGATGCTATGGTTACCAGCGAGCTGAGATAAGGGGGGACTTTACCTAGAAGGGTCTTGTAATTGACATGGGGCCAGTGGGTTTGTCGACGAGTATGAAGCGAGGGCCAGCCAACAAGAGCGTACAGGTCGCAATGGTGGGTAGTATATGGGGCTTTGGTGACAAAACGGATGGCACTGTGATAGACTGCATCCAATTTGTTGAGTAGGGTATTGGAGGCTATTTTGTAAATGACATCGCCGAAGTCGAGGTTTGGTAGGATGGTCAGTTTTACAAGGGTATGTTTGGCAGCATAAGTGAAGGATGCTTTGTTGCGAAATAGGAAGCAAATTCTAGATTTAACTTTGGATTGGAGATGTTTGATGTGGGTCTGGAAGGAGAGTTTACAGCCTAACCAGACACCTAGGTATTTGTAGTTGTTCGGTTGAAGAGCATGCATTTAGTTTTACTTGTATTTAAGAGCAATTGGTGGCCACGGAAGGAGAGTTGTATGGCATTGAAGCTTGCCTGGAGGGTTGTTAACAGGGTGTCCAAAGAAGGGCCAGAAGTATACAGAATGGTGTCGTCTGCGTAGAGGTGGATCAGAGACTCACCAGCAGCAAGAGCGACATCATTGATGTGTACAGAGAAGAGAGTCGGTCCAAGAATTGAACCCTGTGGCACCCCCATAGAGACTGCCAGAGGTCCGGACAACAGACTCTCCAATTTGACACACTGAACTCTATCAGAGAAGTAGTTGGTGAACCAGGCGAGGCAATCATTTGAGAAACCAAGGCTGTCGAGTCTGCCGATGAGAATGTGGTGATTGACAGAGTCGAAAGCCTGGGCCAGATCAATGAATACGGCTACACAGTAATGTTTCTTATCGATGGCGGTTAAGATATCGTTTAGGACCTTGAGCGTGGCTGAGGTGCACCCATGACCAGCTCTGAAACCAGATTGCATAGCAAAGAGGGTATGGTGAGATTCGAAATGGTCGGTAATCTGTTTGTTGACTTGGCTTTCAAAGACCTTAGAAAGGCAGGGTATGATAGATATAGGTCTGTAGCAGTTTGGGTCAAGAGTGTCTCCCCCTTTGAAGAGGGGGATGGCCGCAGCTGCTTTCCAATCTTTGGGAATCTCAGATGACACGAAAGAGAGTTTGAACAGGCTAGTAATAGGGGTGGCACCAATTTCGGATAATTTTAGAAAGAAAGGGTCCAGATTGTCTAGCCCGGCTGATTTGTAGGGGTCCAGATTTTGCAGCTCTTTCAGAACATCAGCTGACTGGATTTGGGAGAAGGAGAAATGGGGAAGGCTTGGGCGAGTTGCTGTGGGTGGTGCAGTGCTGTTGACTGGGGTAGGGGTAGCCAGGTGGAAAGCATGGCCAGCCGTAGAAAAATGATTATTGAAATTTATCAGTGGTGACAGTGTTTCCTATCTTCAGTGCAGTGGGCAGCTGGGAGGAGGTGTTCTTATTCTCCATGGACTTTACAATGTCCCAGAACTTTTTTGAGTTAGTGTTGCAGGAAGCACATTTCTGCTTGAAAAGGCAGAACGCCATAGGATGTTTTGTGTTGGTTAAGGGCAGTCAGGTCTGAGGAGAACCAAGGGCTATATCTGTTCCTGGTTCTAAATTTCTTGAATGGGGCATGCTTATTTAAGATGGTTAGGAAGGCATTTTTTTAAATAACCAGGCATCCTCTACTGACGGGATGAGATCAATATCCTTCCAGGATACCCCGGCCTGGTCGAATAAAAAGGCCTGCCCACTGAAGTGTTTCAGGGAGCGTTTGACAGTGATGAGTGGAGGTCGTTTGACTGCTGACCTCATTACGGATGCAGGCAATGAGGCAGTGATCGCTGAGATCTTGGTTGAAGACAGCAGAGGTGTATTTAGAGGGCAAGTTGGTTAGGATGATATCTATGAGGGTGCCCGTGTTTACGGCTTTGGGGAGGTACCTGGTAGGTTCATTGATAATTTGTGCGAGATTGAGGGCATCATTTAGATTGTAGGATGGCTGGGGTGTAAAACATGTTCCAGTTTAGGTCGCCTAGCAGCACAAGCTCTGAAGATAGATGGGGGGCAATCAGTTCACATATGGTGTCCAGAGCACAGCTGGGGGCAGAGGTTGGTCTATAGCAGGCAGCAACGGTGAGATACTTGTTTTTAGAGAGGTGGATTTTTAAAAGTAGAAGTTCAAATTGTTTGGGTACAGACATGGATAGTAGCACAGAACTCTGCAGGCTATCTTTGCAGTACATTGCAACACTGCCCCCTTTGGCAGTTCTATCTTGTCTGAAAATGTTGTAGTTAGGGATGAAAATTTCAGAATTTTTGGTGGTCTTCCTAAGCCAGGATTCAGACACAGCTAGAACATCCGGGTTGGCAGAGTGTGCTAAAGCAGTGAATAAAACAAACTTAGGGAGAAGGCTTCTAATGTTAACATGCATGAAACCAAGACTATTACGGTTACAGAAGTCATCAAAAGAGAGCGCCTGGGGAATAGGTGTGGAGCTAGGCACTGCAGGGCCCGGATTCACCTCTACATCACCAGGGGAAAAGAGGAGGAGTAGGATAAGGGTACGGCTAAAAGCAATGAGAATTGGTAGTCTAGAACGTCTGGAACAGAGAGTAAAAGGAGGTTTCTGGGGGCGATGAAATAGCTTCAAGGTATAATGTACTGACAAAGGTATGGTAGGATGTGAATACAGTGGAGGTAAACCTAGGTATTGAGTGATGAGAGAGATATTGTCTCTAGAAACATAATTGAAACCAGGATATGTCATTGCATGTGTGGGTGGTGGAACTAATAGGTTGGATAAGGTATAGTGAGCAGGACTAGAGGCTCTACAGTGAAATAAGTCAATAAACACTAACCAGAACAGCAATGGACAAGGCATATTATTAAGGAGAGGCATGCTTAGTCGAGTGATCAAAAGGGTCCAGTGAGTAGTGAGGTTGGTTGGGGTCACGGCGATTCAGACAGCTAGCCGGGCCATCGGTAAATCAAATCAAAATCAAATCAAATTTTATTTGTCACATACACATGGTTAGCAGATGTTAATGCGAGTGTAGCGAAATGCTTGTGCTTCTAGTTCCGACAATGCAGTAATAAGAAGCAAGTAATCTAACTAACAATTCCAAAAAAAACTACTGTCTTATACACAGTGTAAGGGGATAAAGAATATGTACATAAGGATATATGAATGAGTGATGGTACAGAGCAGCATAGGCAAGATACAGTAGATGATATCGAGTACAGTATATACATATGAGATAAGTATGTAAACCAAGTGGCATAGTTAAAGTGGCTAGTGATACATGTATTACATAAGGATGCAGTCGATGATATAGAGTACAGTATCAACGTATGCATATGAGATGAACAATGTAGGGTAAGTAACATATAAGGTAGCATTGTTTAAAGTGGCTAGTGATATATTTACATCATTTCCCATCAATTCCCAAGATTAAAGTGGCTGGAGTAGAGTCAGTGTCATTGACAGTGTGTTGGCAGTAGCCACTCAATGTTAGTGGTGGCTGTTTAACAGTCTGATGGCCTTGAGATAGAAGCTGTTTTTCAGTCTCTCGGTCCCAGCTTTGATGCACCTGTACTGACCTCGCCTTCTGGGTGAACAGGCAGTGGCTCGGGTGGTTGATGTCCTTGATGATCTTTATGGCCTTCCTGTAGCTTCGGGTGGTGTAGGTGTCCTGGAGGGCAGGTAGTTTGCCCCCGGTGATGCGTTGTGCAGACCTCACTACCCTCTGGAGAGCCTTACGGTTGTGGGCGGTGCAGTTGCCATACCAGGCGGTGATACAGCCCGCCAGGATGCTCTCGATTGTGCATCTGTAGAAGTTTGTGAGTGCTTTTGGTGACAAGCCGAATTTCTTCAGCCTCCTGAGGTTGAAGAGGCGCTGCTGCGCCTTCCTCACGATGCTGTCTGTGTGAGTGGACCAATTCAGTTTGTCTGTGATGTGTATGCCGAGGAACTTAAAACTTGCTACCCTCTTCACTACTGTTCCATCGATGTGGATAGGGGGTGTTCCCTCTGCTGTTTCCTGAAGTCCACAATCATCTCCTTAGTTTTGTTGACGTTGAGTGTGAGGTTATTTTCCTGACACCACACTCCGAGGGCCCTCACCTCCTCCCTGTAGGCCGTCTCGTCGTTGTTGGTAATCAAGCCTACCACTGTTGTATCGTCCGCAAACTTGATGATTGAGTTGGAGCGTGCATGGCCACGCAGTCGTGGGTGAACAGGGAGTACAGGAGAGGGCTCAGAACGCACCCTTGTGGGGCCCCAGTGTTGAGGATCAGCGGGGAGGAGATGTTGTTGCCTACCCTCACCACCTGGGGCGGCCCGTCAGGAAGTCCAGTACCCAGTTGCACAGGGCGGGGTCGAGACCCAGGGTCTCGAGCTTGATGACGAGCTTGGAGGGTACTATGGTGTTGAATGCCGAGCTGTAGTCGATGAACAGCATTCTCACATAGGTATTCCTCTTGTCCAGATGGGTTAGGGCAGTGTGCAGTGTGGTTGAGATTGCATCGTCTGTGGAACTATTTGGGCGGTAAGCAAATTGGAGTGGGTCAAGGGTGTCAGGTAGGGTGGAGGTGATATGGTCTTTGACTAGTCTCTCAAAGCACTTCATGATGACGGATGTGAGTGCTACGGGCGGTAGTCGTTTAGCTCAGTTACCTTAGCTTTCTTGGGAACAGGAACAATGGTGGCCCTCTTGAAGCATGTGGGAACAGCAGACTGGTATAGGGATTGATTGAATATGTCCGTAAACACACCGGCCAGCTGGTCTGCGCATGCTCTGAGGGCGCGGCTGGGGATGCCGTCTGGGCCTGCAGCCTTGCAAGAGTTAACACGTTTAAATGTCTTACTCACTTCGGCTGCAGTGAAGGAGAGACCGCATGTTTCCGTTGCAGGCCGTGTCAGTGGCACTGTATTGTCCTCAAAGCGGGCAAAAAAGTTATTTAGTCTGCCTGGGAGCAAGACATCCTGGTCCGTGACTGGGCTGGGTTTCTTCCTGTAGTCCGTGATTGACTGTAGACCCTGCCACATACCTCTTGTGTCTGAGCCGTTGAATTGAGATTCTACTTTGTCTCTGTACTGGCGCTTAGCTTGTTTGATAGCCTTGCGGAGGGAATAGCTGCACTGTTTGTATTCAGTCATGTTACCAGACACCTTGCCCTGATTAAAAGCAGTGGTTCGTGCCTTCAGTTTCACACGAATGCTGCCATCAATCCACGGTTTCTGGTTAGGGAATGTTTTAATCGTTGCTATGGGAACGACATCTTCAACGCACGTTCTAATGAACTCGCACACCGTATCAGCGTATTCGTCAATGTTGTTGTCTGACGCAATACGAAACATCTCCCAGTCCACGTGATGGAAGCAGTCTTGGAGTGTGGAGTCAGCTTGGTCAGACCAGCGTTGGACAGACCTCAGCGTGGGAGCTTCTTGTTTTAGTTTCTGTCTGTAGGCAGGGATCAACAAAATGGAGTCGTGGTCAGCTTTTCCGAAAGGGGGCGGGGCAGGGCCTTATATGCGTCGCGGAAGTTAGAGTAACAATGATCCAGGGTCTTTCCACCCCTGGTTGCGCAATCGATATGCTGATAAAATTTAGGGAGTCTTGTTTTCAGATTAGCCTTGTTAAAATCCCCAGCTACAATGAATGCAGCCTCCGGATAAATCGTTTCCAGTTTGCAGAGAGTTAAATAAAGTTCGTTCAGAGCCATCGATGTGTCTGCTTGGGGGGATATATACGGCTGTGATTATAATCGAAGAGAATTCTCTTGGTAGATAATGCGGTCTACATTTGATTGTGAGGAATTCTAAATCAGGTGAACAGAAGGATTTGAGTTCCTGTATGTTTCTTTCATCACACCATGTCACGTTGGCCATAAGGCATACGCCCCCCCCGTCTTCTTACCAGAAAGATGTTTGTTCCTGTCGGCGCGATGCGTGGAGAAACCCGCTGGCTGCACCGCTTCGGATTGCGTCTCTCCAGTTAGCCATGTTTCCGTGAAGCAGAGAACGTTACAGTCTCTGATGTCCCTCTGGAATGCTACCCTTGCTCGGATTTCATCAACCTTGTTGTCAAGAGACTGGACATTGGCAAGAAGAATGCTAGGGAGTGGTGCACGATGTACCCGTCTCCAGAGTCTGACCAGAAGACCGCTTCGTTTCCCTCTTTTTCTGAGTCGTTTTTTTTTTCGCTGCATGTGATCCACTCGGTTACACTGGTTGTAAGGCAGAACACAGGATCCGCATCGCGAAAAACATATTCTTGGTCGTACTGATGGTGAGTTGACGCTGATCTTATATTCAGTAGTTCTTCTCGGCTGTATGTAAAGAAACCTAAGATGACCTGGGGTACTAGTGTAAGAAATAACACGTAAAAAAACAAAAAACTGCATAGTTTCCTAGGAACGCGAAGCGAGGCGGCCATCTCTGTCGGCGCCGGAAGTAACTCACCCTAGCTAGCTAGCATAGGATGGAGGTCTGTTTTTAGCCACCTCGTGTGTTTCCGTCGGTAGGATTAGTGGGGTTCCATGTGGTAGAGGGGATCAATCCAATTCGCAAATAAGAAAATAAAAAAATAGATATAGTTATAGAGTCCCAAGAAAAAAGAAAAAAAATTGTCAGATAGATCTATTCAGATTGCAGCCGATAGGACAGCTAACGATTAGCGGGCCGCAGATGGGCGTTCAGGTAACGTCGCGATGGAGGAGCCAGCTGGATAACTCCCTCGGGCAGATAACGTCGGTAGTCCAGTTGTGAAGGCCCGGTGGGGCTCTGCGGTGGCAGTAAAATGGGTCCGGATAGGTGATTGTAGCCCAGGAGTGGCTGATGGAACTCTTCAGCTGGCTAGCTCCGGAATAATTGATGTTTGCTCCAGGATCGACGTAAGCCGATAGTCACACGGATAGCAGCTAGCTAGCTGCGAGATCCAGGTATAAATGTCCAGAGCTTGCGGTTGAAATCCGGGGACATGGAGAGAAAAATAGGTCTGGTATGTTCCAGTCCGAGCCGCGCCGTACAAAACTGGCGATAGATTTTCGAGCTAAAGGATAGCTGATGACCACAAACCGTGGTTAGCTGAATACTAACGATTAGCCAGTAAAGAAGCTAACTAGCTTCTGGCAAGCTTCTGACTAGCTTCTGATTAGCTTCTGGTTAGCTTCAGGCTAGCTTCTGGCTAGCTTCTGGTTAGCTTCTATGGACGATTACAGATTTGAGGTAAATAATACTTTCTTTTTTTAATATAAATTGGTGAGGCGGGTTGCAGGAGAGTGTTTTGAAGTTGAGTTTATGGAAAATAAAAAATATATATAAAAAGGTATGCGAAGAAAGTTGTAAAAATATATATATATATATATACGGGACATGACAAGACGAGGACAAAGGACTGCTATGCCATCTTGGTGGAGAGAACATAGATCGTTTTCAGCATTATTCTCCTGGCCTCATTTACCCTCCAGATTCAGTAACTTAGATATTAGATATTTGCCCCCCAACTAAAACAACATAATTCTTGATGTTTTTTATTCAGTTTTGTTTTTTGGGGGGGGGTCCTGTGTGGCACAATGGTTTGATCCTGGCCGTGACCGGAAGCCCCATAGGACAGTGCACAATTGGCCCAGTGCCATCCGGATTAGGGAAGGGTTTGGCCGGTGGGACTTTCCTTGGCTCATCGTGCTCTAGCGAGTCCTTGTAACAGGGCCGGGCGTCTGCAAGCTGACTCTGGTCGTCGGTCGAACAGTGTTTCCTCCGACACAATGATGCGGCTGACATCCAGGTCTAGGAAGCAGTGTGATAAGAAGTGCGCGGCCAGGCGGGTCATGTTTTGGAGGACGCATGGAGGAGTTGCAGAGATGAGTCAAGAGACCTAATTCAGGGAGAAAACGGGGTGAAAACAACTGCACTTGTGGCCATACCACCTTGAACACGCCTGTAAGCCCCCCAAAAATTTGAGTCAATACTCAAGTTAATACTCAAATAGTCAAGTTAATAGTTTCAGTATAGTTTTCGTTTTTCAAACAAGTTTGTTAATTATTTTATTTCAGTTTACAAAATATTTTGGGATGGTTTTGGGATGATTAGTTTCAGTTTTAGTTTACTATAGTAACCTTGGATGTCACTATCTCTCCTATAGTATGTTAACTGTAACCGGGGATCATCTCTGTACTGCTGATTTATGAGGTCAGCGAGAGAGAGAAGAAGAGGGCAGTGAAATATATCTTCAGTAAATGATGAATGAGGAGGACCCTGCTGTTGTTTTTCTGTGATTTAGGCGTACTGGCTTAGCCTAACAGAAAGTATGGGTGAGTGAGCGTGTATGTTTGTGTGTGTATATGCACTCGTGCGTGTGTGCGACTGTGCATGGGTACTGTATCTCTAACGGCATTGATTATGCAATTAGGCTTTATCAAATCAAATCCAATTTTATCGGTTGCATGCACATATGTATTCCTCTCCACGAATGAGGCAAAGTGATCACTTTAGCCAACATATTACAATTTTGGAGGCCTGTTTGCTGGACTGTTTTCAAGACATTCTGGTACAAAAACAAGCAGGAGAGTAAACAAACAGAGCACAGTGCTGAGGAACTACGGCCGTGAGCAACAACATTTTCAAAAACCAACAGAGCCAATCACTATCAAGCCTGTCCATAACTGAGCCTCCCTCCCACTGGTCGATTGAAGGGATTAGCATTTCCCAAAAATCGACCAAGTTTCGATTCCGGGAATAATTCATATTCATCCCGAGAGTGCCAGGAAATACCGTAAAAATCAGAAGTGCCCATTTAAAGCATTTAAAACCAAGAAATGGTAACTGTGCCAGGGTTCTCTCCAAATAAATCATACGGGCAAAAACATTTTCATCTAAAATTATTAAATATTAAAGCTTTAAACCTCTCACTAAAAGCTTCATTCATACATAAGTTATACTTAAACCCAAAATGGTTTTCCAGTAGATTATTAACAAAGGCTCATCCTTTGTTGAAAAATGTCCTTTTTGCCTTCATACATATTACAACTTCTCATTTCCTACTAATTGAAAATGACATGTTGTTTAAAGTATCGCCCTTTCTTAAACAAGCCATACAAAGCTGGTAACAATTTCAGTTTAACCCTCCAGAAGAAATAGAAAAAATATTACAACAAATGTTATGATTAAATTCAAATATACTGATTAATAAAAAACGTTCTTTGTGGAAAAAATGTTTTAAAATGGTATTATATTTGTTAATGTTATGAATAGAAACGGAGGAGTATGCAGTTATCAAAAATATATGGGAAGATACAAATTGGCTGAAAGTAACTGGCATGAATAGAAAAATATACAAAAATGTTGACAGTTGCAGGGTGCAACATAAATAGGAGGAACTTTTGTACCAATTCCATGGCGTATGGTTTATGAACTGGTACAACAAACTACACTTGATTCAACTTAAATTATTATATCAAATTATTGCCAGCAATAGATTGCTATATATATGGGGCATACAACAATCTCAGCTCTGTAGATTTTGTTGCGAAGAGACAGAATCAATAGTTCATTTATTCTGGTATTGATCCTATGTAGCTTCTTTCTGGTCACAGGTTCAAGAATGGTTAAAAAAATCACAACATGCAATTAAAATGAACCTTCAAATAGCAACGTTTTGCTGCACCACCTTGTCATCTTGGCTGCGCCACTATGTAAAGATTTCAATTAAAATGAACCTTCAAATAGCAACGTTTTGCTGCACCACCTTGTCATCTTGGCTGCGCCACTATGTAAAGATTTCAATTAAAATGAACCTTCAAATAGCAACGTTTTGCTGCACCACCTTGTCATCTTGGCTGCGCCCCTATGTAAAGATTTCAATTAAAATTAACTTTCAAATAGCAACGTTTTGCTGCACCACCTTGTCATCTTGGCTGCGCCACTATGTAAAGATTTCAATTAAAATGAACCTTCAAATAGCAACGTTTTGCTGCACCACCTTGTCATCTTGGCTGCGCCACTATGTAAAGATTTCAATTAAAATGAACCTTCAAATAGCAACGTTTTGCTGCACCACCTTGTCATCTTGGCTGCGCCACTATGTAAAGATTTCAATTAAAATGAACCTTCAAATAGCAACGTTTTGCTGCACCACCTTGTCATCTTGGCTGCGCCACTAAAAGATTTCAATTAAAATGAACCTTCAAATAGCAACGTTTTGCTGCACCACCTTGTCATCTTGGCTGCGCCACTATGTAAAGATTTCAATTAAAATGAACCTTCAAATAGCAACGTTTTGCTGCACCACCTTGTCATCTTGGCTGCGCCACTATGTAAAGATTTCAATTAAAATGAACCTTCAAATAGCAACGTTTTGCTGCACCACCTTGTCATCTTGGCTGCGCCACTATGTAAAGATTTAAATTAAAATGAACCTTCAAATAGCAACGTTTTGCTGCACCACCTTGTCATCTTGGCTGCGCCACTATGTAAAGATTTCAAAGAAAATGAAACTGATATTAAGTAATGATAGAGTAACTGTCATTGATCACAATGACATTGTTGTGAATTGGAAAACAGGCTGTTAATAAATTCAGAGCGTTATCATTGTTGTCTCTTGTAGTGGAAATTTCCTGTATTTACCAAATCATAAGAGCAAACCACACACAAGTAGGAGTTATCATAAAGTCCATCTCTATTTATATGAGCTCCATCACAACCCTGTGACTCTCAGATCAATTCAGTGTCTATCAATGAATTATCTGAGAGTCCTTACACATTGCAATTGAGATCCTTTATAGCAAAGACACACATAGCCAGACAGCATTGGCTATAAATTATCATTCAGCTTTGTCTCCTAAACTATGTTCTTATCTCGCTCTCAGGACCATAAAACAAAACCTATCAACAGGCATATATCAAATACACCCTCCTTGACAAGATCACAGAGACACAGTGACTGGCACACAGACATTGTGGAGCCAAGAGATAATTGGTTTAAAAGATATGTTTACATATGAAGACAAGCTTGACCTCTCCCCTCTCTGCGGCCCAAGTAACTGAACCCTAACAGAGAACAGAGAACTGCAACCGGCCAACAGTATTATACAAAAATAGACATTCTGATAAGAAGTAACTCACAAGCATATAATGAAAATAAAACATCTTATCTATGTTACCCAACTAATTCTGATTATTCCCCCACACTCTTTGGCATTATTAAAGTGAAGACTGTTATTTCATCAAATCAATTCTCTGTAATTATCATTACATGATTAAACTAATCATGGAAATGTAATTAACTAGGAAGTCGTGGCACCAAGGAAAATCTTCAGATGACAAAGTTATAATTTTCCTAATATAACTCTTCAGATATTTTAATATCTGATCAATAAGTCTTCTAATTAATGAATTATTCTTCACCTCACGTTAGTCTCATTCCAACCTTCGTAAATTGTTGGTTATCTGCATGAATCCAGCCTTCACTATGAATCATCCATACATCAATTGTCTTAATCATTTATCTAACCAACTAAATAATCACAGAAATGCATAAACACACAAACAGTAGATATGGTTACAAGGAAATGATAGGGGAGGTCCCCTAGTGGGCTAAGCTGATATGACGACTTGGCAGACAAAGGGAAGTGAGTGTGGACTGAGAAGGGCGGGAAAGACAAAATGAGTCACTACACAGTTGATAATTATATTAATTGAAATGCTAATCCTTTGCACACGAACGCTCACTCATTCAGGAATAATTGCAATCAATATATATTTACGCCCAGTGTGTCGTCGTGATCCCTGTTCGAAACGTTAGTCCTTCTGTTGGAAAGTTCATCCGAGTGTCTCTGCTTCCCTGAAGTCTTTCGTGGTTAGAATGGATATTTCAGAGTACCATTCAGAATTGTTCTTAGAGAATAGATGTTTCAGCGGTTGTCGGTCTTCACATCCCAGGTTGACAAAATTTCTAGCAGCAGACTAGCAGATAGATTAGTATCTAAGATTTGCTCTTATTCTGTCGGGATCGATAGTCTCAGAGTTTTAGCATTTCCCGCCGTGTAGCCAATGCTCCTAGTGGTATGGTTAGGAATTCAACAACCATTGCAAACCTTAGCCTATACTGAGGTTGTTGTGGTCTGAACTCAACCTGTGCCCCTTCGGTGTCCATCGAGGTATGTGTTGTCTGAAGAGGACTTCCTCAGGAAGGGTTTTTTATTCGTAACAGTAGAAAAGGGCTGTTCCATGACGCCAGATCATGTCTGTGCTCATGGGGGCAGGCCAATTACTTAGTTAAACTTTAAAGGGAATACAATTCTTTCACATTAAAGGTTTAACGTCATGTTACATAATTTCACAAATACTTTCATCTTTACTCATTCATTTTATACAAGAATTAGATGCAAACCCCATAATTGAGAGATATAGTCATGTGTGTTTCCTGTCCTCTCTGAGGTCACCAAATGAAACACACTCGTCATACCCGTCCCTTAAGTGTCCACGGATCATTCCCACAAGTGGACGTTTTATCAAATCCCTATTTTGGGGATTTAGGAGTTCGCCATCTGAAATCCTTTGTTCTCTCTATGTGTCTCTTTCTGCATGGCCAGGGGGAGTGAGACTCTTCCAGGACTGTATGACCTGAAATAACAGAACCTGTGGGTAGGAGAGAGAGAGGGGGATTCCACGATCTATACCCAGAAAGGGCCACGTCATGACATCATGTTCCTTAATAAATTCAGCACCTTTCAGCAGTAGGCTATCTCGACACAGAGCGCACCCCGAAGTAGACTATACCGTTATTCAAACAAACTTTGAAATGGCGGTCAAACAAAAATCGAATGAGCAAAGCTGAGCTTGCTAGAAAACCTTCAATGAATGACAGAACATCTCCTATATTTGGCAAAATCTAGTTATAAAGGTTATAAAGATCAGCTCATGAATATCAAGGTCCTCAGCAACCTGAGCTCGGCATGTTCACCCTGCTACCATCTAGAAGGTGGAGACAGTACAGGTGCATATAAGCTGGGACCGAGAGACTGAAAACAGCTTCTATCTGCAGGCCATCAGACTGTTAAATAGTCACCATTAGCCGGCCTCCGCCCAGAACCCTGCCCTGAACTTAAGTCACTGTTACTAGCCGGCTACCACCCGGTACTCAGCCCTGCACCTTAGAGACTGCTGCCCTATGTCACACGCTGATCTGTTTCACCTGTCTTTGTGATTGTCTCCACCCCTGTGTATTTATACCTGTGTTCTCTGTTTGTCTGTTGCCAGTTCATCTTGTTTGTCAAGTCAACCAGCGTTTTTGTATCTCAGCTCCAGCTTTCCCAGTCTCTCTTTTTCTCGCCCTCCTGGTTTTAACCCTTGCCTGTCCTGACTCTGAGCCCACCTGCCTGCCCCTGCCTGCCGTCCGGTACCGTTGCCTCACCTCTGGTTTACTGACCCCTGCCTGGCTTGACCTGTCTATTGCCTGCCCTGTTGGATTATTAAACCATTGTTAATTCGACGTTGTCTGCATCTGGGTCTTACCTTCATACCTGATACCCTATGTACAGTGGGGCAAAAAAGTATTTAGTCAGCCACCAATTGTGCAAGTTCTCCCACTTAAAAAGATGAGAGAGGCCTGTAATGTTCATCATAGGTACACTTCAACTATGACAGACAAAATGAAAACAAAATCCAGAAAATCACATTGTAGGATTTTGGCTAGGCCACTCCAGGACCTTGAAATGCTTCTTACGAAGCCACTCCTTCGTTGCCCGGGCGGTGTGTTTGGGATCATTGTCATGCTGAAAGACCCAGCCACGTTTCATCTTAAATGCCCTTGCTGATGGAAGGAGGTTTTCACTCAAAATCTCACGATCCATGGCCCCATTCATTCTTTCCTTTACACGGATCAGTCGTCCTGGTCCCTTTGCAGAAAAACAGCCCCAAAGCAGGATGTATCCACCCCCATGCTTCACAGTAGGTATGGTGTTCTTTGGATGCAACTCAGCATTCTTTGTCCTCCAAACACAACGAGTTGAGTTTTTACCAAAAAGTTATATTTTGGTTTCATCTGACCATATGACATTCTCCCAATCTTCTAGCAAACTTCAGACGGGCCTGGACATGTACTGGCTTAAGCAGGGGGACACGTCTGGCACTGCAGGATTTGAGTCCCTGGCGGCGTAGTGTGTTACTGATGGTAGGCTTTGTTACTTTGGTCCCAGCTCTCTGCAGGTCATTCACTAGGTCCCCCCGCGTGGTTCTGGGATTTTTGCTCACCGTTCTTGTGATTATTTTGACCCTACGGGGTGAGATCTTGCGTGGAGCCCCAGATCGAGGGAGATTATCAGTGGTCTTCCATTTCCTAATAATTGCTCCCACAGTTGATTTCTTCAAACCAAGCTGCTTACCTATTGCAGATTCAGTCTTCCCAGCCTGGTGCAGGTCTACAATTTTGTTTCTGGTGTCCTTTGACAGCTCTTTGGTCTTGGCCATAGTGGAGTTTGGAGTGTGACTGTTTGAGGTTGTGGACAGGTGTCTTTTATACTGATAACAAGTTCAAACAGGAGCCATTAATACAGGTAACGAGTGGAGGACAGAGGAGCCTCTTAAGAAGAAGTTACAGGTCTGTGAGAGACAGAAATCTTGCTTGTTTGTAGGTGACCAAATACTTATTTCCACCATAATTTGCAAATAAATTCATTACAAATCCTACAATGTGATTTTCTGGATTTTCTTTCCTCATTTTGTCTGTCAGAGTTGAAGTGTACCTATGATGAAAACTACAGGCCTCTCATCTGTTTAAGTGGGAGAACTTGCACAATTGGTGGCTGACTAAATACTTTTTTGCCCCACTGTACATAGTCATTGAACACTGGTCACTTTAATAAAGTTGACATACTGTTTTAGCCACTTCATATGTACAGTACATATATAGTTATATTCCTGACAATGCTAATTCTAATATTTCTATATTTCTTAATGATAATTTTTGGGCGATTTGCGTGTATTGTTTTTTATTGTTAGGTATTTCTGCACTGTTAGAGCTAGGAACATAAGCATTTCACTACACCCACAATGACATCTGCAAAAGATGTGTACGCGACCAATACCATTTGATTTGATTTGACAAAAATGCCTATGTAGTGAATTGTGCGTAGACCTATGAAATATGTGACTGTCTGAAGAGTCACAATGACAGCTCAAAGAGGCTCACATTATTTTATAGGCTATATTTTAGGTGTTTCCTGTAGGGTTTATTAACTGCATTCCGTTTGCGTGTGCAGCCCGGCAGTGTCGATTATGCGTGTGGTTTGAATTTATGGCAATGTTGTGTGAAGTAAATACGCTAGGCTAAAGGCTTTCATGCAACAACCTGTTTAGATAATGTGCTATAAAAAAAATATACTCTGCTTCTGCGCATGTTGTGTATTTTGTGGAATTGCATTAGTGCAACAATGGGATTTGTTTTGGTAATTTCCCAGGTCTTGTCATGACATTTTTTAGGGAAATGTGAAGAGCATTCCCGGGATAGTCCCGGGATCCCGGTTATCCATGTTTATCCCGAGTGGATTTTTGTTAGCACAAAGTGCTACATGTCTACAGGCTAAATACTAACGACAGGTTTGTGTGATCAGTTCAATCTTGACATGAGCCAGTATAACGCAACACTGGCCTCTCATTAGTGTCATCAGTTGTGTCAAGGAATCAATTAATCAATCAGAAAATGAGCTTCTCTATTCACATGAGCCTTGTTAAGCATTTTAATGAGTGACTGGATGAATTAGAGCCCAGCAGAGAGAGAGAAGCCTTTCAGAGGTCAAATCTGATGGTAGCCTTGGGAGGAACAGACTGAGTCTTGAGGGGGGTAAGAAAAGCCAACAGGCACTCTGGTAGTCTGGCAGGTCTTAAATTAGGCTGCTTATCTAATGTTCAACCATAATGACATCAGATGAAACATTAAGGTCATTATAATGACATCAGGTGAAACATTTAGGTCATTATAATGACATCAGGTGAAACATTTAGGTCATTATGGTGAGGTTACAAAATGTCAAAAAGTAGAAGTCTTTGTTTAATCATTCATCTCACTAAATTAAATTACAGCGTCCAAACTGTCAAGCTTTTTAATGTTCTGTTCAGACTGGAACAACAGATACAGTTGAAGTCGGACGTTTACATACACCTTAGCCAAATACATTTAAACTCGGTTTTTCACAATTCCTGACATTTAATCCTAGTAAAAATTCCCTGTTTTAGGTCAGTATCACCACTTAATTTTAAGAATGTGAAATGTCAGAATAATGGTAGAGAGAATGATATATTTCAGCTTTTATTTCTTTCATCACATTCCCAGTGGGTCAGAAGTTTACATACACTCAATAAGTATTTGGTAGTATTGCCTTTAAATTGTTTAACTTGGGCCAAAAGTTTCAGGTAGCCTTCCACAAGCCTCCCACAATAAGCTGGGTGAATTTTGGCCCATTCCTCCTGTTCCTTGCTCACACACGCTTTTTCAGTTCTGCCCAGAAATTTTCTACAGGATTGAGGTCAGGACTATGTTATGGCCACTCCAATACCTTGACGTTGTTGTCCTTTGTTTGCCAAAACTTTGGAAGTTTCCTTGGGGTCATTGTCCATTTGGAAGACCACTTTGCGACCAAGCTTTAACTTCCTGACTGGTGTCTTAAGATGTTGCTTCAATACATCCACATAATTTTACTTATTCATGATGCCATCTATTTTTTGAAGTGCACCAGTCCCTCCTGCAGCAAAGCACCCCCACAACATGATGCTGCCACCCCCGTGCTTCACGGTTGGGATGGTGTTCTTCGTCTTGCAAGCCTCTCCCTTTTTCCTCCAAACATAACGATCGTCATTATGGCCAAACAGTTCTATTTTTGTTTCATCAGACCAGAGGACATTTCTCCAAAAAGTATGATCTTTATCCCCATGTACCAAACCGTAGTCTGGCTTTTTTGTGGCGGTTTTGGAGCAGTGGCTTCTTCCTTGCTGAGTGGCCTTTCAGGTTATGTCGATATAGGACTCGTTTTACTCTGGATATAGATACTTTTGTACCTGTTTCCTCCAGCATCTTGACAAGGTCCTTTTGCTGTTGTCCTGGGATTGATTTGCACTTTTAACACCAAAGTACGTTTAATTCTAGGAGACAAAATGCATCTCCTTCCTGAGCGGTATAACGGCTGTGTGGTCCCATGGTGTTTATACTTGCGTACTATTGTTTGTACAGATGGACGTGGTACTTTCAGACATTTGGAAATTGCTCCCAAGGATGAACCAGACTTGTGGTCTAAAAAGAAAATTCTGAGGTCTTGGCTGATTTATTTTTTCTTTCTTCTTTTTCCTGTGATGTCAAGCAAAGAGGTACTGAGTTTGAAGGTAGGCCTTGAAATACATCCACATGTACACCTCCAATTGACTCAAATGATGTCAAATAGCCTATCAGAACCTTCTAAAGCCATGACATCATTTTCTGGAATTTTCCAAGCTGTTTAAAGGCACAGTCAACTTAGTGTACAAAAAACACAAAAAAACAACAGAGAACAACAACAGACAGTAATTACAGAACACACCTGACTCTAATCTAGTTTCAGATGAGCAGTTAGTTAATGGAATCATGTGTGTTGGAACTGGCCTGTAACAAAAGTCTGCAACCCTTGAATTACCCACACCTGGGCTCAGCAATAAGATTTGTTTGGCATTGGAGTGTCCACTCGGCATTAGGATACATACAGCATCATTTGATTGTTATTTAATAGCCTCTGTGTTACGGTTTTCTTCGGGTGAAAGAGAGTCGGACCAAAATGCAGCGTAGTTAATTCGATACATCTTTAATGAAGACGAAACACGAACAAAACAAAAACAATAAACGTAACGTGAAAACCGAAACAGCCTAAACTGGTGCAAACTAACACAGAGACAGGAACAATCACCCACGAAACACTCAAAGAATATGGCTGCCTAAATATGGTTCCCAATCAGAGACAACGAGAACCGCCTCAGGCAACCATAGACTTTGCTAGAACACCCCACTAAGCCACAATCCCAAAACCTACGAAAAACCCCAATACACAAACACACCACAAAATAAACCCATGTCACACCCTGGCCTGACCAAATAAATAAAGAAAACACAAAATACTAAGACCAGGGTGTGACACTCTGTGACATTCCTAACCACCTCACTCCCTCCTCCAACATCATCCTTCCAATTTCATGGTATGTGAGCATTTGCCAAAGACAGTAATTCCACCTGTGGGTAGGTCTACTGTGTTAGATGTGGAGGAACACGGAGAGACAAACGCTGGCTGTGTGGGTGCATCAATTAACACACAGGAGAGCCTTGTTATCACTGAATTACACGGTTGGGCCAATATATCTACTCACTGCAATTAGACACCAATCAGGATATTATGGGGAAAGGTTATCTGTTCGTTCTCTGATATAAAGGAGTCGGAATCAGACTGCACTGTGTGTGTGCCTGACGTGTGTGTATGTATGTGTGTGTGTGACTTGCATGTGTGTGTGCTTCTACTGCACTGTGTGACTCTGTATTCAAGTACTGCATATCAGCATCTCTATAGTGTTCACATAGGCCTGGAGACAGAGAGTGGCTGTGATTTTGAACATGTCTGTGTGAATAGGAGGGGAGGGGTGTCTTATTATTTTCAGAACACTTCTCTAAACCTGTCTCTCCGACAGTCAGACATTGGAATGGGGACAGTGGGCCAGTCTGGCAGTCTGGGCATGTCTAGAAAGGGGAATAGGAGTACATGTTTTATCCATCAGAAGGCCTGAAACTGTCTTCAGTGAAATCAAAGACCATGGAGGAACAAGGCCATCTGAAGACTGCAGCTTCCTGACAACAGATAGACAGACAGGCCTGCCAGGGAGGGAAGTTCAGATCCTGGTCCGTCTTCTAATATTGTCCCGCAAAAACAGCCTCTCGTTTGCTGTGGCATCACAAAAACGGGAGAAAGGATGAGCCACTTAAACCTCCTCCCACAGAACATTACCTCATCACCCCATCCCCTCAATCTGCCATTAATATACTCAACGATCTCTGTCAAGTGTCAACCCAGTGGTTCAGTGCAGTTAATGGGCCCATAAAGAATGTGGTAACTATGCCATAATGCATGGAGAGGAAGGTCATATTTAACCAACTACTGGGAGACTGTCAATCCATTAACTGCTGTGTACACCCTGCAGAGACATGGCATAAATACTTCATGCTGGGTAAATTGAAAATATCATTTTGGTCATAATGAAAGGTAATGAAAGGTGCATCAATATTCATATGTTTTCCATCATCCTTTGACCAGAAATATGAAATATTAATTATTCTCCAAACAGTAATTAACTGTAAGCGAAGGGCAAGTGCATTTTGAAGGGGAGTTGTGAGCTATTTTGAGCCTGTAGGGGTCTGTAGAAAATAAATTAACTGACTGAGTGAGTTAATAACTATTATGACTATAGAGTTCACAGCCTGGGATAAAAAATGATGTTCTCAGCTCAATCCTTTATCTGATTAATCTGTCACAAAGTTTTCCCCATTTTCCTTCATTCACCATCTATCCATCTAAACAAAATTATAGAGAGCCAGCGTGTGTGTGTACAGCACCAGTCAAAAGTTTGGACACATCTATTCATTCAAGGGTTTTTATTTTATTTGACTATTTTTGACATTGTAGAATAATAGTGAAGACATCAAAACTATGAAATAACACATATGGAATCATGTAGTAACCCAAAAAGTGTTAACCTTTTTGGGATAGGGGGCAGCATTTTCACTTTTGGATGAATAGCGTGCCCAGAGTGAACTGCCTCCTACTCTGTCCCAGATGCTAATATATGCATATTATTATTAGTATTGGATAGAAAACACTGAAGTTTCTAAAACTGTTTGAATGATGTCTGTGAGTATAACAGAACTGCCATATGAGTTATGTTATACTCACAGACATCATTCAAACAGTTTTAGAAACTTCAGAGTGTTTTCTATCCAAATCTACTAATAATATGCATATATTATCAACTGGGCCTGAGTAGCAGGCAGTTTACTCTGGGCACCTTATTCATCCAAGCTACTCAATACTGCCCCCAGCCATAAGAAGATTTAAGAAGGAAATAAATTCCACAAATTAACTTTTAACAAGGCACACCTGTTAATTGAAATGCATTCAGGTGACTACCTCATGAAGCTGGTTGAGAGAATGCCAAGAATGTACAAAGCTTTCATCAAGGCAAAGGGTGGTTACTTTGAATAATTTGTTTAACACTAGTAAAATAGTAAAAATAAAGATAAACCCTTGAATGAGTACGTGTGTCCAAACTTTTGACTGGTACTGTATGTGGATGTGCCTTTAATTAACTTTACAAGTCAGTTAAGAACAAATTCTTATTTGCAATGTTGGCCCATACCCGGACGATGCTGGGCCAAGTGTGTGCCGCCCTATGGGACTCCAAATCATGGCCGGTTGTGATACAGCACGGAATCGAACCAGGGGGTCTGTAGTGACGCCTCTAGCACTGAGATGCAGTGCCTTAGACCGATGAGCCACTCGGTGCCGCATACTAAGGTCTCCTGTCCTACAGAGGAGGGGTTACGAGTCAAGGACGAAGTTTAAACTGCACACATCTGTGTTGTGAGTCATGGTGAAAGAACAGGATAGACACGTGTCATCATGACGTCAGGCACAGTCATTAATGCCTTGAGGATCAAGGATTTACACCTGATCCACAGAAAATAGATTTCAAACAAAGTACAGCTTATAAAGGTTTTATAAAGCATACATAAAGGCTTCATAAGCACTACAGAAATTATTCACAAATCATCTAAAGGCATATGTCACACTCTATAAATGGTCTATAAAGGGTGACATAACAATTCCCACTGTAGGTTAAATTGCCAAATGTCTATAAGATGTATGTTTATACATGATTTACAGAGTATGACATACTCTTATAGATGATTTGTGAAGCATTCATTTAGTGCTCATGAAGCCTTTATGTATACTAAGTAAAGCATTTATAGGCTCTACATAATTATAAAGTGGGACCCAAATGACTTATTCGGTAGTAAGGATAACATAAAATAGTTTATAATCTAGGGATTACTATGTTTAGTGACTTGTTTGAGTATGTCTCCATATCTCCGGCTTCACTACCTATTATAAACTGGGTGGTTTGAGCCCTGAATGATGATTGGCTGACAGAAGTGGAATATCAGACCGTATACCACGGATATGACAAAACATTTATTTTTACTGCTCTAATTACGTTTGTAACCAGTTTCTAATAGCAATAAGGCACCTTGGGGGTTTGTGATATATGGCCAATATACCACGGCTAAGTGCAGTGTCCAAGCACTCTGCATTGCGTTGTGAATAAGAATAGCCCTTAGCTGTGGTATATTACCAAGGTCACACAGCCCTCTTTGACTGGACCCGGTAATGAGGATGGAACAACACATACAGCACCAACAAGGGTTGCACATTTTGGGGAATATTCAGAGGTGGAAACTTTCCCTGGGAATTAAAGGGAATATATGGGAATTAAATATATGAAAATTATCAAGACCATTTAAATGTAGATGTTTTTTCCATTGGATATATTTACCTTATCATAAGTAGACATAATTGCAAATGATTAAATCCTTCCAATAGAAATAGAAAAACATATTTAGTTAAAAATTAAACTTTAATTAAACGAGTTGACTCTTCACATGGGATAATTTCACTGAACAAGTGAATATTGAATGATCCCCAATGATCAACCGCATCTCCCAAAAACATTTTCAACATACATCTGTAGAATGATAGTCTACAATTTAAAGCTTTGGTTGTCTTCCTCTCAGGCTTCCATGTCTTCTCCCTGGACCTCCTCAATGTCCACTTCTTGAACATCAGCCTCTGAGTCCTCACCTTCACTGTCACTTTCCAACCTGGTTGAGGATGGCTTATTGTCAGGCTCAAAAAGCCTCAAATTTGCACATATGGCCACCACTTTTTCAAACATTGTATTGGTGAGCCTGTTGCGTGCTTTGGTGTGTGTTCCCAAACAAGGACCAGTTGTGCTCTGAGGTGGCTGATGTTGGTGGGATTTGGAGGATGATGGAGGCAACAGGGGAAAGAGCCTCAGATCCACTAAGTCCCTTCCACCAGGTGGCTGATGAGATATGTTGGCACGACTGCCATATTGCATCTCCATCCCAAAGCCCTTGCTTGGAAGTATACTTCGCCAGACTGCCAAGAACCTTGCCCTCATCCCGGCCAAGTTGGCGAGACACGGTAGTGATGACACCATAGGCCTTGTTGATCTCTCCACCAGACAGGATGCTCTTGCCAGAATACTTGGGGTCCAATATGTACGCTGCGGTGTGTATGGGCTTCATGCAGAAGTTTTTTTATTTCAGAACTGCAGTTTCCTCTGCTTGGAGCAACAGTGAAGTGGGCAGGGTAGTATGTATTTCTTCTCTTACATCTACAAGCAGAGTCTGAACATAAGACAGAATGGCACTGTCTCCCTCAATCCGTGCAATGGCTACTGCTATAGGTTTCAGGAGTTTCAGGCTGCTTACCACTCTCTCCCAAAATACATCATCCAGGAGGATCCTCTTGATGGGGCTGTCCATATTGGCAGACTGTGATATGGCCATTTCTTGGAGAGACTCCTTCCCCCCCAGGAGACTGTCAAACATGATGACAACACCACCCCAATGGGTGTTGCTTGGCAGCTTCAATGTGGTGCTCTTATTCTTCTCTTATTCTAACCATTCCCTTGGCTCTCTTGTAAAGTATATCCATTGTTTTCAGTGACATGATGTCCTCAAGGAGCAGATTCAATGCATGAGCAGCACAGCCAATGGGTGTGATGTGAGGCTAGGACTCTTCCACTTTAGACCAAGCTGCCTTTATGTTCGCAGCATTATTTGTCACCAGTGCAAATAACTTCTGTGGTCCAAGGTCATTGATGACTACCTTCAGCTCATCTGCAATGAAGGGACCGGTATGTCTGTTGTCCCTTATGTCTGTGCTCTTGTAGAATACTGATTGAGGGATGGAGATGATATAGTTAATTATTCCTTGCCCATGAACATTCGACCTCCCATCAGAGATGATTGCAATACAGTCTGCTTTCTCTATAATTTGCTTGACCTTCACTTGAACTCTGTTGAACTCTGCATCCAGCAAATGAGTAGATAAAGCATGTCTGGTTGGAGGGGTGTATGCTGGGCGAAGAATTTTCAGAAATCTCTTCCAATACATGTTGCCTGTGAGCTTCAGTGGTGAACCAGTTGCAAACACAGCTCGAGCAAGACATTCATCAGCATTTCTCTGACTATGTTTTTCCATTGAGTCAAAAAAACATCTGATTCCAGGAGGACCATGAGCTGTTGCTATCGATAAGGTGTCTGATTCATCATTTTCACCTCGAATAGAGGTAGAGGTAACTTGTTGTGAGCGCTGAGGGAACTTTATGCACTTGGCCAGATGATTCTGCATCTTTCTTGCATTCTTCGCATATGATTTGCCACAGTATTTGCAAAGGTCCACAGCTTTTCCTTCTACATTAGCTGCAGTGAAATGTCTCTACACATCAGATAGTGCCGTGGCATTTTCCTGTCAAGATTAGAAATACATTAGTAAAAAAACAAATAGAATTCCATGTACAGATAAATAGTTAAGCAGTTAGATTAAACATCGATACTCTCAGAAAGGTCCTAGAGGATGGAAACAGGTGAATTAACACTCCTCAGTTAGCAGGCTCAAGCAAGCTAAAACCCACATGGTAGCAAAAACTAACTAGCAGAAATTGTTAATAAGTTAGAAATAATTTAAACACACTTTGCTGTAGGCTACTGTAGGACACACGGACAAACAAACAGACGGTCAAATGTTTCTGCACCATT
This sequence comes from Oncorhynchus tshawytscha, assembly GCF_018296145.1. Taxonomy (NCBI): domain Eukaryota; kingdom Metazoa; phylum Chordata; class Actinopteri; order Salmoniformes; family Salmonidae; genus Oncorhynchus; species Oncorhynchus tshawytscha. The sequence goes on along the minus strand of NC_056437.1, from coordinate 85,837,602 downwards.
CTGTGTGACACAAAACCCAGAACAGTAGCTGTGTGTGTATCTTTTGTACTTCTGCTAAATCAATGCTAGCGCAAGAGCATTTTAAATGTTTGCAATTTGTGAGCATGCATTTGCCAGTTTCCTTTTGTATGAGTTGAGCCAGTCTCTCTGGGAGACCTTTACCTTTCTTCTGAAATAGTGAGAAAAATCTTAATGCTGTAGAGCCAGTGTCTAGCCTATCAGTTAGTCAATGGTCCGTTGGTATTTGGACTTGCTGCTGAGCCAGCCTTCTAATGTGAAGACATTCATTAAGCAGACAGAGGGAGAGAGAAAGAGTGGCAGACTGGTGATCTGTCTGGGCCGTGACACTGCTCTCTAAAACTCCACACACAAACACTCACAATGCTCCAGTGTCTGACAGCCGTACCATAATGGCATTGCAGCCTCTCTTTGATTACCAGCTCAGGGACACTAATACAGACACTGATTAACAATCACCACCAGACAAATGAGGAATATCATCGTCCTGTCACTCAACACACTTCCCTGTGAAAACACAACTGTCTGAAAATGGGAATATTTAGATGTGCACTGAATTATATGTTCTGGGCTTGATCACTTGTATGATCTGGGCTTGACTACTTCCGGCGCCGACAGAGATGGCCGCCTCGCTTCGCGTTCCTAGGAAACTATGCAGTTTTTTGTTTTTTTACGTGTTATTTCTTACACTAGTACCCCAGGTCATCTTAGGTTTCATTACATACAGTCGAGAAGAACTACTGAATATAAGATCAGCGTCAACTCACCATCAGTACGACCAAGAATATGTTTTTCGCGACGCGGATCCTGTGTTCTGCCTTACAACCAGGACAACGGAGTGGATTACATGCAGCGACCCAAAAACGACTCAGAAAAAGAGGGAAACGAAGCGGTCTTCTGGTCAGACTCCGGAGACGGGCACACCGTGCACCACTCCCTAGCATTCTTCTTGCCAATGTCCAGTCTCTTGACAACAAGGTTGATGAAATCCGAGCAAGGGTAGCATTCCAGAGGGACATCAGAGACTGTAACGTTCTCTGCTTCACGGAAACATGGCTCACTGGAGAGACGCTATCCGAAGCGGTGCAGCCAGCGGGTTTCTCAACGCATCGCGCCGACAGAAACAAACATCTTTCTGGTAAGAAGAGGGGCAGGGGAGTATGCCTTATGGCCAACGTGACATGGTGTGATGAAAGAAACATACAGGAACTCAAATCCTTCTGTTCACCTGATTTAGAATTCCTCACAATCAAATGTAGACCGCATTATCTACGAAGAGAATTCTCTTCGATTATAATCACAGCCGTATATATCCCCCCCCAAGCAGACACATCGATGACTCTGAACGAACTTTATTTAACTCTCTGCAAACTGGAAACGATTTATCCGGAGGCTGCATTCATTGTAGCTGGGGATTTTAACAAGGCTAATCTGAAAACAAGACTCCCTAAATTTTATCAGCATATCGATTGCGCAACCAGGGGTGGAAAGACCCTGGTTCATTGTTACTCTAACTTCCGCGACGCATATAAGGCCCTGCCCCGCCCCCCTTTCGGAAAAGCTGACCACGACTCCATTTTGTTGATCCCTGCCTACAGACAGAAACTAAAACAAGAGGCTCCCACGCTGAGGTCTGTCCAACGCTGGTCCGACCAAGCTGACTCCACACTCCAAGACTGCTTCCATCACGTGGACTGGGAGATGTTTCGTATTGCGTCAGGCAACAACATTGACGAATACGCTGATTCGGTGTGCGAGTTCATTAGAACGTGCGTTGAAGATGTCGTTCCCATAGCAACGATTAAAACATTCCCTAACCAGAAACCGTGGATTGATGGCAGCATTCGTGTGAAACTGAAAGCGCGAACCACTGCTTTTAATCAGGGCAAGGTGTCTGGTAACATGACTGAATACAAACAGTGCAGCTATTCCCTCCGCAAGGCTATCAAACAAGCTAAGCGCCAGTACAGAGACAAAGTAGAATCTCAATTCAACGGCTCAGACACAAGAGGCATGTGGCAGGGTCTACAGTCAATCACGGACTACAGGAAGAAATCCAGCCCAGTCACGGACCAGGATGTCTTGCTCCCAAGCAGACTAAATAACTTTTTTGCCCGCTTTGAGGACAATACAGTGCCACTGACACGGCCTGCAACGAAAACATGCGGTCTCTCCTTCACTGCAGCCGAGGTGAGTAAGACATTTAAACGTGTTAACCCTCGCAGGGCTGCAGGCCCAGACGGCATCCCCAGCCGCGCCCTCAGAGCATGCGCAGACCAGCTGGCCGGGATGTTTACGGACATATTCAATCAATCCCTATACCAGTCTGCTGTTCCCACATGCTTCAAGAGGGCCACCATTGTTCCTGTTCCCAAGAAAGTTAAGGTAACTTAGCTAAACGACTACCGCCCCGTAGCACTCACATCCGTCATCATGAAGTGCTTTGAGAGACTAGTCAAGGACCATATCACCTCCACCCTACCTGACACCCTAGACCCACTCCAATTTGCTTACCGCCCAAATAGGTCCACAGATGATGCAATCTCAACCACACTGCACACTGCCCTAACCCACCTGGACAAGAGGAATACCTATGTGAGAATGCTGTTCATCGACTACAGCTCGGCATTCAACACCATAGTACCCTCCAAGCTCGTCATCAAGCTCGAGACCCTGGGTCTCGACCCCCCTGTGCAACTGGGTACTGGACTTCCTGACGGGCCGCCCCCAGGTGGTGAGGGTAGGCAACAACATCTCCTCCCCGCTGATCCTCAACACTGGGGCCCCACAAGGGTGTGTTCTGAGCCCTCTCCTGTACTCCCTGTTCACCCACGACTGCGTGGCCACGCACGCCTCCAACTCAATCATCAAGTTTGCGGACGACACAACAGTGGTAGGCTTGATTACCAACAACGACGAGACGGCCTACAGGGAGGAGGTGAGTGCCCTCAGAGTGTGGTGTCAGGAAAATAACCTCACACTCAACGTCAACAAAACTAAGGAGATGATTGTGGACTTCAGGAAACAGCAGAGGGAACACCCCCCCATCCACATCGATGGAACAGTAGTGGAGAGGGTAGCAAGTTTTAAGTTCCTCGGCATACACATCACAGACAAACTGAATTGGTCCACTCACACAGACAGCATCGTGAAGAAGGCGCAGCAGCGCCTCTTCAACCTCAGGAGGCTGAAGAAATTCGGCTTGTCACCAAAAGCACTCACAAACTTCTACAGATGCACAATCGAGAGCATCCTGGCGGGCTGTATCACCGCCTGGTATGGCAACTGCACCGCCCTCAACCGTAAGGCTCTCCAGAGGGTAGTGAGGTCTGCACAACGCATCACCGGGGGCAAACTACCTGCCCTCCAGGACACCTACACCACCCGATGCTACAGGAAGGCCATAAAGATCATAAAGGACATCAACCACCCGAGCCACTGCCTGTTCACCCCGCTGTCATCCAGAAGGCGAGGTCAGTACAGGTGCATCAAAGCTGGGACCGAGAGACTGAAAAACAGCTTCTATCTCAAGGCCATCAGACTGTTAAACAGCCACCACTAACATTGAGTGGCTGCTGCCAACACATTGTCAATGACACTGACTCAACTCCAGCCACTTTAATAATGGGAATTGATGGGAAATGATGTAAATATATCACTAGCCACTTTAAACAATGCTACCTTATATAATGTTACTTACCCTACATTATTCATCTCATATGCATACGTAGATACTGTACTCTATATCATCGACTGCATCCTTATGTAATACATGTATCACTAGCCACTTTAACTATGCCACTTGGTTTACATACTCATCTCATATGTATATACTGTACTCAATATCATCTACTGTATCTTGCCTATGCTGCTCTGTACCATCACTCATTCATATATCCTTTTGTACATATTCTTTATCCCCTTACACTGTGTATAAGACAGTAGTTTTTTGGAATTGTTAGTTAGATTACTTGTTCGTTATTACTGCATTGTCGGAACTAGAAGCACAAGCATTTCGCTACACTCGCATTAACATCTGCTAACCATGTGTATGTGACAAATAAAATTTGATTTGATTTGATTCCGGGCTTTTGGTTCTGTGTTGTGATTAGGGATTAACATGGGAAACCGAGATACCGGGACTGTCTAGAGAACACTTCACATTTCCTGAAAAATAAAATGAGAAGACCTGGGAAATTACAACATTTTCCTCCAATGTGGCAGTAATGCAATTCCACAAAATACACAACATGCACTGCAGCAGTAGATTAGCAAAAACAAATGTAATAGCATATTATCTAAACAGGTTGTCGCATGGAAGCCTTTAGCCTAGGCCCTTAGCATATCTACTTCACACAAAGTCGCCATAAATTCAAACCACACGCATAATTGACACTGCCGGGCTGCACACAGGACCTGAATGCAGTTAATACAGGAAAACTCTTCAGTATAGCCTATAAAACAACGTGTTCTACTTGAGCTGTCAATGTGACTTTTAAGACAGTCACAAATTTGAAAGGTCTATGCACAATTCACTACTTAGGTCTTAATTCAGAGGCATGAGGGAAGATTCTATCTTCTCCTGTCCTAGAGCCTAGGCTATTGTCCTATCCAGTCCCAACCCCACTGAAACCCAACATCCTGACTCACATAAACATCCCCAACTTTGGCCTTCCAAATGGCACAGCAGTCTAATGCACTGTATCGCAGAGCTAGAGGCATCACTACAGACCTGGGTTTCGATCCCAGGCTGTGTCACAGCCGGCCGCGACCGGGAGACCCATGAGGCGGCGCACAATTGGCCCAACATCGTCTGGGTCAGGGGAGGGTTTGGCTGGCCAGGATGTCCTTGTCCCATCGTGCTCTAGCAACTCCTGTGGCATACCAGGCGCATGCACGCTGACTTCGGTCGCCAGTTGTAAGGTGTTTCCGCAGACACATTGGGTTAAGAAGCAGTGTGTCAAGAAGCAGTGCGGCTTGGCAGGGCCGTGTTTTGGAGGACACATGGCTCTTGACCTTCGCATCTCCCGAGTCCGTACGGGAGTTGCAGCGATGGGACAAGACTGTAACTACCAATTGGATACCATGATAAAGGGGTGTATATATATATATATATATTATAGTGATAATTCTATCTTTATTCTGTAATCCAGAGGTTGTATTATCAAAGTACATCTCTTACCTATGCATGTCAAAATACCACTAAAACATTTCCCCCGCTTCTCTGTGCTGTCTTGCATTGCTGCCCATATGAGAGCATAGTTAGAGAATGTGGATCAACAAAAGGTATGAGAAAAACATTTCTAACAGATTTCCACATTATTCATGAGATGACCTGCTATCTATATAATAATCAACTCGATTTTACCAAATATAGGAGACATTCTGTCTTTTGTTGAAGGAAGTCATCACATTCAGTTACCTTGGTAATTTGACTGTCGTTTGACTCCCGCTACAAAGTTTATATGAGGAACATGGTAACGCTCAAAAATGTCTTGTTTCGCAATTCACAACAATGATAGTTACTCTATCATTACTAAATATCAGTTTCATTTTCTCTGAAATCTTTACATAGTGGCGCAGCCAAGACGACAAGGTGGAGCAGCACCCCTCTTGTTTGGGGAGAACCCTTTCACAGTGACCATATCTTGGTTTTAAATGCTTTAAATGGGACTCTGGATAAATATGAATTATTCCCCGTATTGAAAATTGGTTGATTTTGGGGAAAATATGAATTTCCTAGTTGTGATGTGCTGTACTCTGTGTTAGGCTGGGATAGGCTGCTATGTGGCTGTTGATGTCGAGCCAGGACTGGGAGGGAACACTCAGACTGGTTGGTGGGTGATTGAGAAGCACTAGGATGTTTAATAAGAGATGATGAGGATGTATGGCTGATAGGGACTCCCAGTCTTTGACAATGAGCCTCATTGCAAGGTTACAGCTGCCCATCAATCATGGACACTTCCTGCTGCTCTAGACAGCTCCACAAAAGGACAGAACTCATGGCTCAGATCTCTCTCTCTCTCTCTCTCTCTCTCTCTCTCTCTCTCTCTCTCGTCGGAGTGCATGCTGGGAGTGAGTCGTCAAGCAGGAGTGATTGTGAGTGCGAATGGAATTTCTTTTCACTCGATTGGGTTTTGGTATGTATATATATATATATATTGATTAGTTTAGTTGTTTTAAGGGTATCTTGTTTAAACTATCACTAAGCACGTATAGGGGTGGTGGGATCTTTGAGGTTGGTTTTTCGCGAGGGCACAACCAGCGGGTGGGGCTGGTTGCTATGGCCACTCGCGGAAATGAAGAGTTTGAAAAACTTAGTTGGAGGCATGGAGTAAAGATTCCTGCTGCGGCCGGGTGTTCAGTGGAAGAATGTAGCTTGGCTGTGGGTGCTATCATTGGGTATGATAGCATCAAATCAGCCTCAAGGATGAATAGCGCTGTAGTGATATTTTTAGATTCAATTGAAAAGGTGAATAAGATAGTTGAGAGAGGTGTTGTGTTGCGGGAGACACAGACGCCGGTATTTCCGCTTATGAATCCGGCGAAGAAAGTTATGCTTTCTAACGTGCCACCATTTGTTAGAGATGAATTGTTAGAGCGAGAGTTATCTCGCCATGGTCAAATTGTATCTACAATAAAGAAGGTTCTTTTTGGATGCAATTCTCTGTTGTTGAAACATGTCATGTCTCATAGGAGACAAGTGCATATGATTTTAAAAAAGGAAGGAGATGAACTGAATTTAGCGTTTAGCTTTAAGATTGATGGATTTGATTATGTCTTCTATGCATCTACTGAATCAATGAAATGTTTTGGATGTGGAAGAGAGGGGCATTTGGTGCGTAGTTGTCCCGAGAATGAGCGCGCTGAGCCCGGTAGTAGCTTTAGTGCGGGTGCAATTAACGCAACACCGCGAAGGGATGAAAATACTACGGGTGCAGGGGAAGAGAGAAGGTGGGCAGATGTGGTTGGAAAAGTAGGAGAGGAAGGCAGTGTGAATACGGGGGCAGTTGTGGTGGTTCAGAACAAAGAGGGAGGGGAAACAGTAGGTGAGATTGTGACTGCCGTCGCTGAGGTGGTGCTGGAAAATGAAATTGGAAGTCAAGAGGAGATTGAAATAACGGAAAAGGAAGCGGATGTTTTCAAAATACCGAGGAGTAAAAGGAAGAATTTAAGGGGTGGTGAAGGGTCTAATTCTAAGAGAAAGGTAGAGAGTGATAAATCAGTTGAAGATGAACAAGTTGTAGAGATGGTGGAGTATTCTTCTGGGGAGGATAGCGAGAGTGAGTCATCTGAAGCGTCACAACAATATAGTGAGATAAATGGGGTGGAAGGGAGGTATGGGATCGAGAGGATACGTCAATTTCTGAAGTTGACAAAAGGGAAGAAATATATGCAGGATTACAATGTAACTGATTTTTTCCCTGAACGTGAATTGTTTATTGAATCAGCAAAGTTTCTGATGTCAAAAATTACAGGGGGAAGTTTGAAAAGCCCTGAAATTGCTAGACTCAAGAAAGTGGTCACGAGAGTGATAAGTGATGTAAATTCTAAAGAAAATGAAAGAGTTCAGTTGCAGTTTTAACTCTGTAAAGAGATGTGGTGGCTGTATCTTCCTCTGTATTTTAAAAAAAATCCATGAGCAGTTTTAAGATTTCTTCTTTAAACGTAAATGGGGCAAGAGATGTTAAAAGAGCCATGGTGTATGAGTTAATTAGGGGAAAGGGAAGTGACATAATTTTTCTACAAGAAACACATAGTAATTTGGAAAATGAAGTTATGTGGCAACAGGAGTGGGGGGGGGACAGTGGTGTGTAGTCATAAAAACTCAAAAAGTGGGGGTGTGGTTATCTTGTTCTCAAAAGGGTTTTTGCCGTTGTCATATGAGGTTGAAGAGGTAGTTGAGGGGAGGTTATTAAAAGTTAGAGCAAGGTATGAAAACATCACTATGTGTCTGATAAATGTATATGCCCCAGTGGTGACAGTTGAGAGGGTATGTTTTTTAGAGACATTATCAAATACCATTGAGAAATGTAACAGAGATTATTTGTTTATTGCTGGGGATTTTAACTGCACAGTTAGCGATTTAGATAGAAATCATCAAGAACCTCATATAGCCTCAAGGACGTTTTTAAAACGCCTTATTGTAATAAATTAACTGTGTGATATTTGGCGGATTCAACATGGAGGAACAAGGCAGTACACCTGGGCGCATGTGAGAGAGAACATCATCTCTATGGCCAGGTTGGATAGGTTTTATGTTTTTGAGCATCAATCTCAGGTCTGTAAATCAAGTGTGATAACTCCAGTGGGATTTTCTGATCATTGTTTAATAACAGAGGTGGTGTTCATTAACGATGTAAAACCCAAAAGCGCATACTGGCATTTTAATATAACTTTATTGAGTGATGCTCACTTCAGGAACTGTTTCAGTTTTTTTGGGAGAGGTGGAGGTCTCAAAAGGCCAGTTTTGTATCCCTTCAACAATGGTGGGATATAGGGAAAATCCAGATTCAACAATTTTGTAATCAATACATGAGGAATGTCACCAAGGATATCACCAGATCAATGAAAGCCCTAGAGATTGAAATAGTGGAACTCATGACCTTGGTTGAGAACACAGGAGATCGAGGCCATACTAAGGCCCTCAAGAGGAGAAAAGCTGCATTGGCAGACCTGCTGGGTATCAGAGCACAGGGGGCACTGGTGAGAAGTAAGTTTCAGGGAGTATCTGAAATGGATGCCTCATCCAAATTTTTCTTTGGTTTAGAGAAAAAGAATGGACAAAGAAAAATTATTCATTGTCTCAAATCAGCTGTTGGACAAGAGCTCACTAGCCCTAGTGAAATTAGAAAGAGGGCAGTAGAGTTCTATGCTGAGCTCTACAAGTGTGAGTACAAAGAGGACAAAACAGTGACACAGCAGTTCTTTGATGGGCTCCCAAAGGTGGCTGCAGAAGCTCAGGTTGAGCTTGAGCAACCATTGTCTTTGCAGGATTTATACACTGCATTAAAAGGCATGGAAAATGGAAGGGCACCAGGCATTGATGGGCTTCCCGTTGACTTTTTTAAGTCTTTTTGGGCTATGTTGGGAGAGGATTGGTTAGAAGTAGCTAATGATAGTTTAACCGGAGGGTTACTACCAATAAGCTGCAGAAGGGCTGTCCTCACCCTACTGCCCAAAAAGGGTGACCCGAGGGAGGTGAAGAACTGGAGGCCGGTGGCTTTATTGTGCACTGATTATAAGATATTGTCAAAGGCTTTGTCCAACAGGCTGAGGGAGGTGATGGGGCAAATCATACATATGGATCAGTCCTACTGTGTTCCTGGCAGGCAGATAGGGGATAACATTTCTCTGATTCGTGATTTTTTGGACGTCTCTAGGGCTATTGGGTTGGATGCTGGTCTAATTTCAATTGATCAGGAAAAGGCATTTGACCGAGTTGAACATCAATATTTATGGCACATGTTTGAGGCGTTTGGGTTCAGCTCTGGTTTTATTGCCATGATAAAGGTGATATATGGTGACATTGAAAGTGTATTGAAAGTTAACGGTGGTTTGAGTGCTCCTTTTAAAGTGTGTAGAGGTATTAGGCAGGGATGTTCTATGTCAGGGATGTTATATGGCATTGCTATAGAGCCACTATTAAATAGCATTAGAAGTCGCATTGCAGGGGTGTGCCTTTCAGAGGATATTCCTCCTATTCGTCTCTCAGCCTATGCTGATGATGTAGTTGTGCTAGTGAAAAATCAAGCGGAGGTGGATAGCTTGAGTCTAATGGTTGATCGTTTTAGGGGAATATCCTCTGCAAAGGTAAATTGGGAAAAGAGTTGTGCTTTACAGATTGGAGAATGGTCTGGAGGGATCATGGCTTTGCCAGGGGGGCTAGAATGGTGTAAGGGAGGTTTTAAGTATCTTGGAGTGTACCTAGGAGATGAGGGGACTATGGAAAAAAATTGGAGTGGGGTGGTTGAAATGGTGGAAGGGAGGATGAGGAGATGGCGGTGGTTATTATCTCGTATGTCATATAGGGGGCGCACTATTATAGTTAACAATGTGATTGCCTCTGCACTGTGGCATCGGTTGTCAGTTTTAGAACCACCATCTGGCCTTCTGGCTAAGATACAGGCAATTGTTGTGGATTTCTTTTGGGATAAATATCACTGGGTTCCACAAAGTGTTTTGTATTTGTCAAAAGAGGAGGGGGGACAAGGTCTTGTACATCTTGCTAGTAGGGCTGCTGCTTTCCGGTTTCAGTTTATTCAAAGGTTGCTTTATGGACCGGAAAATGTGGTGTGGAGAGGGGTGGCAGGTCTTATATTACAGCGGGTTGGAGGATTAGGTTTAAAGAAGGCTTTTTTTCTGGTTGATAGTAGCCAGATTTCTAGGGAGGGAGTACCTCCGTTTTACAGAGGCCTTCTCAGAGTGTGGAGCATAATGAAGGTGTCTAGATGAACTTCAGCAGAGTCAGTGCATTGGCTGTTGGAGGAACCTCTGGTGTATGGGGCAAGACTGGATTGTACAACTGCAGCTGTTCCACATTTCTCCAAGATTCTGGTGAAGGGGAAAATCATCACCTTAAGACAGTTAATGGCCATGGCTGGGCCCGCCTTAATGGATGGAAGACGGGTGGCAGAACATTTGGGGATGAGGTCGGAAAGGATTGTCGGACAAATGCTGGGGAGCTGTAGGAAGGCTCTGTCAGCGGAAGAATGGGGTATGCTTAGTAGTCACAAGAAGAAGGTGCAAGATGAAGATGTTTCATTTCCAAAACTAGGGATTACACCAAATATCCCAGAGTCAGAAAGAAAGGTGTTATTGCTGGATTTGAGAGGGTTGGAGGAGGTGGGTTTGGATGAGGTGAATGGGAAGGACTTGTATAGGGGGTGTGTCAAGGTGTTGAATAAAGATAAATTGAAAAATAGAAAAGACACTCCATGGAGGGTAAAATTGGGCATTGATGACAAGGTAAAGCCAGCATGGAGAGCACTGTACAAGCCACCGTTACAAAAGGGTACTGGTGATATGCAATGGAGGGTTTTACATGGCATCATTGCAGTTAATGCTTTTGTATCTGTTATTAACTCAGATGTTAGAGATGGATGTCCTTTTTGTAATATAAGAGAAACCATTTTTCACTGTTTTATGGAGTGTGAGAGGATAAAACCTCTATTGGAAATGCTGGAATCTTTGTTTAAAGCTGTAGGGGAGTTTTTCAATAACACTGTGTTTATTTTGGGGTTTCCATATAGTAAACAACAGAAAAGAAAATGTCAAATGTTAAATTGTATTTTGGGACAAGCTAAGATGTCAATTTTTCTGAGTAGGAAACATAAGATAGAAACGGGATATGGGCAGGATGTAAGATGTGTTTTTAAAGGATTAGTGAAAGCAAGAATAAAAGTAGATTTTGAGTTCTTTTCAGCTGTAAAAGATCTCCTATTATTTGAGGAGAAGTGGGCCTACGAAGGAGCGCTTTGTTTTGTAGAGGAGGGGAAATTATTTTTTGCTGATGAAATAAGTTGAATGTATATGTTATGTATTTACTTTTGTTTAGGAATTACATTTGTTGTTTCATTTCTGAAAAGGCAGTGTGTCATTATTTATGTTAACACTTGAGTAAAGTGAGTAAATAAAGGTTTTATAAAAACTCAAAACTCTCTCTCTCTCAAGGGCTTTATTGGCATGGGAAACATGTGTTAACATTGCCAAAGCAAGTGAGGTAGACAACATACAAAGTGAATATATAAAGTGAAAAACAACAAAAATTAACAGTAAACATTACACATACAGAAGTTTCAAAACAGTAAAGACATTACAAATGTCATATTATATATATATATATACAGTGTTTTAACAATGTACAAATGGTTAAAGGACACAAGATAAAATAAATAAGCATAAATATGGGTTGTATTTACAATGGTGTTTGTTCTTCACTGGTTGCCCTTTTCTCGTGGCAACAGGTCACAAATCTTGCTGCTGTGATGGCACACTGTGGAATTTCACCCAGTAGATATGGGAGTTTTTCAAAATTGGATTTGTTTTCGAATTCTTTGTGGATCTGTGTAATCTGAGGGAAATATGTCTCTCTAATATGGTCATACATTGGGCAGGAGGTTAGGAAGTGCAGCTCAGTTTCCACCTCATTTTGTGGGCAGTGAGCACATAGCCTGTCTTCTCTTGAGAGCCATGTCTGCCTACGGCGGCCTTTCTCAATAGCAAGGCTATGCTCACTGAGTCTGTACATAGTCAAAGCTTTCCTTAAGTTTGGGTCAGTCACAGTGGTCAGGTATTCTGCCGCTGTGTACTCTCTGTGTAGGGCCAAATAGCATTCTAGTTTGCTCAGTTTGTTTGTTAATTCTTTCCAATGTGTTAAGTAATTATCTTTTTGTTTTCTCATGATTTGGTTGGGTCTAATTGTGCTGTTGTCCTGGGGCTCTGTAGGGTGTGTTTGTGTTTGTGAACAGAGCCCCAAGACCAGCTTGCTTAGGGACTCTTCTCCAGGTTCATCTCTCTGTAGGTGATGGCTTTGTTATGGAAGGTTTGTGAATCGCTTCCTTTTAGGTGGTTGTAGAATTTAACGGCTCTTTTATGGCTTTTGATAATTAGTGGATATCGGCCTAATTCTGCTCTGCATGCATTATTTGGTGTTCTACGTTGTACACGGAGGATATTTTTGCAGAATTCTGCGTGCAGAGTCTCAATTTGGTGTTTGTCCCATTTTGTGAAGTCTTGGTTGGTGAGCGGACCCCAGACCTCACAACCATAAAGGGCAATGGGCTCTATGACTGATTCAAGTATTTTTAGCCAAATCCTAATTGGTATGTTGAAATTTATGTTTCTTTTGATGGCATAGAATGCCCTTCTTGCCTTGTCTCTCAGATCGTTCACAGCTTTGTGGAAGTTACCTGTGGCGCTGATGTTTAGGCCAAGGTATGTATAGTTGTTTGTGTGCTCTAGGGCAACAGTGTCTAGATGGAATTTGTATTTGTGGTCCTGCTGACTGGACCTTTTTTGGAACACCATTATTTTGGTCTTACTGAGGTTTACTGTCAGAGCCCAGGTCTGACAGAATCTGTGCATAAGATCTAGGTGCTGCTGTAGGCCCTCCTTGGTTGGTGACAGAAGCACCAGATCATCAGCAAACAGCAGACATTTGACTTCGGATTCTAGCAGGGGGAGGCCGGGTGCTGCAGACTTTTCTAGTGCCCGCGCCAATTCGTTGATATATATGTTGAAGAGGGTGGGGCTTAAGCTGCATCCCTGTCTAACCCCACGACCCTGTGTGAAGAAATGTGTGTGTTTTTGCCAATTTTAACCGCACACTTGTTGTTTGTGTACATGGATTTTATAATGTCGTATGTTTTACCCCCAACACCACTTTCCATCAGTTTGTATAGCAGACCCTCATGCCAGATTGGGTCGAAGGCTTTTTTGAAATCAACAAAGCATGAGAAGACTTTGCCTTTGTTTTGGTTTGTTTGGTTGTCAATTAGGGTGTGCAGGGTGAATACATGGTCTGTTGTACGGTAATTTGGTAAAAAGCCAATTTGACATTTGCTCAGTACATTGTTTTCATTGAGGAAATGTACGAGTCTGCTGTCAATAATAATGCAGAAGATTTTCCCAAGGTTACTGTTGACACATATTCCACGGTAGTTATTGGGGTCAAATTTGTCTCCACTTTTGTGGATTGGGGTGATCAGTCCTTGGTTCCAAATATTGGGGAAGATGCCAGAGCTAAGTATGATGTTAAAGAGTTTTAGTATAGCCAATTGGAATTTGTTGTCTGTATATTTGATCATTTCATTGAGGATACCATCAACACCACAGGCCTTTTTGGGTTGGAGGGTTTTTATTTTGTCCTGTAACTCATTCAATGTAATTGGAGAATCCAGTGGGTTCTGGTAGTCTTTAATAGTTGATTCTAAGATCTGATCTCTCTCTCTCTCTGTCGCTCTCTCTCTCTCTGTTTCACTCTCTCTCTCTCTCTCTCTCTCTGATAAATACCTAGAGAGCAGAAAAGGCTTAAAATCTAGAAAAACACATCCTGTCATAATAGGAAACAAATCCCCTGCCAGAAACACATTCCAAATGATTCTGTTCTAATTGCCAATCTATTTTCTTGGAATTGGAGAGTTTCATTGTTCTGTCCACGTTCCCGACAGACACAGCCTTTCCCTACTCTCCAGAACCCTGAGGTAATCCCCAATTACAAACAGGGTGTTAGTGATGCTGCTACAGGATTCAGGATGCATTGAACACAAACAGAAAACCCCCAATAGCAGTCAAATAAAATAATTTGCTGCAATGAATCAATAAGATCAGTTCTGAATACATTAGTTGGGATCATTTAAAGTAAATGAATACAAATCCATTAGTCATAAAGTGTTTTAATAACATTTGGATTCGTAAATAGAAAAGTGTAGGTCACTTGTTGTGGCCTAATCTGCAGGTATTTTGAGTACTCTTGTTGGTAGCACTATTAGGAGTTCAAGCAGACCAGGGTTGCGATGTGACAGTAATACTAATCACCTGGTAAAAGCCGCAGGCTAATGCAGGTGAAACAATTGAATACATGCATCACAATCACAGGCCTTCCCTAGTTTTCCATGCCTTCATTACTGTAATAATGAGAAATCTGTGAAATACAGTTTGGGGGTGATTACAGAGAGAACAGGCGAGAGGGAGGAGAGTGAGAGAGAGAACGTGAAGGAGAGCAGGAGAGAAACAGGAGAATGGGAATGACAGAGAATTAATTAAAGAGATGAGAATGAGAGACAGAGAAAGAAAAACAGAGAAAGAGACTAGGATTCATCAATCCATTCAGATGGTCTAAGTGCTCTCGTCATCTCTGCCTGCCTCCACACAACACCGGTGAATGAGGTCTCAGGACCTTGAGCTTTATTTGTGGAAGACTAGTCAAATAAATGAGCAGTATATGAATGACTGAGTCCAATAAGTGCTAGTCTCCAGGACTGGCCTCATTCAGGCAGAGTAATGATGGGGTAATAACTGGCCACATTCAGGCAGAGAAATGATGGGTAATGTCTGGCCTCATTCAGGCAGAGAAATGATGGGTAATGACTAGTTTCATTCAGGAAGAGAAATGATGGGGTAATGACTGGCCTCATTCAGGCAGAGAAATTATGGGTAATGACTGGCCTCATTCAGGCAGAGAAAGTATGGGTAATGACTGGTTTCATTCAGGAAGAGAAATGATGGGGTAATGACTGGCCTCATTCAGGCAGAGAAATGATGGGGTAATGACTGGCCTCATTCAGGCAGAGTAATGATGGGGTAATGACTGGCCTCATTCAGGCAGAGTAATGATGGGGGAATGACTGGCCTCATTCAGGCAGAGTAATGCTGGGGTAATGACTGGCCTCATTCAGGCAGAGTAATGATGGGGTAATCACTGGCCTGATGGCCTATTTAGATGATTGTCTCCATAACAATGCTACATATAGGTAGTGGTGGATGATGCCATGCTGTTCCCAGTGATCTGTGTGATATTAGGATGATACTCACTACCAGATAAATGCTGTAATATAGCAACAGGTTTACAGCTGTAGACTTCACTTCATAGTCCATTTGGTTCAACCTTTAAGGATGTGGTTGAGCTACATTGAATAACTTAACAAAAATGATTTAAAGATACAGGTGCTGTTGATGTTGTTGTCCAGCAGACATGTTTTCCTTTCTTTGTCACCCACCATTAATCCATTTCCGGATTATTGGGACGATGTGAAGTCTTTGGTTGCTGACTTTTAAAGTCCCCCTTTACGTCTCTTATAGACATGTTTTCAACACTCCAAACGCATTTTGAGCTGACCTATTTAAAGGCAAATGCCTTGAGTGCTTTTCCTTTACAAGCTGTAGGGTAGCGTCTGCCTCGTTCGCTCTATCCAGATCTCATCTCTGTGTCCTCGACTGGGTCGGAAAAAGAGCCTGCGTGTCAATCAAAGCAGCAGCGCAGGGAGAGGAGCAAACAGAGCCCCAAGTGAAGGCTGTAGGACTCAGAGAGGCACAACTCACTGCCATAGAATCAACCAAACCACTCCTCTTTCTTTCAGTCACTACTCACACCAAACAAACAAAATCACCATTACTGCATTGCCACATCATCTATCCCCTTTATGTCTTTGTTTTTGGAATGTCTCTTCAACGCATCATCATTCTACGTTCTGAACATGGCGTCATTTGAGCTCATTCGTCAAAACAGAAGTCAGACACCCGCAGAATGAAAATCTGTATGGTTGCATTAATCATACAATGGTGTAGTACCTCTGAACACACACTGGGGGTTGAAAAGACAAGGGGAAGTGTAATGAAAAGAAAGGAAGGCGACAAGCCATAAAAACACAGAATGAAGCAGTGGATGTGCAGTAAAAGTGTTGTGTTATGAAGAGAAAGCCAGTGGAAGTCAGTTTCTAAACAGTGGAAGTCAGTTTCTAAACAGTGGAAGTCAGTTTCTAAACAGTGGAAGTCAGTTTCTAAACAGTGGAAGTCAGTTTCTAAACAGTGGAAGTCAGTTTCTAAACAGTGGAAGTCAG
The DNA here is from genome assembly GCF_018296145.1 of Oncorhynchus tshawytscha. NCBI lineage: Eukaryota > Metazoa > Chordata > Actinopteri > Salmoniformes > Salmonidae > Oncorhynchus > Oncorhynchus tshawytscha. The sequence goes on along the minus strand of NC_056437.1, from coordinate 85,821,025 downwards.
TTTCTAAACAGTGGAAGTCGGTTTCTAAACAGTGGAAGTCAGTTTCTAAACAGTGGAAGTCAGTTTCTAAACAGTGGAAGTCGGTTTCTAAACAGTGGAAGTCGGTTTCTAAACAGTGGAAGTCAGTTTCTAAACAGTGGAAGTCGGTTTCTAAACAGTGGAAGTCAGTTTCTAAACAGTGGAAGTCAGTTTCTAAACAGTGGAAGTCAGTTTCTAAACAGTGGAAGTCAGTTTCTAAACAGTGGAAGTCAGTTTCTAAACAGTGGAAGTCAGTTTCTAAACAGTGGAAGTCGGTTTCTAAACAGTGGAAGTCGGTTTCTAAACAGTGGAAGTCGGTTTCTAAACAGTGGAAGTCAGTTTCTAAACAGTGGAAGTCAGTTTCTAAACAGTGGAAGTCAGTTTCTAAACAGTGGAAGTCAGTTTCTAAACAGTGGAAGTCAGTTTCTAAACAGTGGAAGTCAGTTTCTAAACAGTGGAAGTCAGTTTCTAAACAGTGGAAGTCAGTTTCTAAACAGTGGAAGTCAGTTTCTAAACAGTGGAAGTCAGTTTCTAAACAGTGGAAGTCAGTTTCTAAACAGTGGAAGTCGGTTTCTAAACAGTGGAAGTCAGTTTCTAAACAGTGGAAGTCAGTTTCTAAACAGTGGAAGTCGGTTTCTAAACAGTGGAAGTCGGTTTCTAAACAGTGGAAGTCAGTTTCTAAACAGTGGAAGTCAGTTTCTAAACAGTGGAAGTCGGTTTCTAAACAGTGGAAGTCGGTTTCTAAACAGTGGAAGTCGGTTTCTAAACAGTGGAAGTCAGTTTCTAAACAGTGGAAGTCAGTTTCTAAACAGTGGAAGTCAGTTTCTAAACAGTGGAAGTCGGTTTTTCTAAACAGTGGAAGTCAGTTTCTAAACAGTGGAAGTCAGTTTCTAAACAGTGGAAGTCAGTTTCTAAACAGTGGAAGTCAGTTTCTAAACAGTGGAAGTCAGTTTCTAAACAGTGGAAGTCAGTTTTTCTAAACAGTGGAAGTCGGTTTCTAAACAGTGGAAGTCGGTTTCTAAACAGTGGAAGTCAGTTTCTAAACAGTGGAAGTCGGTTTCTAAACAGTGGAAGTCGGTTTCTAAACAGTGGAAGTCGGTTTCTAAACAGTGGAAGTCGGTTTCTAAACAGTGGAAGTCGGTTTCTAAACAGTGGAAGTCAGTTTCTAAACAGTGGAAGTCAGTTTCTAAACAGTGGAAGTCAGTTTCTAAACAGTGGAAGTCAGTTTCTAAACAGTGGAAGTCAGTTTCTAAACAGTGGAAGTCGGTTTCTAAACAGTGGAAGTCAGTTTCTAAACAGTGGAAGTCAGTTTCTAAACAGTGGAAGTCAGTTTCTAAACAGTGGAAGTCGGTTTCTAAACAGTGGAAGTCAAACAGTGTTTTCTAAACAGTGGAAGTCAGTTTCTAAACAGTGGAAACAGTCGTGGAAGTCGTTTCTAAACAGTGGAAGTCAGTTTCTAAACAGTGGAAGTCAGTTTCTAAACAGTGGAAGTCAGTTTCTAAACAGTGGAAACAGTCGGTTTCTAAACAGTGGAAGTCAGTTTCTAAACAGTGGAAGTCAGTTTCTAAACAGTGGAAGTCAGTTTCTAAACAGTGGAAGTCGGTTTCTAAACAGTGGAAGTCAGTTTCTAAACAGTGGAAGTCAGTTTCTAAACAGTGGAAGTCAGTTTCTAAACAGTGGAAGTCAGTTTCTAAACAGTGGAAGTCAGTTTCTAAACAGTGGAAGTCAGTTTCTAAACAGTGGAAGTCAGTTTCTAAACAGTGGAAGTCAGTTTCTAAACAGTGGAAGTCGGTTTCTAAACAGTGGAAGTCGGTTTCTAAACAGTGGAAGTCAGTTTCTAAACAGTGGAAGTCAGTTTCTAAACAGTGGAAGTCAGTTTCTAAACAGTGGAAGTCAGTTTCTAAACAGTGGAAGTCAGTTTCTAAACAGTGGAAGTCAGTTTCTAAACAGTGGAAGTCAGAGTTTCTAAACAGTGGAAGTCGGTTTCTAAACAGTGGAAGTCGGTTTCTAAACAGTGGAAGTCGGTTTCTAAACAGTGGAAGTCGGTTTCTAAACAGTGGAAGTCGGTTTCTAAACAGTGGAAGTCGGTTTCTAAACAGTGGAAGTCGGTTTCTAAACAGTGGAAGTCGGTTTCTAAACAGTGGAAGTCGGTTTCTAAACAGTGGAAGTCGGTTTCTAAACAGTGGAAGTCGGTTTCTAAACAGTGGAAGTTTCGTGTTTCTAAACAGTGGAAGTCGGTTTCTAAACAGTGGAAGTCGGTTTCTAAACAGTGGAAGTCGGTTTCTAAACAGTGGAAGTCGGTTTCTAAACAGTGGTGGAAGTCAGTTTCTAAACAGTGGAAGTCGGTTTCTAAACAGTGGAAGTCGGTTTCTAAACAGTGGAAGTCGGTTTCTAAACAGTGGAAGTCAGTTTCTAAACAGTGGAAGTCGGTTTCTAAACAGTGGAAGTCAGTTTCTAAACAGTGGAAGTTTTCTAAACAGTGGAAGTCGGTTTCTAAACAGTGGAAGTCAGTTTCTAAACAGTGGAAGTCAGTTTCTAAACAGTGGAAGTCAGTTTCTAAACAGTGGAAGTCAGTTTCTAAACAGTGGAAGTCAGTTTCTAAACAGTGGAAGTCAGTTTCTAAACAGTGGAAGTCAGTTTCTAAACAGTGGAAGTCAGTTTCTAAACAGTGGAAGTCGGTTTCTAAACAGTGGAAGTCAGGGCAGGGCAGCGAAGGGCGATCTGGGCTAGATAGTACCGAGAAGCCTGGGAGCCACCCATTGTTGGATCTAATTGGGCACACTAGCGGATTACTGCAGCTTTGCCCAAAAATTCCGGCTGGTTCCATTGTGTCACAATCAAAGTGTCTGGAACAGCTCATTGTTTGTCTATTTTTTAGACTGTGGATTAGAATCAAAGAGATACAGGCAGAGAGAGAGAGAGAGAGAGAGAGAGAGAGAGAGAGAGAGAGAGAGAGAGAGAGAGACAGAGAGAGAGACAGAGAGAGACAGAGAGAGACAGAGAGAGCGAGAGAGAGAGAGACAGAGTGACAGAGAGACAAAGAGGGAGAGAGAGAGAAACAGAGAGACAGAGAGAGACAGAGACAAAAAGGAGAGAGAGAGAGAGGAGAGAGAGAGAGAGAGAGAGAGAGAGAGATGCTGTAGGCTGTTGATCCAGAGGTGATGAGCTGTTACCGAGATGGAGGAATTACTATGGTGATAATGGGTGTTTAATGTACACCTTAAAGACATGAACTCTCCTATGAAGAATAGGCATAGAGATTCACTCCGCAAAGGAGTGAATCTCTATGCCTAAAAACATCTCTCTATATTCTTTATCATCCAAAACATCAATCTTACTTCATAGGAATCTTATTGAGCATTACTGTCTGCGATAGATAGTCATCAAACGAAAACCCAAATAAGATTTGATGATCCAGGGTCTGATTTATATCTGAAATGAGAACCGATAGACACCGCTAGCTGGCTCAATCTCTGCTGTGAAAGAGAACACAATGCACAAAAGGCTATAACTTGTCTTCTGTTTACAGCTCAGTCTTTGTCATTCTCTTTCTGTTCTGATGGAGATTACTTTGATCTCTCCCTGCAATCTCCTACCTGTTCCCTATTTCTTATACAAAGGCCAATTTGTGGACACACATTAGAGATTATGAGTGGATTGTGAATGAGAGAGTTTCACTCAAGGTGGATTGCTGTCTAAGGTAGACAGTTACAGCACAGTCTCAGACTGCTGCATGTCTTCAGAGCAGAACTTGGTTTGATGCTTCTTTAGAATGTTGCCTGGTGTGTTTACGATTGAGGGGCTTGGTTGCGTAACAGTTTATTTTGTGCAGGATGAAAACAGAATGAAAGGAGAACAGATGAAAGGAGAACATGGCCCTAGGATGAAAAGTATGCTTGTAGTGTGTATGTCAATAGAATCAAATGTGTTCTCATAACTTGAGTACAAAGTAATATAACACCAACCTGCTTTCACATGAGCAAGACGGAGTGAACCAATAAAGTACACATCTCTGTTATACACTGTACTCTGACTGCTCTCATCACCCCAGGTAGAACATAATTACACATATTTACTCAATTGCATGGAGTCAAGACAAATGACCCAATAATGTCTTCAAATAACAGTGTTGAAAACATGCCCAAGGATGGGGAACAGGGTGTACTGATGTCTGTAGACTCAAGCTGTGCCCTCCTAACACCACAGGTGCAATACACTTTGTAGACTGAGAACACCAATAACGAGTCATAAGACATCCAGGCTACTACACCCAAAGGAAGAATATGTGCCAGGTGTGTGCTTTATCACTGATATGTCCCTGTTTACCCTCGTCACTCTCTCAGACTCGCTCCATCAGCCGGAGGCTTAGAAGAGTAACCAATTCGTCCTGTGCCTAGACGTTGTGCACCAAGACACGCACAGATCAACACAAACAAAGAGAGATAAACAGAGACATGCAGATATACAGGAAAGCCATGTCCGCATCACGTCAATTGAGATAGTGTCTTTTTTGTGTGAAAAGGAACCACCTTGCTCATCTCAGTGAAGGATTAGTGATGCTCTGTGTGACTCATGTTTGTCTGTCTTGCTTGTGTAACTAACAGGGTATTCAACCCCGGGTCATTGGGACAGCTCAACAACAAGTTAGCCTGCTGCGATGAAGCCTGGGGCAAGTTTCGAGTTGTATTAGTCGTATGTGGAGTTGAGACCCTGACTGAGTTCCCCCAAAAATACATAATAGTATTTTTTGTCTGGAAATTCATCCGCAGGCCTACAAAAGGCAGTTGCTCATCCCTGTACTATACTTAGTCCAGGCATTGTCTGCTCTCAGGCAAGGTTATATTAAATCACGTGGACATACCATAGAGTTGGATAGAGGGCATACTTATTCCAAAGCTTGTTGTAGCATGTGCAGCACCAACTAGGGCTTGCTATGGGTTCAGGAAGGATGACAGAATTCCATACAGGTCAGCAGAAAGAGTCAGACAATTACTTATACTTCTGAGCAAACATTCCATAACTGTGGGGGGCAGTAAATCACCAGTAAATCACCAGTAAATCACCAGTAAATCACCATTCTTGGCTTTATACCTGTTCAGACTATACACACTCCAGCACAGTAGGTGGTGCAATGCACAATTTCAGTTTAGTTACTAACTGCCAATACACTCATACACCAATGCCTTCACAGAAGAGGCCATCACAAAGATAGGAGATGAGACATACTTATCTCACAACTACACCACGTATCTGCACAAAGAAAGGGAGGCTCTTCCCTGTAACAATGTCCCCACTAAAACATTATGTTCCTCAAGGTCTTCAGATCAATTATAGATTGGTGTTCATGACTCCTGTTCCTCAGTTCTCCATCATGAGTTCTCTCTATGGGTTTCAGCAGCCCCTCACAACTCTTTAGAAGTAACTATCCTAAAACGATCTATTGGCGCCCACAGGTGGAGCCGCTATTCTAAGTACAACAGTGGAGAGATGAGAAACTCAGGGGGTGGGCCGGGACAGTCTCAAAGTGAGGAACCAACGCTTTTCACAACATTTAGTTCAAACACCAAATCCTCTTGGGGAAACTGGATAGAACTGGCTGAGTGAGATGTGTTTTTCCCTCTCTTTCTTGTTCTACTCACGTGTTTGTGCTCCCCTGTGGCTCTCATAATCTGGTAGATAGATAGTGCCCAATGCATGAACGGAGAGAGGGAAGTAGGAAAGAGAGATGGATGGAAAGAGGAAAATATAGGAGAGAAAGACAGGAGAGAGAGAGAGAGAAAGCAATAAATAAATGGACATCATGGGGGAAAACGTCACAATGCCTCTCGGAGGGAGTAGCCAATGAATGGCTGTAATTCCAATGTGCATTACAACATTAGAGAGATTCTGATTTTGGGAAGCAGATGAACTGGAATTGAACCGTTGTGAGCTCCTCCTGGGGCTGGGGTTTTAGATACAGCATTCCCTCTGATCTCTACAACTGCTTCTGACTGACTTAAACATCCCCCCAGCTGGAAATATAGGATTACCCATTTGCCAACTCCACTCCCTGTGGCTCTGTGGTCTCCATTCCCTCCTCATCTCCATTCACATCAACAATACCAAACTGATCTGGCCACCTTCTGTAAATCAATGCTTCCAGTTAATTGATGACGCGTTGTCTCTTTTAATAAGGTTTAGTGGGAGGCAAGGAGAGAGCTTGCAAGCAAGCATTTCATTGTACTGCTAACACCTGCTGTATCCTGTGCACGTAAACAAATACTCTTTGATTTGATTTTGTCTGTCGACCATAACTAGTAACCAGTAATCTGACTAAAGGCATTATGGTGGAAGCACTTTGCTATCACCAGCTCAATAAAGCTCAACATTGGGAGCAGCAAGCAGTGAATGACTTTTCCTTTTCTCTTCTTCATTCTTCTCTTTTCTCTAGCTCCTGTGCCTTATAAGGATGTGATTTCATTTGTTTTATATCTTAGTGGGAGGTTACATCCCAGGATGCACGATTTTAACACTTGCCTCTTCATTAGCCTTGATGATAAAGCGCTGCTAGTTTTGGTTTTAGTATGCTGCTGTCTGCAGAACCTCAGCCACTAAAGTTGATTTGAGAGTGTTTCTGAGTGAGTTATCTCGACTGAGTGGCTGTGTTTGATGAGGGGTTTATTTATGCGGGGGAGTTTGTTTGCTTTTTAATATTAAACACCAAAACAGACTTACCTCCCCTGCTGTTAAAATATTTTATTTTTATTTTACTTAACCAGGCAAGTCAGTTAAGAACAAATTCTTATTTTCAATGACGGCCTAGGAACAGTGGGTTAACTGCCTGTTCAGGGGCACTAGGCTACCCTGCCGCCCCAAAATCATTTCAATATCAGTGTCTCCCACACACCACAACATATCTGTCCCCTCCCCGCTATCCGAGGCGTCTTCAGAGAGACGCTTTTCTGGAGAGACACAGACACACTCGACTGGACTGACTCCAGACTGTAGCAACGTGAAATCTGTACTCAATAAACCCACAGACTATCCACGCAGCCCAAACACACTCGGCTGGACTGACTCCAGGCTGTAGCAACGTGAAATCTGTACTCAATAAACCCACAGACTATCCACGCAGCCCAAACACACTCGGCTGGTGTGCTGTCCTCCGTTCTGCCCTTTTCTTCTCTGAGTAACGGACCCGCAGCGTGAAGTTCTCGGCTGTTGCCAGCATGGAAACGTTAACAGATGATTAGTCACAGTGTCCCATCCAGTTCTGGATGTGTCGGTTTTGACAGTTAAGGCAAAACTGGAAAATGATAGGCATTAAAGCGTAAACGATGAAGTTAAGCTGTTTAGGGGATTGGTGTGTCACGCATCTATAATATATCATGATTCTGTACCAATGAATCATGCTTGTAGATATTGTTTATGCTTCCACGGCTTTTCACTGAAAATGCATTTGATAAGTGTATGAAAACAACACGAGAGCCAAACCCCGAAAATGTATCATTAGGATTTCATTAGCCTCTGGCATACAGACAATACCATGCCAGAAGAAAATATATATATATTAGGATAAATGTCTGCTTGCGACAACTTCTGCTGGGGCATTGATGAATACTAAATGCATATCCCAACAATAATAAAGATCCCAGCAGGTGAAAGCACCCCCAGAATAACCAATTATCTCTGACCAGATAATGACTGTAACATTGACCAAGACTACGAGAAAGAACATGATCCCAACATGACTTTAATAAAACACGATGGCTTGTTGACGCTCAATACACTTTCCTTTGAAATAGTGACCACAAAAGGATCTCCCATGTTGAAGATGCACGTGAAGACAACAGCGACTATGCTGTTCCATAGTAGAGGAACTCCCCTCCGCAATAATAATGATGTGCTCCTAAAGCTACTATATGCAGCTGTCAGACATGAGTTGTATCAGCCTGTAGCAGAGGGGTAGTAGACGTAGGCTGTTCCTCTGTCTCAGGCTGGGTCAGATTATTAGCTGTATAAACTAAACACACACGTAGACTCACGCATCATAAACGGACAGCCACAACGACCATTGTTATGACCGTATCTAAATGGTTGGGCCCAGCTCATAACAGTGGATGTCTCATAACCTCTTCAAAATGGCAGGCTGAAAAACAAGTGTAGTACCTAATGGCTGCCGGTTCCTCTCTTTCGCTCTCCCTCTCTCTCTGAATCCCTCCATCACATTCAGGCTGTAGTTTGTGTCTGGCTAAACAAATGCCCTGAACTTGAGGTATTCAGTCCAGGCGTCAGTCAGTAAGGGTACAATTGATGAAAGCTAAAAATAAAACCACTTCATGCATAATTATTATTATTTTTAATAAAAAGAGGAATCGATTCCTTTCTGCCTCTCCTTCCCTGCCTAGGTCTCCAGCTAATCAGAGTGACATGGACAATCAACGATTGTGCACAAGGGATTAGTAACATTTTAATGCACTTAGCCTGTCACTTGTCATGTTGATCGTTTAAGCCCCACAGCCTCAGCCTTCCATACCAATCACGTCTCAAAGCCCAGTGCACCCATTGCAGGGAACTGTAGAGGCAGTTTGGCTGTCTGACAGATGTCAGGAAGTACAACAGGAGCAGAGAAAAATGGCAGATGCTAATGGCGTCAATCAACCCAGCAGGTGAAAAGATTGACCCACACCACCTACACAGTACACACACACAGCAACACACCTATCAGCAGGCCATCACGCAGTTGTCCCACACTGACATTGAGCTAACCCTCACTCTCTCACCTCTTAGATGTGACAGCCAGTGAGGGTGCGTCACAGCAGGGTTGGATCGGGGGTAAATGTTGTCTTTGATCCTGTTTGACTAAAGGCCACACACAGCAATCTGATGAAACGAAGAGACATCAGGAAGCACAGCAGTCAGAAGCACCCTGCACATCCAGAGCTGCTATCCCACTTATTCATGTCTATCCTCTACCATCTAGTGGAGTAGCATGGTACAGCAGGGGCAGGGAGGGAGAGGGACAGGGTACAATAACACTGGCTGACCTCTCATTGAAATAAACAGCTAATATTAACAGTAGTAGTGTAGGAGCTTGACTGAGCAGCAGAACACCACGGGAACTAGAGTCTCCAGAGGGAGTCTGTCTGTCTGTCTGGGAGGAGAAGTTGTCCTCTCCAAACAGTCATCTGTCATTATCAGGGATTTGTTTGTTTCAAGTGCACAAGTTTGTGCCACGTTCATTAGCTCTGTGATTGTCCAAGCATACAGGGAACCACAGCATACAGGGAACCACAGCATACAGGACAAAGATAGACAGACAGGCAGACAGAGGACTTTCAGTGGTTGATCAGTGAGATGACTGACAATGAACAGAACATTGAACAATCAGGAACACTAATTATTAGGGGATAAGATTTCAAACAAGAGGTCCACTAATGTAAATAAAGAATAGAGCAATACTCAACTTAATAAAGAGCAATATGAGGGTATGAGGGTTCCACTAGTAGGCTAGTCCACTAGAGGAGATGCTGTTCTCACCACCAGGGGGAGCAGTGATCAAACAGAAACTCGTCAACACTGATATGACTGGGTGGTTGTTGACCTAATTCTCAACTCATACAGATAGATACTTTTCATATGTTATCCTTATCCCCAGCAAAAGTTTTGAGGGCAAATTCACAATACCATGGGTAGGAAAGTGTGTGTGTGTGTGTGTGTGTGTGTGTGTGTCTGTCTTTCTGTCTGTGTGTGTGTGTGTAGAGACAGCAGAAGTGCTTGGCCATGTAGCAAGCTACCACTGTCTGCCTCTACAGTGAAATCCACTTTGAGGGAGTGCGTGCCTTTGCCCCCCCCACCCCCCCACATCACAGAGAGGAAATAGTGTCCTTCTGTCTATCTGGTTTATCCATTCATCTGTTAGTCTTTTTCTCTCCAGGTGAGGATGTTTCCTCCTCCTACAACAGCCTGTGTAAGCCTTACTGTTCAGTTGACTCAGTGGCCAATGCCCACTCCAATTATACATTTTGCGTGTGTGTGCGTGTGTAAGTGGATGATTGATGAGTTCATTCTTAGTTTACGTCCTGTACCTTGAATACCTTCAACTCCAACTTCATTCGGAAGACCGAGAACATTGCGGCTATCATATAACGCACAAGCGGTTGACTTTTTCAGGGGATCAAAATGTTACCCACGAATCAAATCCACAACTTGAAATTACAGTGACATCAACAACACATCTTTATTTAGAGGCAGAGTCATTTCAATCTGAAAGGCCACTTGACTTGACTCATGTCTCACAACCTGCACACACACAAACAAGCACTCACACTGGCACACATGCACCCACTCACACAAGCAAGCGACCTCGTACAGCTTTACATACAGACTTAGAGTGATAGGAATACCTCTCTTAGGAGAGGAAAATGAATATCCCAAAGAGACCAATCACACCTCAGCAAGGTCAGACTCAGCTATAGCGGCCAGAGATACTTTCATGAAATCTGAAGTTGGGTGCTGGAGCAAGGTGAGTCAGATCAATTCTTACCTTTTCAATGTTCTCTCTCTCTCTCTCTGGACAATGATATTTTTTATGTTGGTAATTGTGCTGTATGGATTGTAATTTATGTCTGGGATGTTTGGAAAAATATACAGCTGGAAAAACAGACGTATAGAGAACCTGGGAGAAACTGAAAACGATGCCTGTTTGTCAACCCCAACCACCTCCCCCTTCCTGTGTGTCATAAGGCCCAGGCTTTACCCTGGGTCAGCACTCCCCATTCCCCACAGCTCTAAATTACTGCCCCCCACCCCCATCCTCCCACCTCCACTTCCAGGGCAGTGGGAGAACCCAAGGCTCGTCTTAGCTGGGAGAAGCTGACTGTGAGTAATGCTTTAAAACATAAAGCACTTACCTGGGCCAGTAAGCACAGCCAGGAGAGATGAGCCAGCCATCCCAGAGGAAAGCCAGGACGATAGGGAGAGAGAGTATCCACAGGTCCAGAGGCAACACCATGGAAGAGAGCGGGAGAGAGAGAGAGAGAGAGAGTTTAGTTGCTATGCCAGAGTAAAGGATGTGTATTTATGTCCTGTCTGAGTGTGAGGGTGTGAAAAGGTGTTATGTCAAGTTAATATCACAGTGAAGAGGTTGCAATCCTTTTCTCTGTTTTTAAATCCTTACAGGAACGTTCTGGGTCTGCTGCTGGTGAACAAGGACATCATGCTGTTCCCTGAGTAACCCTACTGTGAAAGAACAATCCCAGTTCCACTTATGGAGCACTGGGCTGGCTGACTGGGCCAGCTGGCTGGGGGCACCCAGTTTAAGAGGATGTGGGAGCATTGACTCACAGAAAATGCATTATTTGGAAGGCAATGTCCCATTGAGAAAGAGGGGCAGAAGTGTTCTTTAAAAACATGATGTTCTTTAAAGACCAGAACAGATGGTCATAGTACACACACACACACACACACACACACACACACACACGCACACACACACACACACACACGGTATTTCAGTTGGACTCCATTGCAGAGCTGTGAGGTGTGGACAGAGAGACAATGATTTTAGATGAAGAAGAAACGCTCCCATTGTCTCTGTTTAATTGCCTCTCCTACTTTAATAGGAGCCATCGATCACTCCAATACATCTCCACCGCCAACACCTTCCTGTCAATCCCTCGTTCATCCCGTACACGCCTCAACCTGCCAGCTCCATCCCTCTCTGCTTCTCCTTCAATCTTCTCTGTCTCCATTCATCACTCGATCTAAGGGTCTCATAGACACCCATATGTATTGCTGAGCCCATGTCAATCTGCACCCAACACACTCTCTCCCTCTCTCTGTTTATCTTTCATTTCCAAGATAATCAATGCTGTCCCATCTATCAACAGGTTGGCTGAGTTAGGGGGAGAGGGAGTTAGATGACAGGTTAGTCTTTTAAAGAGTCAGCACATTCACTATGTTGTCACAGTGTTGATCAGCATTAAATCCACAGCAGCCACAACCTCAGAGATCAGCTAACTCCTACTGCACACATTTAGTGTGGACAGGACTTCAGGGCCTTTCAAATCAAATCATTGCAATATGCCACAACATCTGATATTCACTGGTTCATCAACAAACCTCTTGACAACTGAATATTCCAATCCCAACCAGATGGTTATAAGAGAGAACTCTATTTTATCATACAGAATAATGGGCCATCCTTAGCAGGCTGAGAGGTCAATAACCATACAGCTGTCCTTGTGGCTTAGTCTCAGTAGTCTATTCTTCCATGCACAGTGCCCATTTGGTTCAGTTAGACCAACAGTGACAAATCATTTAAAGAGTCCAGACAACACGCATGTTAACGTGTGATAGATTGTCTACAACAACAGTGGAGGTTAACAGAGAGGACAAGGCTTGGCAACAAGGGCCTAACAGGCCATCCACCAGAATAAACCATGATCAATAAGGCCGTGAAAAGGACCATTTCTTTAACAAGAAGCTGCTGAATAAAACTCAGCCTAATAAAAGCAGGGGGACATAGCAGCATAAATAGTGTGGTTATGGCAGCACTTAAGGGGTTGTTTGGGGACTGGAGCTTGACCTCGGTCTCCTCTACTTCAGCTGAGGTTCTGGCCACAGCTGCTATCAGACAGCCAGACGACTTCTCAGATAAAGCAGTGTGTATAAGACGGTAAGTAAGAGCAGTTCCCCCTCTCTCCTATCTCATCCTCCTCCACAGGGTAAAGCTTATAAAAGACAAGGATCCAACCGTCGTTAACCTTGAGTGTCTGATTAGATGGCTCTTATCTCTAACCCTGTCCCTCCTCTCCAGCCTCTCGTCTATGTAAGGCATATTACTGGCTTCCGCATTCAGACCTCTTTTCAGAATTTGTGTTCGCCATCCCCCGTCTACCGAGACGTCCGATAAGAGAAAAGCACACATTTTCCATTAGGTTCTACATGTTCTGCTGAAGAGGACAACTCCCACCTGAGTACAGCAGGAATCAATCTGACTCAAATGTGTGTGTAAAAAAGAAAGAAAACTGAGACAAATTCAAATGTCAGTCCCATCCTGCAAAGTACTGATCCATGTTGATGACATGCCATTTCTTCTAACAAAATTGCTTTGCTCAAATATAACGGTCCTGCTGATGAACAGAAGGTCGGCCCGGAAAGAAAATGGGAGCGTTGGGAGATGAAGGCCTAATCTCTATGCCTGTCATCATCATCTCTGTAGAATCAAATCAAGTGTAGACTTTAATGTGAAATGCTTACGAGCCCTTTCCCAACAATACAGTTAAAAAGTACGAAAGTTAGCAAATAGATAAAAAGAAAATAGTAGCACAGTAAAATAACAATAACGAGGCTATATGCAGGCTATATACAAGGAGTACTGGTACAGAGTCAGTGTACTGGGGGACGAGGTAGTTGGGGTGATTTAATGAGGTAATATGTAATTGAGGTAATGAAGGGCCCATTCTGCATTTAGGGAGAACATGGCTGGTAAGCTAGAAAGAAAGTGGCACATTACAGGGCTTTACACAGCTGTAGAAGCATCAGGTTTAAAAGCATTAGTATTATCTCAAAACCTGGTGTTATCTGTTTCCACACTTAACATGCTAAATCACATTTAGGCCACGATGAAGCTGCGATGTGTCTGTCCTATTGTGGAGACAAATAAAAGGGATTTTCATGTCTGCTCCCCAGAATGTGACAGTTTGCTCCCCAGAATGTGACAGTCTGCTCCCCAGAATGTGACAGTTTGCTCCCCAGAATGTGACAGTTTGCTCCCCAGAATGTGACAGTCTGCTCCCCAGAATGTGACAGTCTGCTCCCCAGAATGTGACAGTCTGCTCCCCAGAATGTGACAGTCTGCTCCCCAGAATGTGACAGTCTGCTCCCCAGAATATGACAGTCTGCTCCCCAGAATGTGACAGTCTGCTCCCCAGAATGTGACAGTCTGCTCCCCAGAATGTGACAGTCTGCTCCCCAGAATGTGACAGTCTGCTCCCCAGAATGTGACAGTCTGCTCCCCAGAATATGACAGTCTGCTCCCCAGAATGTGAATCTACGATAACAGACCATTTTCAACAGTGCTACTTAAGTTAAAGAATTTAAGTTAAAGCATTTTTTCCTGCATAAGGAAAGGGCCTAAACTATCACAAATCTTTGCTCTAAGCCTCCTCCCTAAGTTTGTTCTATTCACTGCTTTAGCACACTCTGCCAACCCGGATGTTCTAGCTGTGTCTGAATCCTGGCTTAGGAAGACCACCAAAAATTCAGAAATTTTAATTCCAAACTACAACATTTTCAGACAAGATAGAACTGCCAAAGGGGGTGGTGTTGCAATCTACTGCAAAGATAGCCTGCAGAGGTCTGTCCTACTATCCAGGTCTGTACCCAAACAATTTGAACTTCTACTTTTAAAAATCCACCTCTCTAAAAACAAGTCTCTCACCGTTGCCGCCTGCTATAGACCACCCTCTGCCCCCAGCTGTGCTCTGGACACCATATGTGAACTGATTGCCCCCCATCTATCTTCAGAGTTCGTGCTGCTAGGCGACCTAAACTGGAACATGCTTAACACCCCAGCCATCCTTTAATCTAAACTTGATGCCCTCAATCTCACACAAATTATCAATGAACCTACCAGGTACCTCCCCAAAGCCTTAAACACGGGCACCCTCATAGATATCATCCTAACCAACTTCCCCTCTAAATACACCTCTGCTGTCTTCAACCAAGATCTCAGCGATCACTGCCTCATTGTCTGCATCTGTAATGGGTCAGCGGTCAAACGACCTCCACTCATCACTGTAAAACGCTCCATGAAACACTTCTGCGAGCAGGCCTTTCTAATCGATCTGGCCGGGGTATCCTGGAAGGATATTGATCTCATCCCGTCAGTAGAGGATGCCTGGATATTTTTTTTAAATGCCTTCCTAACCATCTTAAATAAACATGCCCCATTCAAGAAATTTAGAACCAGGAACAGATATAGCCCTTGGTTCTCCCCAGACCTGACTGCCCTTAACCAACACAAAAACATCCTATGGCGTTCTGCATTAGCATCGAACAGCCCCGTGATATGCAGCTGTTCAGGGAAGCTAGAAACCATTATACACAGGCAGTTAGAAAAGCCAAGGCTAGCTTTTTCAAGCAGAAATTTGCTTCCTGCAACACTAACTCAAACAAGTTCTGGGACACTGTAAAGTCCATGGAGAATAAGAACACCTCCTCCCAGCTGCCCACTGCACTGAAGATAGGAAACACTGTCACCACTGATAAATCCACCATAATTGAGAATTTCAATAAGCATTTTTCTACGGCTGGCCATGCTTTCCACCTGGCTACTCCTACCCCGGTCAACAGCACTGCACCCCCAACAGCAACTCGCCCAAGCCTTCCCCATTTCTCCTTCTCCCAAATCCATTCAGCTGATGTTCTGAAAGAGCTGCAAAATCTGGACCCCTACAAATCAGCCGGGCTAGACAATCTGGACCCTTTCTTTCTAAAATGATCTGCCGAAATTGTTGCCACCCCTATTACTAGCCTGTTCAACCTCTCTTTCGTGTCGTCTGAGATTCCCAAAGATTGGAAAGCAGCTGCGGTCATCCCCCTCTTCAAAGGGGGACACTCTTGACCCAAACTGCTACAGACCTATATCTATCCTACCGTGCCTTTCTAAGGTCTTCGAAAGCCAAGTCAACAAACAGATTACCGACCATTTCGAATCTCACCATACCTTCTCTGCTATGCAATCTGGTTTCAGAGC
Organism: Oncorhynchus tshawytscha; assembly: GCF_018296145.1. Classification (NCBI taxonomy): domain Eukaryota; kingdom Metazoa; phylum Chordata; class Actinopteri; order Salmoniformes; family Salmonidae; genus Oncorhynchus; species Oncorhynchus tshawytscha. The sequence continues at coordinate 85,805,265 of NC_056437.1, read as the reverse complement.
TGGTCATGGGTGCACCTCAGCCACGCTCAAGGTCCTAAACGATATCTTAACCGCCATCGATAAGAAACATTACTGTGCAGCCGTATTCATTGATCTGGCCAAGGCTTTCGACTCTGTCAATCACCACATCCTCATCGGCAGACTCGACAGCCTTGGTTTCTCAAATGATTGCCTCGCCTGGTTCACCAACTACTTCTCTGATAGAGTTCAGTGTGTCAAATCGGAGGGTTTGCTGTCCGGACCTCTGGCAGTCTCTATGGGGGTGCCACAGGGTTCAATTCTTGGACCGACTCTCTTCTCTGTATACATCAATGAGGTCGCTCTTGCTGCTGGTGAGTCTCTGATCCACCTCTACGCAGACGACACCATTCTGTATACTTCCGGCCCTTCTTTGGACACTGTGTTAACAACCCTCCAGGCAAGCTTCAATGCCATACAACTCTCCTTCCGTGGCCTCCAATTGCTCTTAAATACAAGTAAAACTAAATGCATGCTCTTCAACCGATCGCTACCTGCACCTACCCGCCTGTCCAACATCACTACTCTGGACGGCTCTCACTTAGAATACGTGGACAACTACAAATACCTAGGTGTCTGGTTAGACTGTAAACTCTCCTTCCAGACCCACATCAAACATCTCCAATCCAAAGTTAAATCTAGAATTTGCTTCCTATTTCGCAACAAAGCATCCTTCACTCATGCTGCCAAACATACCCTTGTAAAACTGACCATCCTACCAATCCTCGACTTTGGCGATGTCATTTACAAAATAGCCTCCAATACCCTACTCAACAAATTGGATGCAGTCTATCACAGTGCAATCCATTTTGTCACCAAAGCCCCATATACTACCCACCATTGCGACCTGTACGCTCTCGTTGGCTGGCCCTCGCTTCATACTCGTCGCCAAACCCACTGGCTCCATGTCATCTACAAGACCCTGCTAGGTAAAGTCCCCCCTTATCTCAGCTCGCTGGTCACCATAGCATCTCCCACCTGTAGCACACGCTCCAGCAGGTATATCTCTCTAGTCACCCCCAAAACCAATTCTTTCTTTGGCCGCCTCTCCTTCCAGTTCTCTGCTGCCAATGACTGGAACGAACTACAAAAATCTCTGAAACTGGAAACACTTATCTCCCTCACTAGCTTTAAGCACCAACTGTCAGAGCAGCTCACAGATTACTGCACCTGTACATAGCCCACCTATAATTTAGCCCAAACAACTACCTCTTTCCCAACTGTATTTAATTTTAATTTATTTATTTATTTTGCTCCTTTGCACCCCATTATTTTTATTTCTACTTTGCACATTCTTCCATTGCAAAACTACCATTCCAGTGTTTTACTTGCTATATTGTATTTACTTTGCCACCATGGCCTTTTTTGCCTTTACCTCCCTTCTCACCTCATTTGCTCACATTGTATATAGACTTGTTTATACTGTATTATTGACTGTATGTTTGTTTTACTCCATGTGTAACTCTGTGTCGTTGTATCTGTCGAACTGCTTTGCTTTATCTTGGCCAGGTCGCAATTGTAAATGAGAACTTGTTCTCAACTTGCCTACCTGGTTAAATAAAGGTAAAATAAAATAAATAAATAAATATTTCACAGGCAACATCCATGACTTCCAACTTGCACTTTCAAACCTTTAAAAAGAGGGAGGATGAAAGGGAGATGAGAGAGGTATGAGAGGGAGAGAGGTATGAGAGGGAATGAGGGATGAGAGGTATGAGGGAGAGGATGATGAGAGGGATGAGAGGGATGAGAGGGAAAGGGGATGAGAGGTATGAGAGAGATGAGAGGGAGGGAGTGGTGAGTGGGATGAGAGAGATGAGAGGTATGAGGGGGAAAGAGGTATGAGAGGGAGAGAGGTATGAGAGGGAATGAGGGATGAGAGGTATGAGGGAGAGGATGATGAGAGGGATGAGAGGGATGAGAGGGAGAGGGGATGAGAGGTATGAGAGAGATGAGAGGGAGGGAGTGGTGAGAGGGATGAGAGAGATGAGAGGTATGAGAGGGAAAGAGGTATGAGAGGGAGAGAGGTATGAGAGGGAGAGGGGGATGTGAGGGATAGAGGTATGAGAGGGAGTGAGGGATGAGGGGGTGAGAGGGAGAGCGTTATGAGAGAAAGAGAGAGAGTGAGGGATGAGAGATATGAGAGGGAGAGGGGGATGAGAGGTATGAGAGGTATGAGAGGGAGATGTGAGGGATGAGAGGGAGAGGGAGAGGGAGAGGGAGAGGGGAGTGAGAGGGAGAGAGGTATGAGAGGGAGATGAGGATGAGAGGGAGAGGGGGATGAGAAGGAGGGGGATGAGAGGGAGAGGGGGTGAGATGGAGAGGGGGTGAGAGGGAGAGGGGGGTGAGAGGGAGAGAGGGTGAGAGGGAGAGGGGTGGTGAGAGGGAAATGGGGGTGAGAGGGAGATGGGGGTGAGAGGGAGATGAGGATGAGAGGGGGATGAGAGGGAGAGGGCTTGAGGGAGAGGGGGGGTGAGAGGGAGATGAGGATGAAAGGGAGAGGGGGTGAGGGAGAGGGTGGTGAGAGGGAGATGAGAGGGAGACGGGGGTGAGAGGGAGATGAGAGGGAGAGGGGGATGAGGATGAGAGGGAGAGGGGGTGAGGGAGAGAGAGGGAGATGAGAGGGAGACGGGGGTGAGAGGGAGATGAGAGGGAGAGGGGGATGAGACGGAGACGGGGATGAGAGGGAGAGGGGGATGAGAGGGAGATGAGGATGAGAGGGAGAGGGGGTGAGAGGGAGAGGGGGATGAGAGGGAGAGGGGGTGAGAGGGAGATGAGGATGAGAGGTAGATGGAGATGAGGATGAGAGGGGATGAGAGGGGGGGGGGATGATGAGGATGAGAGGGGGTGAGGGAGAGGGGGATGAGAGGGAGAGGGGGTGAGAGGGAGAGGGAGATGAGGATGAGAGGGGGATGAGAGGGAGAGGGGGGTGAGAGGTAGAGGGAGATGAGGATGAGATGGAGATGAGAGGGAGAGGGGGTGAGAGGGAGAGGGGGTGAGAGGGAGAGGGGGGTGAGAGGGAGAGGGGGTGAGAGGGAGTGGGAGATGAGAGGGAGAGGGGGTGAGAGGGAGAGGGGGTGAGAGGGAGAGGGGGTGAGAGGGAGAGGGGGTGAGAGGTAGAGATGAGGATGAGAGGGAGATGAGGATGAGAGGGAGGTGAGAGGGAGAGGGGTGAGAGGGAGTGGGAGATGAGAGGGAGAGGGGGGTGAGAGGGAGAGGGGGGTGAGAGTAATATTAAACTCCAAAAAGGACACTATTCATGAAAGTATAAACACTTTAAATGCTCTGAAATAGTGTCATAAACCTCCCAACGTCTCTACCATGGTGAGTTTCCCACACACAGCCCTTCCCTTGAACACTGTCACTTCACTTCCTGTCACTCATCTGATTCAGAGAGACATTCAAGGCTGTTGATCCAGGACACATTTTCTCCAAAACACACCCACACTAAAATCTCAATAGACAACTCTGTGGCCAATCACTCCAAACAAGGTCTCACCATAACAACTGCATTGGAAGCCAACTTGATAGCAATGGCGTTACCATGCTGAAGAGAACAGATCAACTTGAGCTCTGCTTGCTCTACTCAAGCCTACTCCAGAAGTATCATCATTTGTCTCTTATGAATAGTCTGGAGAGAATCTCATCTGATTCATTTTGTACTGGGATAGACAAGTGAAATACTGTACGGATATAACTGTTCAATAATGCCAGCCTTTTAAATGAATTCAAGCTAATCCAATACCTCACAAAGTCATGAATGGACTCTGCTTAATCACATACTCCGTGTCCAGTGTGTAAGTGTTCAATCAGGCAGAACTAAATGTCCCTGGTCATGAGCCCTCTCTCTTCGTATTGAGACTTGTCTATACAGTACTGTATGCTCAACTCTCCTCGGCTCTCCAGTCTCCACTGAACAGCAGCAGGCAGGCTGAGATGATAGTATGATAAAGTGTGATTAGGATGTTTGTGATCTAGGTTGTCTCTGTTACTCAGGGCCATTCTCCAGTGTCAGACTGAAATAACATTGTAATCCCTCTCTCTAATGGTGTGACGGAGGGGAAGGAGACTGATGATGGGGAATGGAAAAAACATCCCACTCCTCATTCTCCACTCAAACACTATTCTAAAGTCTAATCTGTCTCACTGGGGTCTGTAGCCTAGCGGTTAGAGCATAGAGCCAGTAACAAAGGTTGTTGGTTTGAATACCCGAGCCGATATGGTGAAAAATCTGTCAATGTGCCCTTGAGCAAGGCATTTAACCCTAATTTGCTCCAGGGGCACCGTACTACTGCGATTGACTATGTAAAACACCACATTTCACTGCAGCTATCCAGTGTATGTGAAAATAAAACATTACGGTCCATTATCAGACAGCACACTCGTCTACTGGTGTGAGAGCCAAGGCTTAAACATCCTTCACAGTCAACTGGCATTCTGGAAAATCACAGGAACATATCCTGCACTACATCTCCTCAGTTTCATTTGACACCCTATAAAATGGTCAGCCATGACCTGGGTGCTGCCCCAAGGCCTTCTTAGCTGACACTGAGTTAAACATGCTTTACATGGGACGTTTTCTATCTCAGCTCGCCATGCCAACGGACTACACGGTGAAGACAGGCATGAAATGAAACAACTCACTTGCAATAAATATGTGAATATATTACTAAAAGGCTTCTGGAAAATATCCATTGCATATCAAAACGACAGCGAGGGGAAAGCACACAGAATGTGATGACAGAGTGGAGTGTAGGAGTAGCAGGCTAAGTGGAGTAGCAGGCTAAGTGGAGTAGCAGGCTAAGTGGAGTAGTAGGCTAAGTGGAGTAGTAGGCTAAGTGGAGTAGTAGGCTAAGTGGAGTAGCAGGCTAAGTGGAGTAGTAGGCTAAGTGGAGTAGTAGGCTAAGTGGAGTAGAAGGCTAAGTGGAGTAGTAGGCTAAGTGGAGTAGTAGGCTAAGTGGAGTAGTAGGCTAAGTGGAGTAGTAGGCTAAGTGGAGTAGCAGGCTAAGTGGAGTAGTAGGCTAAGTGGAGTAGCAGGCTAAGTGGAGTAGAAGGCTGACAGTGTAGTGGATCAGTGTGTAGGAGGAGGCAGAATGATGTTAAGAGGATCCTGTAACAATAACAAAGTGTCTTTGATGATGACACACCAGTGGTAGGCCTGATCACTGGCGACGATGAGTCAGCCTACAGAGAGGAGGTCAGTGACCTGGCAGTGTGGTGCCGGAGCAACAACCTCTCCCTCAACGTCAGTAAGACCAAGGAGCTGATCATGGACTACAGGAAACGGGGAGGTAGGCACGCCCCCATCCACATCGATGGGGCTGCAGTGGAGCAGGTAGACAGCTTCAAGTTCCTCTGTGTCCAAATCACTAAAGACTTAAAATGGTCCAAACACACACACACAGCCGTGAAGAAGGAGTGACGGTGCCTCTTCCCCCTCAAGAGGTTGAACAAGTTTGGCATGGGCCCTCAAATCCTTTGAGATTGTTTGGGGCATCCGGAAAAAATCTTGTCCGGAGAAGACAAGGTGAGCACTACCCTCAGTCCTATGTCATGCCAACAGTAAAGCATCCTGAGACCATTCATGTGTGGGGCTGCTTCTCAGCCAAGGGAGTGGGCTCACTCACAATTTTGCCTAAGAACACAGCCATGAATAAAGAATGGTACCAACACATCCTCTGAGAGCAACTTTTCCCAACCATCCAGAGACAGTTTGGTGATGAACAATGCCCTTTCCAGCATGATGGAGCACCTTGCCATAAGGCAAAAGTGATAACTAAGTGGCTCGAGGAACAAAACATCGAAATTTTGGGTCAATGGTCAATCCCATTGAGAACTTGTGGTTAATCCTCAAGAGGTGGGTGGACAAACAAAAACCCACAAATTCTGACAAACTCCAAGCATTTATTATGCAAGAATATGCTGTCATCAGTCAGGATGTGGCCCAGAAGTTAATTGACAGCATACCAGGGCGGATTGCAGAGGTCTTGAAAAAGAAGGGTCAACACTGCAAATATGGACTCTTTGTATCAACTTCATGTAATTGTCAATAAAAGCCTTTGACACTTATGAAATGCTTGTAATTATACTTCAGTATTCCATAGTAACATCTGACAAAAATATATGAAGACACTGAAGCAGCAAACTTGGTGGAAATTAATATTTGTGTCATCCTCAAAACTTTTGGCCACGACTGTATGCTTACTGACTTTATTGTGTATTTTATATTTCCTATTCTTATTTGTTGTGTAATTTGCTAGTAATACATTGCTATTGAATATTGCATTATTAAGTTTTGAGTTTGCAAGAAAGACATTTCACTGTACTTCACTGTACTACTGGAAAATACAAAGAGAGTGCTTATTTGAAAGCTAGAGTTGGTGGGGGGAGAGATGGAGACAGAGAGCAGTGAAAGCACTGTGAAATACAGTTATGTTATTTGTCTTGAGATGCCACTGCAGATGTTGGCAGATATTGTTTCATCACTTCTAGAGTAGGCCCATAAAGACTGAAATGATTTTCCATGTCAGAGTGCTGTTTTACTGCTCTTGTCTTTAAAGAATGTTTCAGCAGCAGTAAAGCCTGTTTCTCCCCTCTGTTCTCTCGCACACAGCACAATTCACAGCCCGGTCATTACTGAGGCAGTCCATCCATATACACAGACCTCTTACTCTGCCCTGAGGCAGTAAAACAGGCTGAGGCTCTTTAGACTCACTTGGTGGTACTGTTCTAGACTCACTCAGTGGTACTGTTCTAGACTCACTCAGTGGTACTGTTCTAAACTCACTCAGTGGTACTGTTCTAGACTCACTCAGTGGTACTGTTCTAAACTCACTCAGTGGTAATGTTCTAGACTCTTTAGACTCACTCAGTGGTACTGTTCTAGACTCTGTAGAATCACTCAGTGGTACTGTTCTAGACTCTTTAGAATCACTCAGTGGTACTGTTCTAGACTGTTTAGAATCACTCAGTGGTACTGTTCTAGACTCACCAGTGCTACTGTTCTAGACTCTTTAGACTCACTCGGTGGTACTGTTCTAGACTCTTTAGACTCACTCAGTGGTACTGTTCTAGACTCTTTAGAATCACTCAGTGGTACTGTTCTAGACTCTTTAGAATCATTCAATGGTACTGTTCTAGACTAACCAGTGGTACTGTTCTAGACTCTTTAGAATCACTCAGTGGTACTGTTCTAGACTCTTTAGACTCACTCAGTGGTACTGTTCTAGACTCTTTAGAATCACTCAGTGGTACTGTTCTAGACTCTTTAGAATAACTCAGTGGTACTGTTTTAAACTCTTTAGAATCACTCAGTGGTACTGTTCTAGACTCTTTAGAATCACTCAGTGGTACTGTTCTAGACTCTTTAGAATCACTCAGTGGTACTGTTCTAGACTCTTTAGAATCACTCAGTGGTACTGTTCTAGACTCTTTAGAATCACTCAGTGGTACTGTTGTTGGGGATTAATCAGAATTAGTTGGGTAACATAGATAAGATGTTTTATTTTCATTATATGCTTGTGAGTTACTTCTCATCAGAATGTATCTTGTTGTACTATAGTGGTGGCCATTTGCAGTTATCTGTTCTCTGTCAGGGTTCAGTTACTTGGGCCGCAGAGAGGGGAGAGGTCAAGCTTGTCTTCATATGTAAACATATCTTTTAAACCATGTGAAGGGATGATTGAGGGGGAACCAATTATCTCTTGGCTCCACAATGTCTGTGTGCCAGTCACTCCCTACTTTTCCCATCGGGGAGAGGAGGATGGCAGTGTCTGGAACCATTCTATGTTCCCTCTCTCATTGCCCTTATCTTGACCTAGAGGCTCACTTTCCTCTCCATGAGCTTGTCCAGAATTGGTTGTATTTGGGATGGGAGTGTCTAAAATGACAATTGATATATATCATTGGGTGGGGGTAATGTCTTGGTACCATTTTGTACCAAGAACGAGATACGAGCTTTGTTTAGGAGACCAAACTGAAGGATAATTTATAGCCAACTCTGTCTGGCTAGGGGATATTCCTCTGAAGTAAAGTCTTTCTTTGTGCAAGTTCCTAAGACCTGTTGTTTGTCATGTCGTCTAGGGGGGGTGGATCTTTGCTATAAAAGATCCCAGTTGCCATTATGTTGAGCACTCTAGACTCTTTAGAATAACTCAGTGGTAGTGTTCTAGACTTATTCACCGGTACTGTTCTAGGCTCTTTAGACTCACTCAGTGGTACTGTTCTAGACTATTTAGAATCACTCAGTGGTACTTTAGGCACTTCACTAAATGAAAGTTAAATATATAGTATCTCCAGTGGACAGACCTCCCTGCTCCATCCATCACTCACTACAGTAATAAGAATGAAGGTATAACAGTCATGACTCATATAACATGTCAGGTAGGAGGTAATGTAACAGAACAGACTTGTCTTGTTGTGAATGTACTGCCAATGGGACTAGCAGTATCAGAGTCTTTTGGTGGGGACATGTATTACCACTAGATGGCACCATTTGGGAATGTTTTTATCTCTCAAGGCCAAATGACATAAACCCTTAATCTCTGCATTCTGAATAGTTTGGGCTCTGCTTTTGTTGAGTCATTTCTCTGTTTGTTAATAATTAACATTATTTTTTAAGCCCCGTTCAAGGAATTCAAACAGACAGCTGTTTGTGCTGCAGAGTGCAGACAGTTCCATAAAGGAAGACAGAGATGAGAAGCATCCATGGTTCATGTTGTTGCCATGGTGCTCTCTGCTGCCCTATTGACTCACACAAACAGATGATGTCAGCAGAGCATCATTCAGGTCCATAGGGCCAAGCTATAAATCACTGTTCTCATCCAGTTGTTGTGATTTAGCGTCCTGGAAATCAATCCTCTGGCCCAACTTAAGCTCAATTAAACTGTGGTTTTCTGTTTCGCCTCCTCTCTTCCTCTCTTCTTACTCATCTTGTCTTTTTCTTTCTGGCTTGCTGAATGTGATTGTCACAGGAATAGCTCAGGGGAAGGAGAACACACTCCACTGTTCAATTACACACGCTCATGTTGATCCTTACTGAGAGAACTTTAATCTAATCCTCACACAATGGCCTTCAGAACAGCCACTCTGGCTCTGGGAGTCAAAGAGAGAAGAAAGGAGCAGGAACTCAACAACAACAGCAACAGCCCTGCTCATCATTTCAATAGCTGCTGTCCCTGTGGCTGGTGGGAGAGGAGCTGTACTGCCATTGTGAAATGTAAATAATAATAATACTGGGTTCTAATGAGGCACGGAACATGAGACTGTGGCTCACAGCAGGAGTAATGGACTATTTATTTATTTCATTTATTTTATTTAACCTTTATTTAACTAGTCAAGTCAGTTAAGAACAAATTATTATATACAATGACGGCCTACCAAAAGGCAAAAGGCCTCCTGCGGGGACGGGGGCTGGGATTAAAAATGAAAAACAAATATTTAAATATAGGACAAAACACACATCACGACAAGAGAGACAACACAACACTACCTAAAGAGAGACCTAAGACAACAACATAGCAAGGCAGCAACACAACATGACAACAACATGGTTGCAACACAACATGACAACAACATGGTAGCAACACAACATGACAACAACATGGTTGCAACACAACATGACAACAACATGGTAGCAACACAACATGGTAGCAGCACAAAACACAGTAAAAACATTATTGGGCAGACAACAGCACAAAGGGCAAGAAGGTAGAGACAACAATACATCACACACAGCAGCTACAACTGTCAGTAAGAGTGTCCATGATTGAGTCTTTGAATGAAGAGATTGAGATATTACTGTCCAGTTTAAGTGTTTGTTGCAGCTTGTTCCAGTCGCTAGCTGCAGCGAAATGAAAAAAAACAGCGACACATTGATGTGTGTGCTTTGGGGACCTTTAACAGAATGTGACTGGCAAAATGGGTGTTGTGGAGGATGAGGGCTGCAGTAGATATCTCAGACAGGGGGGAGTGAGGCCTCAGAGGGTTTTATAAATAGGCATCAACCAGTGGGTCTTGCGACAGGATTACAGAGATGACCAGTTTACAGAGGAGTAGAGAGTGCAGTGATGTGTCCTATAAGGAGCATTGGAGGCAAATCTCATGGTCGAATGGTAAAGATCATCTAGCTGCTCGAGAGCACCCTTACCTGCTGATCTATAAATTACTTCTCCGTAATCTATCTTGGGTAGGATGGTCATCTGAATCAGGGTTAGTTTGGCAGCTGAGGTGAAAGAGGAGCAATTACGATAGAGGAAACCAAGTCTAGATTTAACTTTAACCTGCAGATTTTATATGATCTGAGAGAAGGACAGTGTACCATCTAGCCAAACTCCCAAGTACTAGTATGAGGTGACTACCTCAAGCTCTAAACCCTCAGGGGTAGTAATCACACCTGTAGGGAGAGGGGCATTCTACTTACCAAACCACACGACCTTCGTTTTGGAGGTGTTCAGAACAAGGTTAAGGGTAGAGAAAGCTTGTTGGACACTAAGAAAGCGTTGTTGTAGAGCATTTAACACAAAATCCGGGGAGGGGCCAGCTGAGTATAAGACTATTATCTGCATATAAATGAATGAGAGAGCTTCCTACTACCTGATCTATGTTCTTCATGTAAATTGAGATGAGCATGGGGCCTAGGATTGAGCCATGCAGTGGCTGAGACGAGATGTTCTGACTTTATACACTGCACTCTTTGAGAGAGGTAGTTAGCAAACCAGGCCAAAGACCTCAGAGACACCAATACTCCTTAGCCAGCCCACAAGAATGGAATGGTCTACCGTATCAAAGCTTTGGCCAAGTCAATAAAAATAGCAGCACAACATTGCATAGAATCAAGGGCAATGGTGACATTGAGGACCTTTTTAAGGTTGCAGTTGCAGTGACACATCCATAACCTCAGCAGAAACCAGATTACATACCAGAGAGATACTATAGACATCAAGAAAGAAAGTCAGTTGATTATTGACAAGTGTTCCCAACACTTTTGATAAACAGCTAAATATAAATAATAATTGAGTAATGGTGCCTGGCTTCTCTTAGGGATAGGTACAGTAAACAACACGTCTTTACATCTCTCTGAACAGCATAATGGAGGTTATAGAAGAGTGCAGAGGACAGGGGAGGGTGTGTTTGACCTCTGACTGGACAGACTACATCTGTCTCTGTCAATATTGATGACTACATCTGTCTCTGTCAATACATCTGATGACTACATCTGTCTCTGTCAATATCTGATGACTACATCTGTCTCTGTCTCTGTCAATATTGATGACTACATCTGTCTCTGTCAATACTGATGACTACATCTGTCTCTGTCAATATTGATGACTACATCTGTCTCTGTCAATATTGATGACTACATCTGTCTCTGTCAATATTGATGACTACATCTGTCTCTGTCAATATTGATGACTACATCTGTCTCTGTCAATATTGATGACTACATCTGTCTCTGTCAATATTGATGACTACATCTGACTACTCTGTCTCTGTCAATATTGATGACTACATCTGTCTCTGTCAATATTGATGACTACATCTGTCTCTGTCAATACTGATGACTACATCTGTCTCTGTCAATACTGATGACTGATCTGTCTCTCTGTCTGTCTCTGTCAATACTGATGACTACATCTGTCTCTGTCAATATTGATGACTACATCTGTCTCTGTCAATATTGATGACTACATCTGTCTCTGTCAATCTGATGACTACATCTGTGTGTCAATATTGATGACTGTGACTAATATTGATGACTACATCTGTGGCTCTGTCAATATGATGACTACATCTGTCTCTGTCAATATTGATGACTACATCTGTCTCTGTCAATATTGATGACTACATCTGTCTCTGTCAATATTGATGACTACATCTGTCTCTGTCAATATTGATGACTACATCTGTGTCTGTCTGTCTCTGTCAATATTGATGACTACATCTGTCTCTGTCAATACATGATGACTACATCTGTCTCTGTCAATATTGATGACTACATCTGTCTCTGTCAATATTGATGACTACATCTGTCTCTGTCAATATTGATGACTACATCTGTCTCTGTCAATATTGATGACTACATCTGTGTCTGTCAATATTGATGACTACATCTGTCTGTGTCTCTGTCAATATTGATGACTATATTGATGACTACATCTGTCTGTTAATATTGATGACTACATCTGTCTCTGTCAATATTGATGACTACATCTGTCTCTGTCAATACTGTCTCTGTCAATACTGATGACAACATCTGTCTCTGTCAATACTGATGACTACATCTGTCTCTGTCAATACTGATGACTACATCTGTGGCTGTCAATATTGATGACTACATCTGTCTCTGTTAATATTGATGACTACATCTGTATCTGTTAATATTGATGACTACATCTGTCTCTGTTAATATTGATGACTACATCTGTCTCTGTTAATATTGATGACTACATTTGTCTCTGTTAATATTGATGACTACATCTGTCTCTGTTAATATTGATGACTACATCTGTCTCTGTCAATACTGATGACAACATCTGTCTCTTTCAATACTGATGACTACATCTGTCTCTGTCAATACTGATGACTACATCTGTCTCTACATCTGTACAATATTGATGACTACATCTGTGAATGATGACTACATCTGTCTCTGTCAATATTGATGACTACATCTGTCTGTTAATATTGATGACTACATCTGTCTCTGTTAATATTGATGACTACATCTGTCTCTGTCAATATTGATGACTACATCTGTCTCTGTCAATATTGATGACTACATCTGTCTCTGTCAATACTGATGACTACATCTGTCTCTGTCAATATTGATGACTACATCTGTCTCTGTCAATATTGATGACTACATCTGTCTCTGTCAATATTGATGACTACATCTGTCTCTGTCAATACTGATGACTACATCTGTCTCTGTCAATACTGATGACTACATCTGTGTCAATATTGATGACAATATGTGAATATTGATGACTACATCTGTCTGTCAATATTGATGACAATATCTGTCTCTGTCATGACTACATCTGTCTCTGTCAATATTGATGACTACATCTGTCTGACTACTATCTGTCTCTGTCAATATTGATGACTACATCTGTCTCTGTCAATATTGATGACTACATCTGTCTCTGTCAATATTGATGACTACATCTGTGGCTGTCAATATTGATGACTACATCTGTCTCTGTCAATATTGATGACTACATCTGTCAATATTGATCTGTCAATATTGATGACTACATCTGTCTCTGTCAATATTGATGACTACATCTGTCTCTGTCAATACTGATGACTACATCTGTCTCTGTCATGACTACAATATTGATGACTACATCTGTCTGTTAATATTGATGACTACATCTGTCTCTGTCAATACTGATGACAACATCTGTCTCTGTCAATACTGATGACTACATCTGTCTGTCAATATTGATGACAACATCTGTCTCTGAAAATACTGATGACTACATCTGTCTCTGTCAATATTGATGACTACATCTGTCTCTGTCAGAATTGATAATTACATCTGTGGATGTCAGTATTGGTGACTACATCTGTCTCTGTCAATATTGATGACTACATCTGTCTCTGTCAATATTGATGACTACATCTGTCTCTGTCAATATTGATGACTACATCTGTCTCTGTCAATATTGATGACTACATCTGTCTGTTAATATTGATGACTACATCTGTCTCTGTCAATACTGATGACAACATCTGTGTCTGTCAATATTGATGACTACATCTGTCTCATGTCAATATTGATGACTACATCTGTGTCTGTCAATATTGATGACTACATCTGTGTCAATATTGATGACTACATCTGTCTCTGTCAATATTGATGACTACATCTGTCTCTGTCAATATTGATGACTACATCTGTCTCTGTCAATACTGATGACTACATCTGTCTCTGTCAATATTGATGACTACATCTGTCTCTGTCAATACTGATGACTACATCTGACTGGCTATTGTACATCTGTCTCTGTCAATATGATGACTACATCTGTGTCTCTGTCAATATTGATGACTACATATGTCTCTGTCAATATTGATGACTACATCTGTGTCTGTCAATATTGATGACTACATCTGTCTCTGTCAATATTGATGACTACATCTGTCTCTGTCAATATTGATGACTACATCTGTCTCTGTCAATATTGATGACTACATCTGTCTCTGTTAATATTGATGACTACATCTGTCTCTGTCAATATTGATGACTACATCTGTGTCTGTTAATATTGATAACTACATCTGTCTCTGTCAATATTGATGACTACATCTGTCTCTGTTAATATTGATGACTACATCTGTCTCTGTCAATACTGATGACAACATCTGTGTCTGTCAATATTGATGACTACATCTGTCTCTGTCAATACTGATGACAACATCTGTCTCTGTCAATACTGATGACTACATCTGTCTCTGTCAATACTGATGACTACATCTGTCTCTGTCAATATTGATGACTACATCTGTCTCTGTCAATATTGATGACTACATCTGTCTCTGTCAATATTGATGACTACATCTGTCTCTGTTAATATTGATGACTACATCTGTCTCTGTCAATACTGATGACTACATCTGTCTCTGTCAATATTGATGACTACATCTGTCTCTGTCAATACTGATGACTACATCTGTCTCTGTCAATATTGATGACTACATCTGTCTCTGTCAATATTGATGACTACATCTGTCTCTGTCAATATTGATGACTACATCTGTCTCTCTACATCTGTCTGTCAATACTGATGACTACATCTGTCTCTGTCAATACTGATGACTACATCTGTCTCTGTCAATACTGATGACTACATCTGTCTCTGTCAATACTGATGACTACATCTTCTCTGTCAATACTGTGACAGTGTCAATATGATGACTACATATGTGGCTGTCATGTGATAATTACATCTGTCAGTCAATATGATGACTACATCTGTGGCTGTCAGTATTGATGACTACATCTGTCTGTCAGTATTGTGACTACATCTGTGGCTGTCATCTGTCTATATTGATGACTACATCTGTCTGTCAATATTGATGACTACATCTGTCTCTGTCAATATTGATGACTACATCTGTCTCTGTTAATATTGATAACTACATCTGTCTCTGTCAATATTGATGACTACATCTGTCTGTCAATATTGATGACTACATCTGTCTCTGTCAATATTGATGACTACATCTGTCTCTGTCAATATTGATGACTACATCTGTCTCTGTCAATATTGATGACTACATCTGTCTCTGTCAATATTGATGACTACATCTGTCTCTGTCAATACTGATGACTACATCTGTCTCTGTCAATATTGATGACTACATCTGTGTCTGTTAATATTGATAACTACATCTGTCTCTGTCAATATTGATGACTACATCTGTCTGTTAATATTGATGACTACATCTGTCTCTGTCAATACTGATGACTATCTGTCTCTGTCAATACTGATGACTACATCTGTCTCTGTCAATACTGATGACTACATCTGTCTCTGTCAATACTGATGACTACATATGTGGCTGTCAGTATTGATGACTACATCTGTGGCTGTCAGTATTGGTGACAAATCTGTGGCTGTCAGTATTGATAATTACATCTGTGGCTGTCAGTATTGGTGACTACATCTGTGTCTGTCAATATTGATGACTACATCTGTCTCTGTTAATATTGATGACTACATCTGTCTCTGTTAATATTGATGACTACATCTGTCTCTGTCAATATTGATGACTACATCTGTGGCTGTTAATATTGATAACTACATCTGTCTCTGTCAATATTGATGACTACATCTGTCTGTCAATATTGATGACTACATCTGTCTCTGTCAATACTGATGACTACATATGATGACTACTGTCAATATTGACTGACTGTCAATATCTACATCTGTCTCTGTTGAACTACATCTGTATCTGATATTGATGACTACATCTGTCTCTGTGACAATATTGATGACTACATCTGTCTCTGTCAATATTGATGACTACATCTGTGTCTGTTAATATTGATAACTACATCTGTCTCTGTCAATACTGATGACTACATCTGTCTCTGTCAATATTGATGACTACATCTGTCTCTGTCAATACTGATGACTACATCTGTCTCTGTCAATATTGATGACTACATCTGTCTCTGTCAATATTGATGACTACATCTGTCTCTGTCAATATTGATGACTACATCTGTCTCTGTCAATACTGATGACTACATCTGTCTCTGTCAATATTGATGACTACATCTGTCTCTGTCAATATTGATGACTACATCTGTCTCTGTCAATATTGATGACTACATCTGTGTCTGTCAATATTGATGACTACATCTGTCTCTGTCAATATTGATGACTACATCTGTCTGTCAATATTGATGACCACATCTGTCTGTTAATATTGATGACTACATCTGTCTCTGTCAATACTGATGACTACATCTGTCTCTGTCAATACTGATGACTACATCTTAGGCTGTCAATATTGATGACTACATATGTGGCTGTCAGAATTGATAATTACATCTGTGGCTGTCAGTATTGGTGACTACATCTGTGGCTGTCAGTATTGATAATTACATCTGTGGCTGTCAGTATTGGTGACTACATCTGTGTCTGTCAATATTGATGACTACATCTGTCTCTGTTAATATTGATGACTACATTTGTCTCTGTTAATATTGATGACAACATCTGTGTCTGTTAATATTGATAACTACATCTGTCTCTGTCAATATTGATGTCTACATCTGTCTCTGTTAATATTGATGACTACATCTGTCTGTTAATATTGATGACTACATCTGTCTCTGTCAATATTGATGACTACATCTGTCTGTCAATACTGATGACTACATCTGTCTCTGTCAATACTGATGACTACATCTGTCTCTGTCAATATTGATGACTACATCTGTGGCTGTCAATATTGATGACTACATCTGTCTCTGTCAATATTGATGACTACATCTGTCTCTGTCAATATTGATGACTACATCTGTCTCTGTCAATATTGATGACTACATCTGTCTCTGTCAATATTGATGACTACATCTGTCTCTGTCAATATTGATGACTACATCTGTCTCTGTCAATATTGATGACTACATCTGTCTCTGTCAATATTGATGACTACATCTGTCTCTGTCAATATTGATGACTACATCTGTCTGTTAATACTGATGACTACATCTGTCTCTGTCAATACTGATGACTACATCTGTCTCTGTCAATACTGATGACTACATCTGTCTCTGTCAATATTGATGACTACATATGTGGCTGTCAGAATTGATAATTACATCTGTGGCTGTCAGTATTGGTGACTACATCTGTGTCTGTCAATATTGATGACTACATCTGTCTCTGTTAATATTGATGACTACATCTGTCTCTGTTAATATTGATGACTACATCTGTCTCTGTCAATATTGATGACTACATCTGTCTCTGTTAATATTGATGACTACATCTGTCTCTGTCAATATTGATGACTACATCTGTCTCTGTCAATATTGATGACTACATCTGTCTCTGTCAATAATATTGATGACTACATCTGTCTCTGTCAATACTGATGACTACATCTGTCTCTGTCAATGTCACATCTGTATTGATGACTACATCTGTCTCTGTTATGACTACATCTGTGGCTGTCAATATTGATGACTACATCTGTCTCTGTCAATATTGATGACTACATCTGTCTCTGTCAATATTGATGACTACATCTGTCTCTGTCAATACTGATGACTACATCTGTCTCTGTCAATACTGATGACTACATCTGTCTCTGTCAATACTGATGACTACATCTGTCTCTGTCAATACTGATGACTACATCTGTCTCTGTCAATATTGATGACTACATCTGTGTCTGTCAATATTGATGACTACATCTGTGTCTGTCAATATTGATGACTACATCTGTGTCTGTCAATATTGGTGACTACATCTGTGGCTGTCAGTATTGATGACTACATCTCTGGCTGTCAGTATTGATGACTACATCTGTGGCTGTCAGTATTGATAATTACATCTGTGGCTGTCAGTATTGATGACTACATCTGTCTGTGTCTGTCAATATTGATGACTACATCTGTGTCTGTCAATACCGACGAATACATCTGTGTCTGTCAATATTGATGACTACATCTGTGTCTGTCAATATTGATGACTACATCTGTGTCTGTCAATATTGATGACTACATCTGTGTCTGTCAATACTGATGACTACATCTGTCTCTGTCAATATTGATGACTACATCTGTGGCTGTCAGTATTGATGACTACATCTGTAGCTGTCAGTATTGGTGACTACATCTGTGGCTGTCAGTATTGATGACTACATCTGTGGCTGTCAGTATTGATGACTACATCTGTGGCTGTCAGTATTGATAATTACATCTGTGGCTGTCAGCATTGATAATTACATCTGTGGCTGTCAGTATTGATAATTACATCTGTGGCTGTCAGTATTGATAATTACATCTGTGGCTGTCAGTATTGGTGACTACATCTGTGGCTGTCAGTATTGGTGACTACATCTGTGGCTGTCAGTATTGATGATGTGATCGCTGACTAGCATGGTCACGTTCAGGGTCAGTTCATCCCAGCATGATCATGGTCATGCTGCATCACACAGGTCCACCCATTCAACGGGTCTGTCCAGACTAGTGTGAGATATGCTTTATTATGTAGAGACAGAGAGAGCTAGTCATTGATTCTCAGCATGACCAATGCTGTCTGAGGCGTGTGTGTGTAGACTGTCAATGACTGGCCATCTCTCTCTCTGTGATTCAGATGGTTCATACAGACAGACAGGGCTGGGCAGCACCTGGCTAATGCTACTCGGCAGACACAGGGTTCATACAGACAGATAGGGCTAGGCAGTGCCTGGCGATAGGTCTGGGCAGCGCCTGGCTAACGCTACTCGGTAAACACAGGGTTCATACAGACAGATAGGGCTGGGCAGCGCCTGGCTAACGCTACTCGGTAAACACAGGGTTCATATAGACAGATAGGACTGGACAGTGCCTGGCTAACGCTACTCGGCAGACACAGGGTTCATACAGACAGATAGGGCTGGGCAGCGCCTGGCTAATGCTACTCGGCAGACACAGGGTTCATACAGACAGACAGGGCTGGGCAGCGCCTGGCTAAGGCTACTCGGCATACACAGGGTTCATACAGACAGACAGGGCTGGGCAGCGCCTGGCTAATGCTACTCGGCATACACAGGGTTCATACAGACAGACAGGGCTGGGCAGCGCCTGGCTAATGCTACTCGGCAGACACAGGGTTCATACAGACAGATAGGGCTGGGCAGCGCCTGGCTAATGCTACTCGGCAGACACAGGGTTCATACAGACAGACAGGGCTGGGCAGCGCCTGGCTAATGCTACTCGGCAGACACAGGGTTCATACAGACAGACAGGGCTGGGCAGCGCCTGGCTAATGCTACTCGGCATACACAGGGTTCATACTAATTGGCACACTATTCTTTTCACTATATAGTACACTACTTTTGACCTGAGCCCTATGGGCCCTGGTAGAAAGAAGTACACTATAGAGGGAATAGGGTGCCATGTGGGACGTAAACACAATCACTGAGTAACAGGAGCCAAATGACTGATGTTACAGAGAGACAGGAGGTTAGTGAGTACTGTGCTGTCAGGCCATCAAGGCTGTCTGTCATCACTGCCCAGGAACACACACACAATAGACAGATATACAATAGACAGGAACACACTAGACAGATATACAATAGACAGATATACAATGTTCCTAGAGACCATCAAATAGAAGGTCAATACACAAACAAAGAAAGCTTACCAAGACAGAGGGTTGAACACACAGATGCACATCACAGGCACCCACGGATGGACGGACAAATACACACACAAAACACACAAGTGCATGCGCACACACACACAAACATATACACATTACTGCACATTCACACAGAGATAGCCCACAGCCAGATAGCTGTCACGGCAGGGGGGAGAGACTGAGATCCATCTGATAGAGCTCTACAGGACCACATGAAAAATGAGCTTCTGATAGGAAACAACACACTTCTTATAGCTTGATAACAGCAGGTCAATGTCAAGAGCTGCTTGAGACCAGTGGTGGGCCGTCAGGGCCAACAAGGCCTTCTCTGCTGGCCTAAACATCATCAGAATATATATATTTTTAAAATATATTTTCCCACAAATATGTATTAAATTATTCCCCATAGTAAGAGTTACACTCTTCATTTCATAGCGTTCCTCTTGGTTGCACTGCTTCCAGCCCCAGGTTGAGATTTGGAGGGCTGGTCTTTATGTTGGATCTTTTATCCAATCATATTCAGCCATCATGTGTTGCCAGGGGTCTAAAATCTGCCCTCAGGCCTTCAGAATCAACAGTGCGGGCGCTTGTAGCTTTTTTTTATTTTTTATTTTATTTCACCTTTATTTAACCAGGTAGGCTAGTTGAGAACAAGTTCTCATTTGCAACTGAGACCTGGCCAAGATAAAGCATAGCAGTGTGAACAGACAACACAGAGTTACACATGGAGTAAACAATTAACAAGTCAATAACACAGTAGAAAAAAAAGGGGGAGTCTATATACATTGTGTGCAAAAGGCGAATAATTACAATTTTGCAGATTAATAACACTGGAGTGATAAATGATCAGATGGTCATGTACAGGTAGAGATATTGGTGTGCAAAAGAGCAGAAAAGTAAATAAATAAAAACAGTATGGGGATGAGGTAGGTAAAAATGGGTGGGCTATTTACCGATAGACTATGTACAGCTGCAGCGATCGGTTAACTGCTCAGATAGCAGATGTTTGAAGTTGGTGAGGGAGATAAAAGTCTCCAACTTCAGCGATTTTTGCAATTCGTTCCAGTCACAGGCAGCAGAGAACTGGAACGAAAGGCGGCCAAATGAGGTGTTGGCTTTAGGGATGATCAGTGAGATACACCTGCTGGAGCGCGTGCTATGGGTGGGTGTTGCCATCGTGACCAGTGAACTGAGATAAGGAGGAGCTTTACCTAGCATGGACTTGTAGATGACCTGGAGCCAGTGGGTCTGGCGACGAATATGTAGCGAGGGCCAGCTGACTAGAGCATACAAGTCGCAGTGGTGGGTGGTATAAGGTGCTTTAGTGACAAAACGGATGGCACTGTGATAAACTGCATCCAGTTTGCTGAGTAGAGTGTTGGAAGCAATTTTGTAGATGACATCGCCGAAGTCGAGGATCAGTAGGATAGTCAATTTTACTTCAAGTGAATGGAAATTCAAATTTAGTGTCAACCAATCAGCTTTAGAGTTGGCTATTGTACGCCTGCTGGCTGGCTCCAGTGCTACACAGGAGCCAGCTAGCAGGCGTAGTGCGTGCACGTCTTTTGATTGGATTACCAATATTGAGAGGCAGGTCCTATGTGGGCAGGTCTCAGAACTAGGAAGCTGAAATTGATCAACGAATTAATTTGCGTACTACTAAGCTGTTTTTTCAACCCACAATGGCGGAAGGAGAAGATATCGATTTGGTCGAGGATATAATTATAACGCCATTCTCAAGACAAACTTTTCAAGAAAAGTTAGACATTGTCAGGAGAGGTAGACGCCGACGCTACAAAGCCTGTCACAGGCGGGAAAGGGTTCGTTCGCCACTTTCAACTATGAATGACTCACAGGCTCATAGAAGCACTGCAAACTGTACTGCTGGGAATGCCTATTATTTGCAAGTGATCGATTTGGTGTTTGGAGCCACACTGGCTTTGCAAACCTGAGTTGTCTAACCAAGGCAGCAACGAGACACCAAAGTACGGCTGGGCACTTACAAGCAATGGTGCTTTTGAAAACATTTGGGGACACCCGAGTGGATCTACAGCTCAACGAACAAGCGCGCAGGGCAACGAAGCTGCACAATGAAAAGGTATTGTACTCTTCCCCTGCAATTCTCGGAATAAAAATGTCAATTTCAAGGTGACGCAACGCCTGGTTATACTGCGTTTCTGTCTAAATGTATAGTGTCTAGAGCCATGGCATCATAATGATGGTAATAAGAGGTGGATTAATTTGGGTGGGACTGTGTAGGACTTCACTGAAGGCCCAGGCCCCAGAACCACGGCACGCTACTGCTTGAGACCCATAAAATGTCTCTGACAGTCTGACTAATGTCTCTTAACAGCAGGTCAATGTCAAGAGCTGCTTGAGACCCATAAAATGCCTCTGACAGTCTGACTAATGTCTCTTAACAGCAGACCAGGGAGGACGTGTTGCATTAGGGCACTTTGAATGTGTATTCCATTATCTCTGAGGCAGATGTTGCTACTACATAAAACAAATGGATCATATCGTGTTGGTTTGGAAACTTCCATCTGGCAAAATCAACAAAGACGATTTGCATCAGAATTGAATACATTTGGTGTTTCATCTTGGCTCTGAAAGTGAATTCATTAAAATTATTGCATTTTAGTAGAACCACGATAAGAGCATCTGCTATACTGTAGGCAAAGTCTAATTCATATTCAACAGTAAACACAAAGTAAATATACTATAGAAACCCATCATTTCACCCACTTTATTTGGGAACATGACTTGCTAGATGCTCGTTGGACTCACAGAGACCCAGTTCAATCAACAACAGAGTGAGTTTCACTCAAATGTTTACACAGTGTTTTATGGACAGGTGTGGTTTGACGTCAATATCCACAAACAATATATCTGCAAGAGGAACAGTTGCAGGTGTGTCAATTTAAACGCATTGAACCCATCTTTGACAAGTACAGAGTAAACCATCTGTAATGTATCCAGTCTCTGAGATGAGGTCTCTTCTGCTGGGACCATACAGGGCTCTCTAGGGCTGGACCAGACAGTACTGCTCATACTCCAACCAGCAGCACTGTGAGCAGTGGAGAGGACAGAGGGGGGCAGTGGTGAGCAGACACAGCTGGACAGGTCTATATGAGACTGTGATCATCATCACTGATTTTACCAACCCCACAACATTACAGTAATCTACTATGAGTAGGTTTGCAGAGGGAGGGTAACTCAGTAAACTACCAGAATTTTGGATCACGGATTTGATGTAATTCATGACAAGATATCAAGTGGCCTTTTTGGGTACTTCAGATTATTACAGGAGTCTAATTATGTCTGGTCCTCTGTGTGATCAATTAAATACCCACAATCATAAAATATGATTTTAAAATAAAACATTTAATGACAAACTAAAAGATCAACTTAGTGAATGCCATTGGCGACATGAAATATATTTGTACTTATTTTACAATGTCAATATGTCTTTGTTGTAAATGATTTTATCACCCCAAAAAAAGAATTCATAATTGAACAGTTGTATAGTTAATGCCAGTGTTGATTGTTGAATGCCATCATTAATGAAGCTATTTTCTCTTGAACCACATGGTCTGTGTACTAGAAACTCATGGACAATATGGACACAGGTAAAAACTATTTAGACTATATACAGTATGAAAGTTATTAAAGTATAAATGACCAAAGTTACCATCGATTGCTATATATTTTCTGTTAATTACCAAAATGACCGGTAGCTTTGCAACCTTAACTACGAAACACTCCATGTTCTCACCATAGGGAACGTGTCAACTGCACACGGACACCATTCCTCACCCCTCTGGAATAAAGAATACTCTCTCTTCCACTCCAGAGAGTGCTGGGTGAGCAGGTTCCCTGTATACAACCAGCCCACCTGTCAGTCAGCACGCTGTGTGAGAGAGAGGACGTCTGTTACAGGCAGCAGGACGGGAGCTCTCTCTCTCAGGCAGAGAGAGGCAGAGACAGAGACAAAGAGAGAGAGAGAGAGAGAGAGAGACTAAACTAAAGCCCAAACGGCTGGCGTTGTTCTACTCGTGTGTTGATGTGAGTAGCAGGGTCCTCTGGTCCATATCAGGGGAACATAGTGTAGGCCTACACAGTGTTATTAGTGAGAACAATGTGATGACGGTATCATGCTGTCTGGTTAAAGGATACAGAACATCTCAACTAGGCTGATAACATACTCTTCCATGGTTCTGTAGGCTACATGAACAGGGTGACTCAACCCAAACTAAACAAAGTGGGGCTCTACTTTTGTTCTTCCACTGTAATGATCATGCTACTTAAAAATATAAATAGCCTAGATACACTTACAATTAAATGTACTTAGCCCTCAGAAAATGTACTGGAGCAAACCTGCTTTCAGAGGAAATCTCACTGTGTATGTAGGCTACACATGCTCATACACACACACACACACACACACACACACTGGAAAAATACATAATCGTGCTCTCAATGTGCACCAATGATGCATTTCGGCTATGCTAATATTACTGAATGAACCAAGAATCCAGAATCTCCTCTAATCAATAATAATGAATAGTGGTTCAGCCTACAGCCCCATCACTCAGAACCATCTCATTTAAATGGTTTATACACACACATGCTGTCCTTTCACACTCACATGCAAACATTTGCATAGCACACACAGGCTGGCTGTAACATATGCTCTCACTCACTCACTCACTCACTCACTCACTCACACACACACACACACACACACACACACACACACAGAACACACACATGCTGTCCTTTCACACTCACATGCAAACATTTGCATAACACACACAAGGCTGGCTGTATCATATGCTCTCACTCACACAAAGATACAGAAACGGAACACACACACATGCGCAGAGCATATCAGTCACACAGAGTGAGTGCCCTAAGCCATGCGATTCCATCTGCTTAGAATGCGTTTGAGCTCCTCTCTACCAAGGCCCCATGCCTCCCTCTTCTGTCTCTAACACACACAGTCCCCATTCAGTAAAGATCATTACTTTAGTGAAATGAAGGACGCTGGAGTACAATGTGTTCATCATAGAGCAACACACTCTCATAGGACTGGCCATGCCTCTGAGTGGTGCACTCTGAAACACTCATTTTATCATCTATCTGCTACAGACACCTGGAATGGAATGGCCTTATTATGATTGACAACCTTTGATTGGCAGTTTTATTTTAAGAATGATTTTAAAAAAGAGCAAATTCCATTGAATCACACTTGAGTGGTCTGGTAGGAGCACAGACTAGGTGTCTAAACGTGTGTTTCAAAGCATGGTGGAATGTGATGCTACGTAGTGAATTGCTGTTTATTAAGCTGAGGGGTTAGAGCAGTCAAGATGGGAATGCCCCGTGGCTGTGGAGGCAGTACACACAAACACCTTGAGAACACACCTAACACACCCACCTCAGCTGAGCACAAGTCTATTCATGCAACACAATGACTGTTTCTTTTTGGTCATAAACAAACAGAAATATCTTGGCCAAATGTGACGGAGAAAAAATGAAAAAATAGGAAGAACAGGGAGAGCTGACAAAATGTGCTTCTAGGAAACAGAAGCACTATGGCAACCAGTGATCTCTGTCTCAGTCTGTCTCTGGTCATTTTCTCCCCTCTCTTTTTCTTTCACGTTCCCCTTTCCTTTGAGTTTTGTCGATGGCAAATGTTGACTAGAATAGGTTGCGCAGCGTTCTTTATCCCGGGAGGAAGAGTGAGAGGAAAGAACTGAACAATGTGGCTCGCAAACAGGTGAGGGCTCTGGGAGTGTGGTGTCAGGAAAACAACCTCTCACTCAACGTCAACAAAAAAGGAGATGATTGTGGTCTTCAGGAAACAGCAGACAGAGCACCCCCCGATCCACATCGACGGGACCCAAGTGGAGAAGGTGGAAAGTTTGAAGTTCCTCGGCGTACACATCACAGACAAATGGAAACGGTCCACCCACACAGACAGCGGGGTGAAGAAGACGCAACATCGCCCTTTCAAGCTCAGGAGGCTGAAGAAATTTGGCTTATTACCTAAAAACCTCACAAACATTTATAGATGCACAATTGAGAGCATCCTGTCGGGCTGTATCACCGCCTGGTGCGGCAACTGCACCACAACCGCCCACCGGGGAAAAACTACCTTCCCTCCAGGACACCTACAGCCCCTGATGTTACAGGAAGGCCAAAAAGATAATAAAGGACAACAACCACCAGAGCCACTGCCTGTTCACCCCGCTATCATCCAAAAGGTGAGGTCAGTACAGGTGCATCAAAGTTGAGACCAAGAAACTGAAAAACAGCAATCAGACTGTTAAACAGCCATCACTAGCACAGAGAGGCTGCAGCCTACATACACATACTTGAAATCATTGGCCACTTGACTAAATTGAACACTAGTCACTTTAAATAATGTTTACATATCTTGCATTACTCATCTCATACAGTATGTGTATACTGTATTCTATTGTATCTCAGTCTATGCCGCTCTGACATTGCCCGTCCATATATTCATATATTCTTGATTCCAGTCCTTTACTTACATTGGTGTGAATTAGGTATTTGTTGTGAAATTGTTAGATATTACTTGTTAGATATCGCTGCACATTTCGCTACACCGGCAATAACATCTGCTAAACACGTGTAAGTGACAGACAAAATTGGATTTGATTTGAGAATGATGAGGCTGCTGATTCTACTGACAAAAACTACTATTTTTAATAGTCTGCAGCCTTCTCTCCCTCTCCTCTTCTCTCTGTCTCTCTCTCTCTCTCTCTCCCGACCCCATGTCGTTCTTTGTCTCTCTGTCTCTCACTCAACCTCTCATTATTTCTTGAGCTCTCCTCTATCTCTCTCTCCACCTCTCTCTCTCATTATTTCTTGAGCTCTCCTTCTCTGTCTCTCTCTCCACCTCTCTCTCTCATTATTTCGTGAGCTATCCTTCTCTGCCTCTCTCTCCACCTCTCTCTCTCATTATTTCTTGAGCTCTCCTTCTCTGCCTCTCTCTCCACCTCTCTCTCTCATTATTTCTTGAGCTCTCCTTCTCTGCCTCTCTCTCCACCTCTCTCTCTCATTATTTCTTGAGCTATCCTTCTCTGCCTCTCTCTCCACCTCTCTCTCTCATTATTTCTTGAGCTCTCCTTCTGTCTCTCTCTCCACCTCTCTCTCTCATTATTTCTTGAGCTCTCCTTCTGTCTCTCTCTCCACCTCTCTCTCTCATTATTTCTTGAGCTCTCCTTCTCTGTCTCTCTCTCCACCTCTCTCTCTCATTATTTCTTGAGCTCTCCTTCTCTGTCTCTCTCTCCACCTCTCTCTCTCATTATTTCTTGAGCTCTCCTTCTCTGTCTCTCTCTCCACCTCTCTCTCTCATTATTTCTTGAGCTCTCCTTCTCTGTCTCTCTCTCCACCTCTCTCTCTCATTATTTCTTGAGCTCTCCTTCTCTGTCTCTCTCTCCACTTGAGCTCTCTCTCTCTCATTATTTCATTATTTCTTGAGCTCTCCTTCTCTGTCTCTCTCTCCACCTCTCTCTCTCATTATTTCTTGAGCTCTCCTTCTGTCTCTCTTGGCAATCGATGTTTGGACCAAAGTCAATGGTAAACTATTCAATAAGGTCCTCTGTCTCTCTCTCCCCCACCCCATGTCTTGTTCTGTCTCTCCCCCACCCCATGTCGTTCTCTCTCCATCTCTCTCTCATCTCTCTCTCTCTGTCTCTCTCCTCCCTGTCTCTCATTATTTCTTGTTCTCTCTGTCTCTGTCTCTCTGTCTCTCTCCTCTCTCTCTCATTATTTCTTGAGCTCTCCTTCTCTGTCTCTCTCTCCACCTCTCTCTCTCATTATTTCTTGAGCTCTCCTTCTCTGTCTCTCTCTCCACCTCTCTCTCTCATTATTTCTTGAGCTCTCCTTCTCTCTCCTTCTCTGAGCTCTCTCTCTCTCCACCTCTCTCTCTCATTATTTCTTGAGCTCTCCTTCTCTGCCTCTCTCTCCACCTCTCTCTCTCATTATTTCTTGAGCTCTCCTTCTGTCTCTCTCTCCACCTCTCTCTCTCTCATTATTTCATTATTTCTTGAGCTCTCCTTCTCTGTATTTCTCTCTCTTCTCTGTCCTCTCTCTCTCATTATTTCTTGAGCTCTCCTTCTCTGTCTCTCTCTCCACCTCTCTCTCTCATTATTTCTTGAGCTCTCCTTCTCTGTCTCTCTCTCCACCTCTCTCTCTCATTATTTCTTGAGCTCTCCTTCTGTCTCTCTCTCCACCTCTCTCTCTCATTATTTCTTGAGCTCTCCTTCTGTCTCTCTCTCCACCTCTCTCTCTCATTATTTCTTGAGCTCTCCTTCTCTGTCTCTCTCTCCACCTCTCTCTCTCATTATTTCTTGAGCTCTCCTTCTCTGTCTCTCTCTCCACCTCTCTCTCTCATTATTTCTTGAGCTCTCCTTCTCTGTCTCTCTCTCCACCTCTCTCTCTCATTATTTCTTGAGCTCTCCTTCTCTGTCTCTCTCTCCACCTCTCTCTCTCATTATTTCGTGAGCTCTCCTTCTGTCTCTCTTGGCAATCGATGTTTGGACCAAAG
Organism: Oncorhynchus tshawytscha; assembly: GCF_018296145.1. Taxonomy (NCBI): domain Eukaryota; kingdom Metazoa; phylum Chordata; class Actinopteri; order Salmoniformes; family Salmonidae; genus Oncorhynchus; species Oncorhynchus tshawytscha. The sequence goes on along the minus strand of NC_056437.1, from coordinate 85,776,792 downwards.
TCAATGGTAAACTATTCAATAAGGTCCTCTGTCTCTCTCTCCCCCACCCCATGTCGTTCTGTCTCTCCCCCCCACCCCATGTCGTTCTCTATCTCTCTGTCTCTCTCTCCACACCCTGTCGTTCTCTCTGTCTCTGTCTCTCTGTCTCTCTCTCTCTCTCATTATTTCTTGAGTTCTCCTTCTCTGTCTCTCTCTCCACCTCTCTCTCATTATTTCTTGAGCTCTCCTTCTCTGTCTCTCTCTCCACCTCTCTCTCTCATTATTTCGTGAGCTATCCTTCTCTGCCTCTCTCTCCACCTCTCTCTCTCATTATTTCTTGAGCTATCCTTCTCTGCCTCTCTCTCCACCTCTCTCTCTCATTATTTCTTGAGCTCTCCTTCTCTGTCTCTCTCTCCACCTCTCTCTCTCATTATTTCTTGAGCTCTCCTTCTCTGTCTCTCTCTCTCTTCTCTGTCTCTCACCTCTCTCTCTCATTATTTCTTGAGCTCTCCTTCTCTGTCTCTCTCTCCACCTCCACCTCTGTCTCTCTCTCCACCTCTCTCTCATTATTTCTTGAGCTCTCCTTCTCTGTCTCTCTCTCCACCTCTCTCTCTCATTATTTCTTGAGCTCTCCTTCTCTGTCTCTCTCTCACCTCTCTCTCTCATTATTTCTTGAGCTCTCCTTCTGTCTCTCTCTCCACCTCTCTCTCTCATTATTTCTTGAGCTCTCCTTCTGTCTCTCTCTCCACCTCTCTCTCTCATTATTTCTTGAGCTCTCCTTCTCTGTCTCTCTCCACCTCTCTCTCACCTCTCTCTCTCTCTCTCTCCACTTATTTTTCTTGAGCTCTCCTTCTCTGTCTCTCTCTCCACCTCTCTCTCTCTCATTATTTCTTGAGCTCTCCTTCTCTGTCTCTCTCTCCACCTCTCTCTCTCTCTCATTATTTCTTGAGCTCTCCTTCTCTGTCTCTCTCTCCACCTCTCTCTCTCATTATTTCTTGAGCTCTCCTTCTCTGTCTCTCTCTCCACCTCTCTCTCTCATTATTTCTTGAGCTCTCCTTCTCTGTCTCTCTCTCCACCTCTCTCTCTCATTATTTCTTGAGCTCTCCTTCTCTGTCTCTCTCTCTCCACCTCTCTCTCTCATTATTTCTTGAGCTCTCCTTCTCTGTCTCTCTCTCCACCTCTCTCTCTCATTATTTCTTGAGCTCTCCTTCTCTGTCTCTCTCTCCACCTCTCTCTCTCATTATTTCTTGAGCTCTCCTTCTCTGTCTCTCTCTCCACCTCTCTCTCTCATTATTTCTTGAGCTCTCCTTCTCTGTCTCTCTCTCCACCTCTCTCTCTCATTATTTCTTGAGCTCTCCTTCTCTGTCTCTCTCCACCTCTCTCTCTCATTATTTCTTGAGCTCTCCTTCTCTGTCTCTCTCTCCACCTCTCTCTCTCATTATTTCTTGAGCTCTCCTTCTCTGTCTCTCTCTCCACCTCTCTCTCTCATTATTTCTTGAGCTCTCCTTCTGTCTCTCTCTCCTCTCACCTCTCTCTCTCATTATTTCTTGAGCTCTCCTTCTGTCTCTCTCTCCACCTCTCTCTCTCATTATTTCTTGAGCTCTCCTTCTCTGTCTCTCTCTCCACCTCTCTCTCTCTCATTATTTCTTGAGCTCTCCTTCTCTGTCTCTCTCTCTCCTCTCTCTCTCTCATTATTTCTTGAGCTCTCCTTCTCTGTCTCTCTCTCCACCTCTCTCTCTCTCATTATTTCTTGAGCTCTCCTTCTCTGTCTCTCTCTCCACCTCTCTCTCTCATTATTTCTTGAGCACTCCTTCTCTGTCTCTCTCTCCACCTCTCTCTCTCATTATTTCTTGAGCTCTCCTTCTCTGTCTCTCTCTCCACCTCTCTCTCTCATTATTTCTTGAGCTCTCCTTCTGTCTCTCTCTCCACCTCTCTCTCTCATTATTTCTTGAGCTCTCCTTCTCTGTCTCTCTCTCCACCTCTCTCTCTCATTATTTCTTGAGCTATCCTTCTCTGTCTCTGTCTCTCTCTCCACCTCTCTCTCTCATTATTTCTTGAGCTCTCCTTCTCTGTCTCTCTCTCCACCTCTCTCTCTCATTATTTCTTGAGCTCTCCTTCTCTGTCTCTCTCTCCACCTCTCTCTCTCATTATTTCTTGAGCTCTCCTTCTCTGTCTCTCTCTCCACCTCTCTCTCTCATTATTTCTTGAGCTCTCCTTCTCTGTCTCTCTCTCCACCTCTCTCTCTCATTATTTCTTGAGCTCTCCTTCTCTGTCTCTCTCTCCACCTCTCTCTCTCATTATTTCGTGAGCTCTCCTTCTGTCTCTCTTGGCAATCAATGTTTGGACCAAAGTCAATGATAAACTATTCAATAAGGTCCTCTTAACACACTAACAGAGGCAATTAAAATGAGAAAATTCCCTACAGAAAAGTATTAAGAAGAATAATCTGTAAAATGTCCAACAAAGTGCTGGTCAGTAGCAGAAACGGCTAACCTTCAATATAGAGCTTGGACTGCCTGTCATCCTCAGCTCTGACGGAACAACGTGTCTACTTTTGAAAGTCATCCAACACAAAAGACATATAGAGTCTCAGAGTCTCCCTCGATGAAATCAATTACATTTTCACCAAAACCAAGCAATTACCCAGGCAACAACAATTTATTCATGGTCGTCTGATGGGATTGAACACATTCAGTGAGACGAGATGGAGAGAGATGAGGGAAGAGAAGAGAGAGAGATGGAGAAATAGAGTGAGACAGAGAGAGAGAGAGAGACAGCATGACAGAGTTATTTCATCAAGCTGTGACCTCTGATGTCACTTCATTCTGGCAAAGAGAGACTTTTCTCCACTGATTGTGTGACCTCCTTCTCACCCTCCTCTTGTGTTTTTGCCTCTCCTATATTTTCCCTTTCGTTCCAATGTTTTTTTCTGGACACATTGTCCACAACAAGACTGATTATAAACACCTAAAATGTGTCCAACGAACAAGTGTTTATGGGGGGCCCACCTGTGGTTGGGGATACTCTGGTATATGCTGTTCATGTACTAGTTCCATTTCCAGGTTCAGCATTGTAGATGGTTTCATTTTGACAACGGTGAGTAGTTTTTTGTGTGTTTTCCCAGGGAAATCTTCACATGCTGGATCAATATCTCTGGGATTACTTACACCAACAAATGAGTCTGTTGCAGAGCTGGGTCAGCATGGCTGTGCAACGATGTGGTCTGTCAGTTGCTGGCCTGAAAAACCATCTTCTGCTTCTGTCTGTTTGATTTCTGAGCCTTCGCAGCAGCATGTTACAGTACATGTGTTGAATGCTAAAATGTCACTCAGTCAGAAAGTCATTAGAAAACCCCTCAATACTGCCAACGGCCAAATGTTTTATTACTGATACAAGAGAATGAAACTCAAGCTCGAGACCCTGGGTCTCGACCCCGCCCTGTGCAACTGAGTACTGGACTTCCTGACGGGCCGCCTCCAGGTGGTGAGTGTAGGTAACAACATCTCCACCCCGCTGATCCTCAACACTGGGGCCCCACAAGGGTGCGTTCTGAGCCCTCTCCTGTACTCACTGTTCACCCACAACTGCGTGGCCACGCACGCCTCCAACTCAATCATCAAGTTTGCGGACGACACTACAGTGGTAGGCTTGATTACCAACAACGACGAGACGGCCTACAGGGAGGAGGTGAGGGCCCTCGGAGTGTGGTGTCAGGAAAATAACCTCACACTCAACGTCAACAAAACAAAGGAGATGATTGTGGACTTCAGGAAACAGCAGAGGGAGCACCCCCCTATCCACATCGACGGGACAGTAGTGGAGAGGGTAGTAAGTTTTAAGTTCCTCAGCGTACACATCATGGACAAACTGAATTGGTCCACCCACACAGACAGCGTTGTGAAGAAGGCGCAGCATCGCCTCTTCAACCTCAGGAGGCTGAAGAAATTTGGCTTGTCACCAAAAGCACTCACAAACTTCTACAGATGCACAATCGAGAGCATCCTGTCGGGCTGTATCACCGCCTGGTACGGCAACTGCTCCGCCCACAACCGTAAGGCTCTCCAGAGGGTAGTGAGGTCTGCACAACGCATCACCGGGGGCAAACTACCTGCCCTCCAGGACACCTACACCACCCGATGTCACAGGAAGGCCATAAAGATCATCAAGGACAACAACCACCCGAGCCACTGCCTGTTCACCCAGCTATCATCCAGAAGGCGAGGTCAGTACAGGTGCATCACAGCAGGGACCGAGAGACTGAAAAACAGCTTCTATCTCAAGGCCATCAGACTGTTAAACAGCCACCACTAACATTGAGTGGCTGCTGCCAACATACTGACTCAACTCCAGCCACTTTAATAATGGAAATTGATGGAAATTGATGGAAAAATGTATCACCAGCCACTTTAAACAATGCCACTTAATATAATGTTTACATACCCTACATTACTCATCTCATATGTATATACTGTACTCTATATCATCTACTGCATCTTGCCATCTTTATGTAATACATGTATCACTAGCCACTTTAAACTATGCCACTTTATGTTTATATACCCTACATAACTCATCTCATATGTATATACTGTGCTCTATACCATCTACTGCATCTTGCCTATGCCGTTCTGTACCATCACTCATTCATATATCTTTATGTACATATTCTTTATCCCTTTACACTTGTGTGTATAAGGTAGTAGTTGTGGAATTGTTAGGTTAGATTACTCGTTGGTTATTACTGCATTGTCGGAACTAGAAGCACAAGCATTTCGCTACACCCACATTAACATCTGCTAACCATGTGTATGACGAATAAACATTTGATTTGATATCTGAAAAACAAAAAGCATCATCCCTGGTTATTATGCAGTGGCTTCCAGCATGTCATGGAATGGCGTTTAACACAGAGGAGGGTATGAAGAGAGGAGGGCCGGGGTTTCCAAACCACTGATCAGGAACAGGGATTATGTAGTAGGGCCAGGTGGCCTCAGACACTTGAACTGCACCTCTGATGAGGAAATAAATATCCCTCCTCTTGAAGTACCCTAAATCAAACATCCTTAATTAAGATGAAATCCCCCCCATCTCACACTAGATCAGCCCCCAGTTATAAATCTGTGGATTCCGCCTCTCGATCACTCTTACTCTTCCCCGTCGCTCTCTCTCTCGCATGCACACCACACACACACCACACACACACACCACGCACACCACACACACACCACACACACACACACACACACACACACACACACACTGGTTAATATGGATGCACCATAAATTAAAGGTAGTCATATGATCATATTTCTCTCTGGTTATCAGTCTCTGTGGATTAACATGAGAAGTGGCTCTCCAAAAAACAACACAGCTTTTTGCCATTTCGATAGTTAGGTACTATTCAGGGATGGATTTAACAACCAAATGCAGCATTTCAGTGGTATTAGGCCAAAGTGTTTTGTCTGTCCCTGACCACCAATGTCAATATCACCTCTGATTTACCACCGCCCAATCACATAAACCTCATGAGCATCTACAAGAGTTCTTTTGACCAATCAGGTGTCTCCAGCTGCCTTCTTGGAACTAGTCCCTGACCAATCGCATCATTGTCACGGCCCACTGTAGTAGTGCCTCTGTCCAATCTCATCAACTTCATAGTAATCTATGCTGACAGGCCAACAAAGCCTGGGGAAAACCAGCACAGGGGAAGGATTTTTGAAATCACGTACCTTCCAAGTTCCACACACATACTACCAAACACGCATGTGCATGACCACCAAGAGTGCTGCCATTTTTATCATGCTTTCATCACCTACTACTTCAGGGCTCCCACAGCTGTCACATCCAAGCAGGCGGCCAGAACATAATGGCTGCTGTGTTTCTTTGTAGGGACAGCCAGGGGACAACCTGCATTTCCCATATGCTGTCATGTCACTGTCACCCTGTCACTGACCCTTTATCTGGGGTGGCATCAAAGTCTCCTTCAAGCCCTCCACCTCTGCCATGGGTCATTCCATTTGATCAAATAGAATGTCCCCCCTGCTTTCTGTCCAGTCCCTTCTCCTGCATGACACCAAAGCCCAGCCTCAGTCCTGCCTCCTGAGTATTCGGTGGCAATTTTAGCATGTAAATATTGGTGGGGAACCCCAAATTTGATGCATGACAGCAAAGCCACTACACAACACATTAATTGCACTATAACGGTGACAAACGGTGCCCACAACTTGCTAGGGCCTACATAAAGCTGTCCCAACAGCAGTCCCAACACCTTACTACTGCTACACCTGGCTATCAGCGGAGCCTTGTCTGGCAGCGAAACAGTTCATTCAGCCTCATTTACTGACTAGCTGATATGGCTGACTTGCTTAAACAAATGTAGTTTATACTGACAATTGAGATACAAACTAACTATGGCATAAGGGGACGACAAGCGGATAAGAGGCAATCCGTAATTTCGATTAAGACATTCATGAACGAGCTAGAACGGAAGTAGTCAATATAACTATTTGTTCAGCACTTTTGAAATGTACAGCAACAAAATTTAGAACATGGTCTGTTCTTACAGTATTCTCCCTGTACACCAAGTCAGAACCGTAGGATAAATATAGGGGGCATATAAGCACACAATGAAAGCTCTTACAATAGTCGATGATTACATTTCTCTAAAACAGGCTATAGTCAACATGTGCACCACCAAGTCAGAACAGTAGGCTAAATTATGAGGGAAAAGGGACCTAATTATTAGGGTGAGGCACATGGGCTACTACCAGCCTACTACAGAACATGCACTTAGTTTTACTTTCTTAGCTACATATCTTCCTACCATATTACATAATTTATGCAGCAGCATTTCTGGACTCACCTTGTTGTGCTGTGCTCACTTGTCATCAAAGTCTGACATTCTCTGGATTTATGGTGCTTTCAAGACAACTGGGAACTTGGGAAAAAAACAAGGTTGAATCATGACGTTAGGGATCTTCAGGTCGGAACTCTAGAAAGAGGCCCGAGTTCCCGACTTGGAATTCCGAGTTGGATGACCGTTCAAAACGTATTTTCCCAGTCAAAGCTTGTTTTCTCCCCTGTTCCCAGTTGTCTTGAACTCACTGAAGTCTGAGATTTCCCAGATCCAAGTTTCCATTTGTTTTGAACGCAGAAGAAGTCATGCTGGATTGACAGCATGGCCAATGTTGAATATGTATATTTTTAAGCTTGTTAAAGAAATATTTAAACCCAGACTTGGACCACACACCCACTCCACTGAATAGCAGGCTAGTTATTGCTTTGCAATGCTTGCAGTTAGCCACTGATTCCTTCCAAACCACTCATTTTTGAATTAGCGATTTCCAACTTGTTGTGTAATGTCCAATGGCCGATGAGCACCGATACATTTTACATATAATTTCTCTACATATGACAAGTATTGAAAAGGATTTGCCAGTAGATTGTCGTCTTGATTCATGATGATGATTGCTAGCTTGCTAGCTAATTTTAAAAGTATGATGTTGACATGATCAGTCAAATCAAAGCTACGGTAGATATAATGTTATTTGACGTCATTTTATCTGTGGCCAATGACCTTGAACCTTCTTGGATGGGCACTTCTAATGTTGCTCTATGGCAGCACCCAAGGGGCTTGAATTTTCAAGCTATCCCCGTGGATTTTGCGTAGTGTCCTCATGAGTGACAGAACACTGAGCCAATCACGGCGCAACTAGAGAAGATTGCCAACCCCTATGTTCTGTATTTTCAGCTGGCTGCCCCACTACCACAAAGAACTGAGCTAGGCTGAAACATCTGCATTTTGGAGCTGTCTTTCTCAAGAAAGCAAAAAAAAGTTTGTATGCAGCTACATTATATTAACTCTGTTTTTTGTTGTTGTTTGCAAACTGATATGTGACACGTATTAATGCCAATATAAAATGCAAAACAGCGGGTCGCCACTGTGAATATTGATCATCATTCTCTGGAGGACCTATGTGGTCACTGAGCAGAGGGAAATGGTCAGAGAGCATGTGTTTGATGCCGTTTCCTGGTGGAGAGCAGTTTTTATGGTGTGAAAAAGTCATTAAGTTCCCATTAAGCCCATGTGGCCTGACTCCTTTCAGCAGACTGGGGGAGATGAGAGAGGGGAGGGATCAATATCTTCACTCACTGTGAAAAGAGGGGATGGCCAATGTTAATAGTTTGACATTAACAATATTGCTGGCATTATGATCAAATTAACAGGACACATAATAATCCTTCAGTATGCTCAGCATGCCCAGTTTTAAGTGTGTGTGTGTGTGTGTTTACAGTACATGCGCGCGTGTTAGTGTGGGTGAGGCACCTGCAGCGATGCCTCAGAAATCTATCACTATGTAATGGGTCCTGGGAGATGAGTATCCCAGAGACGTGTGAGGCTGTGCAACCACCCAGCAAGTGGCCCAATCATGGTCAGCGGTCTGACCATCTGACCTCATGGAATTGGTCCTGCTCTTACTCTCTATCATATGAAATAAGGTGAGCAGAGGGATGGCACACAGGTACTGTCCTTTCCTTTCTTTTCTCCTTTTCATGTTGTCTTTGAAGTCACAAATGGCTCCAGAGAGATATTTTCACTGCAATAGTTAATTCACACAAGTGAGTAAAAAATCCACATTGATATCTGTTTCCATGTGCACATGCAGGGATCCAAATATAACCTATTACAGTTTCACCACCTTTTTATTCCTCCCTCCCTCTCTCCCTCACACATTCAGTATAGCCGCTAAGGGTTCCATCCCGAATGGCACCATATTCCCTAGTGCACTACTTTTGACCAGAGCTTTATGGGTTGCGGTTCAAAAGTAGTACAATATATACAGAATAGGGTGCCATTTAAGACACATCCAAGGTGTGAGCGCCCACACCGAGGCACATCATTACCTTCTCTTAAATCTTAACGTTTAGTTCTCACTGGTACTGGAAGTAATGGCTGCACATAGGCAATCATCTCACTAGGGGCACATAGGCAATCATCTCACTAGGGGAACATCCGCATTAAACACGGCCTTCACCAATCACAGCACTGGGGGGAAAGGAAAATGCTTCATAAATTATCTCATTCACACTGTCATGACGTTGGCCTTTTTGGGTATAGCAAGCCCATCCCCCTCTCCCTGCCTCCCCCTTTCCTCCTTCAACTAGGCTGCTGTGGTTAGAGGTCGTAAATTCCTGAGAAGACCTCATGGACACACAGTTATAGAGAGTAGTTTTTCACGGAGACAAAGGAAATCCTTCCACCTCACAGAACTTGAGGTACGAACAAATTTCATGTTCCGGAGAAAGTGTAAAAGATCCGTGAAGAATCCTATGAACTGGTCCGTTTGTCACAACTTGGGAAGCTCATGGGAGACGGTGTGCGACATTACCATAATGCTGTTTATATTATAGCCCCAGATATAAGGTTTACATCTAATTGTTGTATAAGATTGAATGAGTGAGTATGATACTGTTTACACAATTTTACAATGTGATTTTGGACTGTCTAATGATGGAAAACTCAAAAAGGGAATTGGATTTGAACTAAATCAGAGGACCACCCCTGAGCCCAGTTAGGGTCAGACATCCTGGGACAGCCCTTTTCTGCCATTCCGAATAAAACCCAACTTTGAGAAATTATCACCAGACCTTGTTTTTCTCCATTAGGAGGGGACAAAGGTTGTAGACCAAGCTTACCTCAATTACGAGATGGCTAAAGGTGTAGACCGTTGCTGAATCTTTTTAACCATACCACGTGGTTAAACTCTTAGGCTATCAATACCGACAGAATAACAACAAGTCTTTGATATTGATTACTAGTCTGCAGCTAGGAATTCGGCATCATTGAACGCAAAGAACGACACCCACCGAAACATCCATTCTATAACATATGTCACTCTGAACAATCCCCTCTAACCAGACAGAGAGAGAGAGGGAGAGACGGACAATTCTAAGAAAGACAAACTTTTCACCAGCGATCAAGACGACACACTGAGCGTAAATATATATAATGATTGCAATTGTTCCCGAATGAGTGAGCGTTCATGTGTAACGGATTAGCATTTTAATTGTATAATTATCACTTTGTAGTGACTTCTTAGTCGATCCCCCTTTTCCCCTTTGTCTAACAAGCCGCCATTCCGGTTTAGCCCACTAGGGCACATCCTCCTATCATTTCATGTAACCATATTTACTGTTTGTTTATGCATTTCTGTGAATTACTTAGTTAGTAATAAATAAATGATTTACGACAATTGATGTATGGATGACTCCTAGTGAAGACTGGGTTCGTGCAGATAACCAACAATTTACGATGTTTGGAATGAGAATAACGTGAGGTAAAGTAAATAATTCATTAATTCGAAGACTAATTGATCAGATAAAATATCTGAAAAGTTATTTTAGGAAATGATAACTTTGTAATCTGAATATTTTTCCTTGGTGCCCCGACTTCCTAGTTAATTAGTTACATGATTAATCAGATGATCGCATAGTAACCAATTACAGTGCCTTGCGAAAGTATTCGGCCCCCTTGAACTTTGCGACCTTTTGCCACATTTCAGGCTTCAAACATAAAGATATAAAACTGTATTTTTTTGTGAAGAATCAACAACAAGTGGGACACAATCATGAAGTGGAACGACATTTATTGGATATTTCAAACTTTTTTAACAAATCAAAAACTGAAAAATTGGGCGTGCAAAATTATTCAGCCCCCTTAAGTTAATACTTTGTAGCGCCACCTTTTGCTGCGATTACAGCTGTAAGTCGTTTGGGGTATGTCTCTATCAGTTTTGCACATCGAGAGACTGAAATTTTTTTCCACTTCATGATTGTGTCCCACTTGTTGTTGATTCTTCACAAAAAAATACAGTTTTATATCTTCATGATTGAAGCCTGAAATGTGGCAAAAGGTCGCAAAGTTCAAGGGGGGCGAATACTTTCGCAAGGTACTGTACAAAGAATATTTGATAAAAACTATCAGTCTTCAGTTAATGATAGTAAAGACACGACAACACTGTTGGAGTCTAGTTGATCTATCATTTATAGTTTTTTCCTTCCCTTCTTTTCTTCCTCTGTTTTCGTAGACATTTCACATCAAGATATCCTACATAAGGGATGGGCAGCTGGTGGTCCGTGGGCTGCATGCATCCCACAGCACGCCTTTTGTAGGCCTGCAGATTTAACCCCCCCCAAACACACACACACACACCAAAAAAAAAAAAATATATATACAGTGCCTTCAAAAATGATTAATTCCCCAGAATTCTTTTACGTGTCTATTTTCAAAGGATAAAGCTAAGAACAATAACAACTTCATAGTCCAGAACACGACAACAAACATATTCTATAAGAAACACCATCACTCCCTAAAAACACAACTCTATGGAACAATCCTTGGATAGCTTTTCAGTATTCACTGATAAATTGGTCCACATGGAAAACTACATGCATAGAAACCAAAACTAACTTGGTAATAGGAAATACATGTATTCCCATGAAAGAATTAAAAAGCCATTTTGGACTGACCAATGTGGATATTTTCAAACACATGCAATTTAAGTTTCAAGTGACAAAATGTTGTTTTGAAATCTTTAGGACATCAGAGCAATCTTGAGGAAATCCTATTTGAGTCAGAAAATGATATTCATATGATAGGTAAAATATGCCAAACATTGCAGAGAGCCTATCCAACTGACAATCTCAAAGACAAAAATATAAACTATTTGAACCAAGACTTAAAAAGAACAACATATAAAAGAGTTCTTACCAATTTACAGAGCACACACCATATCCACAAAGTGAACTAAATGTTCAGAACATTTAGTTCACTTTGTGGATATGGTGTGTACTCTGTAAATGTTCAGAACATTTAGTTCACTTTGTGGATGTGGTGTGTGCTCTGTAAATGGGTAAGAACATTTAGTTCACTTTGTGGATATGGTGTGTGCTCTGTAAATGTGTAAGAACATTTAGTTCACTTTGTGGATATGGTGTGTACTCTGTAAATGTTCAGAACATTTAGTTCACTTTGTGGATATGGTGTTCAGTGTACTCTGTAAATGTTCAGAACATTTAGTTCACTTTGTGGATATGGTGTGTACTCTGTAAATGTTCAGAACATTTAGTTCACTTTGTGGATATGGTGTGTACTCTGTAAATGTTCAGAACATTTAGTTCACTTTGTGGATATGGTGTGTACTCTGTAAATGTTCAGAACATTTAGTTCACTTTGTGGATATGGTGTGTACTCTGTAAATGTTCAGAACATTTAGTTCACTTTGTGGATATGGTGTGTACTCTGTAAATGTTCAGAACATTTAGTTCACTTTGTGGATATGGTGTGTACTCTGTAAATGTTCAGAACATTTAGTTCACTTTGTGGATATGGTGTGTACTCTGTAAATGTTCAGAACATTTAGTTCACTTTGTGGATATGGTGTGTACTCTGTAAATGTTCAGAACATTTAGTTCACTTTGTGGATGTGGTGTGTGCTCTGTAAATGGGTAAGAACATTTAGTTCACTTTGTGGATATGGTGTGTGCTCTGTAAATGGGTAAGAACATTTAGTTCACTTTGTGGATATGGTGTGTACTCTGTAAATGGGTAAGAACATTTAGTTCACTTTGTGGATATGGTGTGTACTCTGTAAATGTTCAGAACATTTAGTTCACTTTGTGGATATGGTGTGTGCTCTGTAAATGGGTAAGAACATTTAGTTCACTTTGTGGATATGGTGTGTGCTCTGTAAATGGGTAAGAACATTTAGTTCACTTTGTGGATATGGTGTGTACTCTGTAAATGGGTAAGAACATTTAGTTCACTTTGTGGATATGGTGTGTGCTCTGTAAATGGGTAAGAACATTTAGTTCACTTTGTGGATATGGTGTGTGCTCTGTAAATGGGTAAGAACATTTAGTTCACTTTGTGGATATGGTGTGTGCTCTGTAAATGGGTAAGAACATTTAGTTCACTTTGTGGATATGGTGTGTACTCTGTAAATGGGTAAGAACATTTAGTTCACTTTGTGGATATGGTGTGTGCTCTGTAAATGGGTAAGAACATTTAGTTCACTTTGTGGATATGGTGTGTGCTCTGTAAATGGGTAAGAACATTTAGTTCACTTTGTGGATATGGTGTGTGCTCTGTAAATGGGTAAGAACATTTAGTTCACTTTGTGGATATGGTGTGTGCTCTGTAAATGGGTAAGAACATTTAGTTCACTTTGTGGATATGGTGTGTGCTCTGTAAATGGGTAAGAACATTTAGTTCACTTTGTGGATATGGTGTGTGCTCTGTAAATGGGTAAGAACATTTAGTTCACTTTGTGGATATGGTGTGTACTCTGTAAATGGGTAAGAACATTTAGTTCACTTTGTGGATATGGTGTGTACTCTGTAAATGGGTAAGAACATTTAGTTCACTTTGTGGATGTGGTGTGTGCTCTGTAAATGGGTAAGAACATTTAGTTCACTTTGTGGATATGGTGTGTGCTCTGTAAATGGGTAAGAACATTTAGTTCACTTTGTGGATATGGTGTGTACTCTGTAAATGTTCAGAACATTTAGTTCACTTTGTGGATATGGTGTGTGCTCTGTAAATGGGTAAGAACATTTAGTTCACTTTGTGGATGTGGTGTGTGCTCTGTAAATGGGAACATTTAGTTCACTTTGAATGGTGTGTGCATTTTAGTTCACTTTGTGGATATGGTGTGTGCTCTGTAAATGGGTAAGAACATTTAGTTCACTTTGTGGATATGGTGTGTGCTCTGTAAATGGGTAAGAACATTTAGTTCACTTTGTGGATATGGTGTGTGCTCTGTAAATGTTCAGAACATTTAGTTCACTTTGTGGATATGGTGTGTGCTCTGTAAATGGGTAAGAACATTTAGTTCACTTTGTGGATATGGTGTGTGCTTTGTAAATGGGTAAGAACATTTAGTTCACTTTGTGGATATGGTGTGTACTCTGTAAATGGGTAAGAACATTTAGTTCACTTTGTGGATATGGTGTGTGCTCTGTAAATGGGTAAGAACATTTAGTTCACTTTGTGGATATGGTGTGTGCTCTGTAAATGGATAAGAACATTTAGTTCACTTTGTGGATATGGTGTGTGCTCTGTAAATGGGTAAGAACATTTATTTCACTTTGTGGATATGGTGTGTACTCTGTAAATGGGTAAGAACATTTAGTTCACTTTGTGGATATGGTGTGTGCTCTGTAAATGGGTAAGAACATTTAGTTCACTTTGTGGATATGGTGTGTACTCTGTAAATGGGTAAGAACATTTAGTTCACTTTGTGGATATGGTGTGTGCTCTGTAAATGGGTAAGAACATTTAGTTCACTTTGTGGATATGGTGTGTACTCTGTAAATGGGTAAGAACATTTAGTTCACTTTGTGGATATGGTGTGTGCTCTGTAAATTGGTAAGAACTCTTTTATATGCTGTAACACAAAAGAATGTGGATTAAGTCAAGGAGTATGAATACTTTCCTTTTTTTGTAACATTATATATCTATTTTTTGAACATTCCAAAACATTCCAACGACAGCATTCAGATACACACAAACATCCACAACATCACCCCTGCCCAGACCCACCTGCTCACACCCCATCATCTCCAGCGCCCACTTCACTCTTCACTCTTTCTCTCTGTTGCCCACGCACTTTCAACAGTTAGATAGAAATGCATTTGACCTTTCCATTGTGTTAAGGATGGAGTATTGGTTGATTTCCAGTTAAGTATATATTTCTTTTCAGGATGATTGAGGAGAAAAGTATCTTCCAACCCATCGGGTATCTCTGTCTTGAAACATGCAGCATTTACATTGTATTTACATCTGACAGCCAACTTTCTAACTCCACCAATAACCTTTGGCCTTTCGAACATTCCCAGAAGGAATGGATTATTCAGTTGCTGAGTTACCATGCTCAAAGGGATATTCAATGTCTGTTTTTTTACCCATCTACCAATAAGTTCCCTTCTTTGTGAGGCATTGGAAAACCTCCCTGGTCTTTGTGTTTTACTTATTTTTTATTTGGGGGGGGTTGAATCTGTTTGAAATTCACTGCTCGACTGAGGGTGTGTGTGTGGGGTACAGAGATGAGGTAGTCTTTCAAAAATCATATTGAACACTATTATTGCACACAGAGTGAATCCATTCAACTTATTATGTGATTTGTTAACTCCTGAACTTATTTAGGCTCAAAGGGGTTGAATACATTTTAAATGAATTTGTAAAAATGTTCAAAAACATAATTCCACTTCGACATTATGGGGTATTGTGTGTAGGACCGTAACACATAATTCCACTTCGACATTATGGGGTGTAGGACCGTGTGTAGGACCGTAACACATAATTCCACATCGACATTATGGGGTATTGTGTGTAGGACCGTAACACATAATTCCACTTCGACATTATGGGGTATTGTGTGTAGGACCGTAACAAAACATCTATTATCGATGCTCAAACAGAGACGATGCTGTCGACCTTAATCACATCTCACTTCTTCTAGCGTAGGACCCAATCTCTCATCTCCACTCCTCTGCAATCCATTAGAGCTAGTGCTAGGCTACAATCCATTAGAGCTAGTGCTAGGCTACAATCCATTAGAGCTAGTGCTAGGCTACATCACCATCAGACCAGGCAGACAGGTAGACATGTCAATGCTAACATGTCCTGGTCTCAGCCTCTCACAGGTACTACTGCTGCTGCTAACTGATCTGACTGCAACAGAATCTCATTTAATAAGCCCACTGCACTCCACATATCAATAACAGACTTGTACAGAAAAACTGCGCAGTCGGTGAGAATGTGTGGCGTGTCGAGTTTCAAGGAAAAGTATTTCAGTCATTTAAGAGAACAGCACAATTAACATGTCAGTGGTGCTAACAACATCTTCACTATTCAAATCGGCTTATTATTGAGCGCCATCACTTCACAGTAATAAAACAGGCAACATGAGTCAAATGATTCCTCAATTAGTTGAACAGCCACCACCAGACAGTCTATTGTAATCATGTGTGTGCACTGCAGGGAATTTACGGGTGGTGACTAAACACTAAATGTGATTCACTGGGATGGGATCATGTGCTGCTCCATGTATGATGAGTGAACATAGAGACAAGTGTGTGAAGCAACATTAGAGTGATAAGAAGCTGTGCATGCCCACCCCCATCTCTGTCTCTGTCTACAGAGTGTGCTTGGAAGACTGAGGCTGGGCTTTAATAATAGTGTGTAACCATATCCTCTCACGTGCTTGGTAATATTGTAATGTAACGTAAACCATTCCTGGGGTACATAGAGCTGTGAGTGTATTCCTGAGTGTGTGAGACAGAATATGTAAGTTAGTCTATGTTCATCTCAGTCAAAGTGAACCTTCATGTAAGAGTACTTATTTTTTTAGCAAATCTAAAATAAATCAACAGCTTCACTTCATCAGGGACTAGCACTACAGCTGTAGCTGGGAAAATCTATTTCTAAAAACAGTGTGTGAAAATGATTTGCCAAGAGCCAATAAATTCAGGAGGAGAATTTGAATTTTCGGAGAGTGCCAGGCAGCTAGTGATCCATATTAATTTCCACTGTGGCTACTGGCCAGAGAGATAACCAGAGAGGAAGTAAGAGACAGGAGAAGAGAAACATAGAATAAGACAGAGGCTGAGAGATTAGGACAGACGGATGGACAGAAAGACGGAAGCTGAGGGAGCACCTGGCATGTGTTCCTCAGCAGAAGAGAAGTGAATGATAGCAAGTTAGTTTGAGTCCCAGCAGGCATCATGCACCTCTTCTTGTTTGAGCTAATTGCCTCCCCTCTGACTTCACTATGAGCCAACTAGCACCACTACGGCAAACAGCCTTCGCACAGCAACGAGAACAGGGCATGAATAAGCAGCATGTCAATGGTTTTGGAGAGAATGAGTAAGCTGAATGTTTTTTTTTACATATTTGTTTCCAATACTGCTTTGTTACTGTAGGAAAACATTATGACTAATTATATAACCAAAAACAGACATACTGTAACGAGTTGTAACATGGGACTATCTAGACTAGATTAACATATTCTCCATTATACAGAAACAGTCTGAGTCATGATTTGGTCTGATTAATATGGCAGGCCAAAGATAAAGATATTTGGATGGAGACAGTATGGCCATTTCTCAGGGGTATTCATGTTTAAATACAATCTAAAAAGCAGAAAAATCAGTTAATGTATTTGACCAGACATTTTCATTTTGTATATGTTCTGTGAAGCAACAAGGTTCCAGACTGGAAAACTAATTCAATTATCAAATCGTTGTGTATTGTTCAGAAGACAAGGTCATGGCCTGGAGGAACTAGACCAGTCAATTATGCAGGAATATCTATTGAATTCATTTGAACACCATTCAAGGTCAGGGCCTGAATGGTACGGCTTTGATCATTTACGAGCCTGGAGCAAATTATTATACAATTATTATTGTCATAGTACTGTGTTAATAATCCAGACTGTGTGTTAGCATATTCTTAAAAGGGGAATCAGCAGTTGCTACATACATTTTTGGACTTCTAAAGTAATGATATATACCCATTGGTTCTTGAAGAATATAACTTAGAAATGCCTCCTGAGCTTAGTTCAACAGTCGTACCACATCAGAACCCAAAATATAAGATTGTTTTAGTCCAAAAATAATAGTGATATCATGGATGGTCAGTCCTTCCATCCATCTCTAGTTACATTTCTCCAGCGCCAACCCTCAACTTTTAATTGAAACAAGGGATGGGAGAAGGCTTAGTTGTTTCTACTGCTGATTGCTACTTTAATGTACTCATATGATCAAATTAACCGAGAAGAGTAACACTCTTTTTGGTCTTAAATGAAGAAACTAGTCTGTAAACAGGGTACTCTATTATTTGAAAAGAAAACCATCTCTGTTGATTCTACAGCAGTACTAGCGTAGACTACTGGTCAGTCCATGTCAATCAGGATGGAGGCTCCACATCCAGTAGATAGACAGCTGAATCTGTTGTTTGGATGGTTAGTCTGTCAGAGGCTGTGGTAAATGTAAACATGGGTGACCAAGGTTCATGTGCCTCAGTGAAAGCTTGAACCAGTCAAGTTGAGGTTCAGCTTTTGTTTTTACAGCTAATACCAATTTATAATAAGTGGAGCTGCTATATGCAAAGGAGAAAACAGTTTTCCATTCAGGACTTCATGTCACACCTTATAATAAATCTTCTTCGGGATCAGTGTCCCTTCCACGGGACTGTTGAGCTAACGTAGGCTAATGAGATTAGCATTAGGTTGTAAGTAAGAAGAACATTTCCCAGGACACAGACATATCTGATATTGGCAGAAAGCTTAAATTATTGTTAATCTAACTGCACTGTCCAATTTACAGTAGCTATTACAGTGAAAGAATACCATGCTATTGTTTGAGGAGAGTGCACCATTTTGAACATGAAAAGTTATTAATAAACAAATTAGGCACATTTGGGCAGTGTTGATACAAAATGTTGAATGGAAATGCAATGGCTCATTGGATCAGTCAAAAACATTTCACATACACTGCTGCCATCTAGTGGCCAAAATCTAAATTGCACCTAATAATACATTATGGCCTTTCTCTTGCATTTCAAAGATGATGGTACAAAAAAATACAAAAGAGCATGTTTTTTTCTTTGTATTATCTCTTACCAGATCTATTGTGTTATATTCTCCTACATTCCTTTCACATTTCCACAAGAACTGAATGTGGACAATGTTTCCTTCTCGTCAGTCACTCAGTGGAGTAAAAGTGAGTGGTGGTGGATATGCAGTCTGGCTGAGAGAGAGCGAGAGAGAGAACGAGAGCATATGAGAGAGAGTGAGAGCGAGAGATGATCCGAGTCCAGGAGTGAATGTGCTCTGCAAGCTAGTAATAAGACAGGCCAGAGGAGTACTTATGACCTTGACAGCTCCAGAGATTATCCTCAGATTCATTCATCGTTAATAGTTATACTGTTTACTGTTTGCAGGCATATGCATGGCTAAATGTGCTAATAAGAGAAGATGGTTCAAGTTTACTAGCACATTATTCATCATAGACTGGTGGTGACAGATAGGGGAGGATCTGGAGAGGAGAAAACCCACAGTGACTTGTATTTTAACACATGATTATGAATACTGTATGCTACTACAGGTACAGTATGCTACCACACGCATGACCGTGACTACATACTAATGCCACATGACCGTGACTACCTACTAATGCCACATGACCGTGA
The DNA here is from genome assembly GCF_018296145.1 of Oncorhynchus tshawytscha. Lineage (NCBI taxonomy): Eukaryota > Metazoa > Chordata > Actinopteri > Salmoniformes > Salmonidae > Oncorhynchus > Oncorhynchus tshawytscha. The sequence continues at coordinate 85,757,561 of NC_056437.1, read as the reverse complement.
CTACCTACTAATGACACATAACAGTGACTACCTACTAATGACACATGACAGTGACTACCTACTAATGAAACATGACATTGACTACCTACTAATAACGCCACTATTGTACAACAACTACCATTGCGACTACGACTGCTGCTGCAAGTCTTCCCAAAACATCTATAAATGTTTCATTTCAAAAGCTTTCAGTCTCTTTCCCTCAAATAATCTGTGTTAATCTGTGTCACTTGATGTGAATCACAGTAACTCAAGAGGGAGGAGAAAGAGCAGATAATTAGTGGATAGCAACATGTTATCAACACAGAGAGAAGCCTTGGAGCAGCCTACATCTGACAACAGAGAGCTACCAACAAACAGACAGACACTGGAGCAGTCTGAAAAATATTGTGTTCCCAACTACCCAACTACCTTATGGACTTACTCTCTGCAGGGATCATGAACACACTCACAAAGACACACACACCAGATCCGGTCACAACTTGCAGACTTGTTTATGTGTTGCTGTGCATTTTGTTGCCAACCTTACTTTGCTACCTGACAACTTTACGGTTTTTACTTTATAATTGCCGTTTCTATATTTTTTTCATTCAACTTTTTCACTCCGGACGCTTTACCTGGACATGGTTCGTCAGGACTAGAGGTCGACTGATTATTTGGAATGGCCGATTTCAAGTATTCATAGCAATCGGAAATCGGTATTTTTGGGCGCCGATTTCCGATTATTTGTAATAGAAAAAAATATTATACCTTTTATTTAACTAGACAAGTCAGTTAGGAACACATTCTTATTTTCAATGACTGCCTAGGAACTGTGGGTTAACTGCCTTGTTCAGGGGCAGAACGACAGATTTTCACCTTGTCAGCTCAGGGGTGCCAATCTTGCAACCGCACAGTTAACTAGTCCAACGCTCTAACCATTGCACTCCACGAGTAATCTGCCTGTTACGCGAATGCAGTAGAAGCCAAGGTAAATTGCTAGCTAGCATTAAACTTATTTTATAAAAAACAATCAATCATAATCACTAGTTATAACTACTAATCCAGTTTAGCAGGCAATATTAACCAGGTGAAATTGTGTCATTTCTCTTGTGTTCATTGCACGCAGAGTCGGGGTATATGCAAGTTTGGGCTGCCTGGCTCATTGCGAACTAATTTGCCAGAATTTTACATAATTATGACATAGATTGAAGGTTGTGCAATTTAAAAAAATAATATTTAGACTTAGGGATGCCACCCGTTAGATAAAATACAGAACGGTTCCGTATTCCACTGAAATAATAAACGTTTTTTTTTTTTTAAATGATAGTTTCCGGATTCGATCATATTAATGACCAAAGGCTCATATTTCTGTGTGTTATTATGTTATAATTAAGTCTGATTTGATAGAGCAGTCTGACTAAGCAGCAGCAGGCCCGTAGTCATTCATTCAAACAGCCCTTTCGTGCGTTTTGCCAGCAGCTCTTCGCAAGCACAGCGCTGTTTATGACTTCAAGCCTATCAGCCTAATGGCTGGTGTAACCAATGTGAAATGGCTAGCTAGTTAGCTGGGTGTGCGCTAATACTGTTTCAAACGTCGCTCGCTTTTAGATTTGGAGTAGTTATTCCCCTTGCGCTGCAAGGCTTTTGTGGAGCGGTGGGTAACGCTGCTTCGAGTGTGGCTGTTGTCGATGTGTTCCTGGTTCGAGTCCAGGTAGGGGCGAGGAGAGGGACAGAAGCTATACTGTTACACTGGCAATACTATAGTGCCTATAAGAACATCCAATAGTCAAAGGTATATGAAATACAAATGGTATAGAGAGAAATAGTCCTATAAATACTATATTAACTACAACCTAAAACCTCTTACCTTGGAATATTGAAGCCTCATGTTAAAAGGAACCAACAACTTTCATATGTTCTCATGTTCTGAGCAAGGAACTTAAACGTTAGCTTTTTTACATGGCACATATTTTTACATGGCACATATTACTTTCTTCTCCATCACGTTGTTTTTGCATTATTTAAACCTAATTGAACATGTTTCATTATTTATTTGAGGCTAAATTAATTTTATTGATGTTTTATATTAAGTTAAAATAAGTGTTAATTCAGTATTGTTGTAATTGTCATTATTACAAATAAAAAATAAATACAAAATTTAATTGGGCGATTAATCGGCACCGGCTTTTTTGGTCCTCCAATAATCGGTATCGGCGTTGAAAAACAATAATCGGTCGACCTCTAGTCAGGACCTCCAACAGCCGAAGCTAAGTAGTAACATTAACATGATGCCTTGTAATTGCAGTCGCTGTACTCATAATATACAGGAGAACGTACAAGCCCAGCTTCAGACGCAATCGCTAAGCAAGGGTAATTTCAGTGTAGGAAAGGATGAAACAGTGTCTGTGCCACCAGTAAGTACAGATAGTAACGTTAGTATAAATCCCCTCGCATGGTCCCCGCAGCCGGACAACTTTCTCATGGTTTCTGGAGGGAAATGCTGTAGGAATGCTCAACCAGTGTCGCTCATTCAGCCGACAGAAACTTTAAACCGGTTTTCCCCGTTAAGCAACGAGTCAGAGTCAGAGGCCGAGCCTTCTCTTGTCTCTACTTCTCCCGTTACGGGGTCTGAGACTCCGAAGCTTCCCACCATTAGCTCTGACAAATTGAAAACCCTAGTCATTAGCGACTCCATTACCCGCAGTATTAGACTTAAAACGAATCATCCAGCGATCATACACTGTTCACCAGGGGGCAGGGCTACCGACGTTAAGGCTAATCTGAAGATGGTGCTGGCTAAAGCTAAAACTGGCGAGTGTAGAGAGTATAGAGATATTGTTATTCACGTCGGCACCAACGATATTAGGATGAAACAGTCAGAGGTCACCAAGCGCAACATAGCTTCAGCATGTAAATCAGCTAGAAAGATGTGTCGGCATCGAGTAATTGTCTCTGGCCCCCTCCCAGTTAGGGGGAGTGATGAGCTCTACAGCAGAGTCTCACAACTCAATCGCTGGTTGAAAACTGTTTTCTGCCCCTCCCAAAAGATAGAATTTGTAGATAATTGGCCCTCTTTCTGGGACTCACCCACAAACAGGACCAAGCCTGGCCTGCTGAGGAGTGACGGACTCCATCCTAGCTGGGGGGGTGCTCTCATCTTATCTACCAACATAGACAGGGCTCTAACTCCTCTAGCACCACAATGAAATATGGTGCAGGCCAGGCAGCAGGCTGTTAGCCAGCCAGCCAGCATAGTGGAGTCTGCCACTAGCACAGTCAGTGTAGTCAGCTCAGCTATCCCCATTGAGACAGTGGCTGTGCCTTGACCTGGGTTGGGCAAAACTAAACATGGCGGTGTTCGCCTTAGCAATCTCACTAGGATAAAGACCTCCTCTATTCCTGTCATTATTGAAAGAGATCGTGATACCTCACATCTCAAAATAGGGCTACTTAATGTTAGATCCCTTATTTCAAAGGCAATTATAGTCAATGAACTAATCACTGATTATAATCTTGATGTGCCTGACTGAAACATGGCTTAAGCCTGATGAATTTACTGTGTTAAATGAGGCCTCACCTCCTGGTTAAACGAGTGACCATATCCCCCGTGCATCCCGCAAGGGCGGAGGTGTTGCTAACATTTACGATAGCAAATTTCAATTTACACAAAAAAAAATTATTTTGAGCTTCTAGTCATGAAATCTATGCAGCCTACTCAATCACTTTTTATAGCTACTGTTTACAGGCCTCCTGGGCCATATACAGTGCCTTGCGAAAGTATTCGGCCCCCTTGAACTTTGCGACCTTTTGCCACATTTCAGGCTTCAAACATAAAGATATAAAACTGTATTTTTTTTGTGAAGAATCAACAAGAAGTGGGACACAATCATGAAGTGGAACGACATTTATTGGATATTTCAAACTTTTTTAACAAATCAAAAACTGAAAAAATGGGCGTGCAAAATTATTCAGCCCCCTTAAGTTATTACTTTTATTACTTTGTAGCGCCACCTTTTGCTGCGATTACAGCTGTAAGTCGCTTGGGGTATGTCTCTATCAGTTTTGCACATCGAGAGACTGAAATTTTTTCCCATTCCTCCTTGCAAAACAGCTCGAGCTCAGTGAGGTTGGATGGAGAGCATTTGTGAACAGCAGTTTTCAGTTATTTCCACAGATTCTTGATTGGATTCAGGTCTGGACTTTGACTTGGCCATTCTAACACCTGGATATGTTTATTTTTGAACCATTCCATTGTAGATTTTGCTTTATGTTTTGGATCATTGTCTTGTTGGAAGACAAATCTCCGTCCCAGTCTCAAGTCTTTTGCAGACTCCATCAGGTTTTCTTCCAGAATGGGCCTGTATTTGGCTCCATCCATCTTCCCATCAATTTTAACCATCTTCCCTGTCCCTGCTGAAGAAAAGCAGGCCCAAACCATGATGCTGCCACCACCATGTTTGACAGTGGGGATGGTGTGTTCAGGGTGATGAGCTGTGTTGCTTTTACGCCAAACACAACGTTTTGCATTGTTGCCAAAAAGTCCAATTTTGGTTTCATCTGACCAGAGCACCTTCTTCCACATGTTTGGCGTGTCTCCCAGGTGGCTTGTGGCAAACTTTAAACAACACTTTTTATGGATATCTTTAAGAAATGGCTTTCTTCTTGCCACTCTTCCATAAAGGCCAGATTTGTGCAATATACGACTGATTGTTGTCCTATGGACAGAGTCTCCCACCTCAGCTGTAGATCTCTGCAGTTCATCCAGAGTGATCATGGGCCTCTTGGCTGCATCTCTGATCAGTCTTCTCCTTGTATGAGCTGAAGGTTTAGAGGGACGGCCAGGTCTTGGTAGATTTGCAGTGGTCTGATACTCCTTCCATTTCAATATTATTGCATGCACAGTGCTCCTTGGGATGTTTAAAGCTTGGGAAATCTTTTTGTATCCAAATCCGGCTTTAAACTTCTTCACAACAGTATCTCGGACCTGCCTGGTGTGTTCCTTGTTCTTCATGATGCTCTCTGCGCTTTTAACGGACCTCTGAGACTATCACATGCAGGTGCATTTATACGGAGACTTGATTACACACAGGTGGATTGTATTTATCATCATTAGTCATTTAGGTCAACATTGGATCATTCAGAGATCCTCACTGAACTTCTGGAGAGAGTTTGCTGCACTGAAAGTAAAGGGGCTGAATAATTTTGCACGCCCAATTTTTCAGTTTTTGATTTGTTAAAAAAGTTTGAAATATCCAATAAATGTCGTTCCACTTCATGATTGTGTCCCACTTGTTGTTGATTCTTCACAAAAAAATACAGTTTTATATCTTTATGTTTGAAGCCTGAAATGTGGCAAAAGGTCACAAAGTTCAAGGGGGCCGAATACCTTCGCAAGGCACTGTACAGCGTTCCTCATTGAGTTCCCTGAATTCCTATCGGACCTTGTAGTCATAGCAGAAAATATTCTAATTTTTGGTGACTTTAATACTCACATGGAAAAGTCCACAGACCCACTCCAAAAGGCTTTCGGAGCCCTCATCAACTGAGTGGGTTTTGTCCAACATGTCTCTGGACCTACTCACTGTCACAGTCATACTCTGGACGTCAGAGGACAAAAATCAGTTAACCACCTAACTGAGGAACTCAATTTTATCTTGCACAATACCCTAGATGCATTTGCACCCCTAAAAACATTTCTCATAAGAAACTAGCTCCCTGGTATACAGAAAATACCCGAACTCTGAACAAGCTTCCAGAAAATTGGAACGGAAATGGCGCCACACCAAACTGGAAGTCTTCCGACTACCTTGGACAGACAGTACCGTGCAGTATCGAAGAGCCCTTACTGCTGCTCGATCATCCTATTTTTCCAACTTAATTGAGGAAAATAAGAACAAATTCCAAAATCTCTTTTTGATACTGTCGCAAAGCTAACTAAAATGCAGCATCCCCCAAGTGAGGATGGCTTTCACTTCAGCAGTAATACATTCATGAACTTCTTTGAGGAAAAGATCATGATTATTAGAAAGCAAATTATGGACTCCTCTTTAAATCTGCGTATTCCTTCAAAGCTCAGTCATCCTGAGTCTGCACAACTCTGCCAGGACCTAGGATCAAGAGAGACACTCAAGTGTTTTAGTACTATATCTCTTGAAACAATGATGAAAATAATCATGGCCTCTAAACCTTCAAGCTGCATACTGGACCCTATTCCAACTAAACTACTGAAAGAGCTTCCTGTGCTGGACCCTCCTATGTTGAACATAATAAAAGGCTCTCTATCCACCGGATGTGTACCAAACTCTCTAAAAGTGGCAGTAATAAAGCCTCTCTTAAAAAAGCCAAACATTGACCCAGAAAATATAAAAAACTATCGGCCTATATCGAATCTTCCATTCCTCTCAATTTTTTTTGAAAAGGCTGTTGCGCAACAACTTACTGCCTTCCTGAAGACAAACAATGTATACGAAATGATTGAGTCTGGTTTTAGACCCCATCATAGCATTGAGACTGCACTTGTGAAGGTGGTAAATTACCTTTTAATGGCATCAGACCAAGGCTCTGCATCTGTCCTCATGCTCCTAGACCTTAGTGCTGCTTTTGATACCATCGATCACCACATTCTTTTGGAGGGAATGGGAACCCAAATGGGTCTACACGGACAAGTTCTGACCTGGTTTAGATCTTATCTGTCGGAAAGATATCAGTTTGTCTCTGTGAATGGTTTGTCCTCTGACAAATCAACTGTAAATTTCAGTGTTCCTCAAGGTTCCGTTTTAGGACCAATATTGTTTTCACTGTATATTTTACCTCTTGGGGATGTAATTCGAAAATATAATGTTAACTTTCACTGCTATGCGGATGACACACAGCTGTACATTTCAATGAAACATGGTGAAGCCCCAAAATTGCCCTCGCTGGAAGCCTGTGTTTCAGACATAAGGAAGTGGATGGCTGCAAACGTTCTACTTTTAAACTCGGACAAAACAGAGATGCTTGTTCTAGGTCCCAAGAAACAAAGAGATCTTCTGAATCTGACAATTAATCTTAACGGTTATACAGTCGTCTCAAATAAAACTGTGAAGGACCTCGGTTTTACTCTGGACCCTGATCTCTCTTTTGACGAATTTATCAAGACTGTTTCAAGGACAGCTTTTTTCCATCTACGTAACATTGCAAAAATCAGAAACTTTCTCTCCAAAAATGATGCAGAAAAATTAATCCATGCTTTTGTTACTTCAAGGTTAGACTACTGCAATGCTCTACTTTCCGGCTACCCGGATAAAGCACTAAATAAACTTCAGTTAGTGCTAAATACGGCTGCTAGAATCCTGACTAGAACCAACATGTTTTATCACATTACTCCAGTGCTATCCTCCCTACACTGGCTTCCTGTCAAGGCAAGGGCTGATTTCAAGGTTTTACTGCTAACCTACAAAGCATTACATGGGCTTGCTCCTACCTATCTCTCTGATTTGGTCCTGCCGTACATACCTACACGTAGGCTACGGTCACAAGACGCAGGCCTCCTAATTGTCCCTAGAATTTCTAAGCAAACAGCTGGAGTCAGGCCTTTCCCCTATAGAGCTCCATTTTTATGGAATGGTCTGCCTACCCATGTGAGAGAAGCAAACTCGGTCTCAACCTTTAAGTCTTTACTGATGACTCATCTCTTCAGTGGGTCATATGATTGAGTGTAGTCTGGCCCAGGAGTGTGAAGTTGAACGGAAAGGCTCTGGAGCAATGAACCGCCCTTGCTGTCTCTGCCTGGCCGGTTCCCCTCTTTCCACTGGGATTCTCTGCCTCTAACCCTATTACAGGGGCTGAGTCACTGGCTTACTGGTGCTCTTTCATGCCGTCCCTAGGAGGGGTGCGTCACATGAGTGGGTTGAGTCACTGATGTTATCTTCCTGTCTGGGTTGGCGCCCCCCCCTTGGGTTGTGCCGTGGCAGAGATCTTTGTGGGCTATACTCGGCCTTGTCTCAGGATGGTAAGTTGGTGTTTGAAGATATCCCTCTAGTGATGTGGGGGCTGTACTTTGGCAAAGTGGGTGGGGTTATATCCTTCCTGTTTGGCCCTGTCCGGGGATATCATCGGATGGGGCCACAGTGTCTCCTGACCCCTCCTGTCTCAGCCTCCAGTATTTATGCTGCAGTAGTTTATGTGTCGGGGGGCTAGGGTCAGTTTGTTATATATGGAGTACTTCTCCTGTCTTATCCGGTGTCCTGTGTGAATTTAAGTATGCTCTCTGTAATTCTCCCTCTCTCTTTCTTTCTCTCTCTCGGAGGACCTGAGCCGTAGGACCATACCTCAGGACTACCTGGCATGATGACTCCTTGCTGTCCCCAGTCCACCTGGCCGTGATGCTGCTCCAGTTTCAACTGTTCTGCCTGCGGCTATGGAATACTTACCTGTTCACTGGACGTGCTACTTGTCCCATACCTATTATTTGACCATGCTGGTCATTTATGAACATTTGAACATCTTGGCCATGTTCTGTTATCATCTCCACCCGGCACAGCCAGAAGAGGACTGGTCACCCCTCATAGCCTGGTTCCTCTCTAGGTTTCTACCTAGGTTTTGGCCTTTCTAGGGAGTTTTTCCTAGCCAACGTGCTTCAACACCTGCATTGCTTGCTGTTTGGGGTTTTAGGCTGGGTTTCTGTACAGCACTTTGAGATATCAGCTGATGTATGAAGGGCTATATAAATACATTCGATTTGATTTGATCATACAGCTTATTGGGAATGCAAATGTGCAAATGCAGCATGGTGGCTTCAAAGGGGTAAACTGTTCCCAGGGAAGCTGTCACCAAAGAGGGGACCTTTGAGTGGTGGAGGGATGGAGAGGGAGGACAAGCCATGAGGTCTCACCTGTAGAAGGGGGGACAGAAGGTGTGGTGGTGGTGGAGGGATGGAGAGGGAGGACAAGCCATGAGGTCTCACCTGTAGAGGGAGGGACAGAAGGTATGGTGGTGGTGGAGGGATGGAGAGGGAGGACAAGCCATGAGATCTTGGAGAGCAAGAGCCCTCAGTAGCTGAAAGAAAAGATCATCTCATTGGCCAGCCTATAATAACAAACAGAAGCAGATATTTCCTGGGAGGAAGACTTGGTTGTTCCTAACCACCATTCAACCTGAGGGTTTACTGTTGTGTTTGTAAAGTTGATAACATGGCTATTGGCTTCTGATTAAAGAACACAGACAGAGAACAACATACTCATGGTACATTGAGACTCTGCCAAAAAGGGAGGTTGAGGGGATACAAACTGCACGGCTTCCTGGTTTCTGTCAAACAAAACAAAAAACAAAATTACAAATTTACACAGAATTATTCAGCAGTTTCCTCTCTTTCTTAGTCACCAACTCAATTTCTCTCACTCACTTTCAATCGCTCACTCCATCTTTCCCTTTCATGCTGAGAAATTAACAGACATTTCTACGTGAGTTATTGGCTGCTTTGCCAGGGAGATATTTCAGGCTCTGCTCCCATCCAGATGCTATTTCACCCAGTGCTGACGTGACCCAGACAGTGTTTAAAGTAGCGATAGAGAGAGAAAGTCAGCTGAGTGCGGTTAAACACACCCACACACCAAGCTCCACACCCTGCAGTCACAGTCTCTCCATCCTCCTGGTGTTCCCAAGCGGAGGTCCGGGCGCTGGGGGAGCAACGACGTGACACTAATGAGACAGAGGAACATTTAAGCCCTCACATCCATGCTCCACATTCTCCTCCTAATTACATTTCTCTCTTTGTAATATGCAGGGATTATGTGATGAAGCAGGAGCTGTTCAATGGCATTTTAAAACGCCTCGGGAATAACAAGTATCTCGATCTCTCGTGCTCTACTCTCGCTCTCTCTATATTTAAAACATACTAACTGCTCCTGTAAAGAGTTGCTTGTGTATCTTCATGCCACGGCGCTCCCATCACTATTAACCTTAGTGTTAACTCTATCTAGCTGGATGACTTACAGCACATAGGCACATCTGTGGCCAAATGGAAAATTCCAGCAGCACTCTAGAACCAATCAGAACACTGGAACACCATGTGCAGTGACCCATATACACCTCTAAATAGTGTCTATGACATCTTCGTATGAATGCATTCTGCACATCTAATAACACGATTATGCATGACACACATCTCTGTGGAAGGCCACTGGGGGGAAAGGGGATGTTTTTGTATGGAATATGTCCTTGTATTGAGTGTATTAAATGGAGCAGATACTTAGTCATGCCTCCTGGCCTTTGACCCCTGCCTGACCCAGAGGAACTGTCACTGTGACAGGAATGAGAATGTGCTTCGAATGCCCCATCTGTAGCCAGCTCACAAGCTGTGGTGTAAGAGATGCAAGTTTAATGCAGAAGGAATGAAAACAATATATGGCCGAACACACACACAATCTTCTAAGCTGTGCACGCACGCACACACACACACACGGATAAGAATGCATGTCATTGTTTCAGCTGTTTCAGTAGCAGCTATTTCCATTTGCCTGGTGGGGATGAATAAAGTGTCATTGTGTTGTGCTGTACACACAAACACAGCCAGCAGGTCTATACAGAGACCACTAGAGTCTCCTGGTGATGGAGGTGTCCTACTAAACCACTGACACACTAGTGCTGTGTCTGTGTGGAAATACTAATCCAGCACTCATCTAAATTACAATCAGCATGTGAATTGTCCAGGGAGGGAGGGAGGGAGAGGACATGGGGGAAGAGGATAGAAGGAGGTTTGTAACAAAAGGAGATGCAGAGAGACGGGTGAGTCGGGGAGAAGAAAGACAGGGGAAGGGTGAGAGAGGAAAGACAGGGGAAGGGTGAGAGAGAGAAGGCTGAGAAAAGAGCAGCAGATGAAAGAATGCTGAGTAAAGTGAGTGTGCTATCATTTCCCTCTCTCATCCTCTCTTTGTGATGCTCCCATGTAGTCTAATTGATAGGAGGGTGGTGTGAATAACAGCAATCTGAGTGTGTGTGTGTTATTCTTGTCTACTTTCACACAGAATTGCAGTGTTGCAGTTTGTTTTCTTCTAGTAACAGGTCCCCTCTCATCCTCAAACACTAAAGAGGAACTGTCTGTCTCACTTCCACCGGCTTTGCCTTCCTTCTATCTCTGTATTTCTCCTCTACTCACTCTCTCCATTTATCTCCATTTCTCCCTGTCTGTATTTACCCTTTAGACTGTTCTTTCATTTCCCCCACAATTGCTCTCTCTCCATCTCTCCTTCTGTCTTCCATCTTTGCTTGTGTGTTTTTCAGTCAACCCTCTCTGTTTCTACATATGTTCTCCTCTCCTCCTCCTGCGACAGAGCGGCCCCCTGCCCTGGTCTGTTCTTTGTTAGTTATTTATATTCCAGGCACAGACAGACGCGCTCACTTCAAAGCAGAGATGTTGCAGCGATCATCTCTCTCCGCTGTAAACAAACACTGATCTTTCCTTTTCTCTGAGTCACGCTTTCTTCTGCCAAGGGCCAGCTGGGGAAGATTCAATTAATAATGTGTGTGTGTGCATGGTGTGTGTGTGTGTGTGTGTCCTATGATGTTTTTACCCCCCAAATCAAAGCCTATTGTTTCTTCTCTGTATGGAAGATGTTGTTGGTTAGTAGGATCTGAGAATGTGATGTTGGTTACAGTGATTAGCCAGCAGACACCTTCAGAAGAACACTCTGATCTGTGGAGCCGGAGGTGACCCTGAAAACCTTCCTTATTAAAGAAGAAGCTCTCATCTTCCTTCCTGTTTTCCACAAAGGCATGTAGCAGTTTTTTATAAGATTTGGCATGGGACCTCAGATCCTCAATGTTCTACAGCTGCACCACTGAGAGCATCTTGACTGCTTGGCATCCGACCTCAAGGCGCTATAGAGGGTGGTGAGTACGGCCCAGAACATCACTGGGGTTGAGCTCCCTGCCATCCAGGACCTCTATGCCAGGCGGTGTCAGAGGAAGGCCCTGAAAATAGTCAAAGACTCCAGCCACGCAAGTCATACTGTTTTCTCTGCTACTGCACGGCAAGTGGTAACATTGCACCAAGTCTAAAACCAACAGGACCCTGAACAGCTTCTACCCCCTAAGCTATAAGACTGATAAATAGTTAGTTAAATAGTTCATCAAATATATTCCCAGACTATCTGCATTGACCCTTTTTCCAATAACTCTTTTGACTCATCACATATGCTGCTACTGCTTATTTTCTATCCTGTTGCCTCGTAACTTTACCCCTACCTACATCTACCTCAATTACCTTGTCACTTTACCCCTACCTACATCTACCTCAATTACCTTGTCACTTTACCCCTACCTACATCTACCTCCATTACCCCGTCACTTTACCCCTACCTACATCTACCTCAATTACCTTGTCATTTTACCCCTACCTACATCTACCTCAATTACCTTGTCACTTTACCCCTACCTACATCTACCTCAATTACCTTGTCACTTTACCCCTACCTACATCTACCTCAATTACCTTGTCATTTTACCCCTACCTACATCTACCTCAATTACCTTCTCATTTTACCCCTACCTACATCTACCTCAATTACCTTCTCACTTTACCCCTACCTACATCTACCTCAATTACCTCGTGCCCAGCACAGCAACTTGCTACTAGTACACTGTGTATATAGCAAAGTAATCGTTACTCATTGTGTATCTATTCCTTGTGTTATTATTTCTCTATTATATATATTTTTCTCTCTCTGTATTGTTGGGAAGGGCCCGTAAGTAAGTCATTCACTATTAGTCTACATCTATTGTTTACGAAGAGCGTGACAAATACAATGTCATTGGATTTGATCTATCGAGGGGGATCTGCTGCATTCACTTATCTAATCCAGTATATCCTGACCTGCAGAATAACATTGTACAGGCTATATAAGTACAAGTACAGGTACGGAGACACGCACACACCTGAATGTCCCTTCAACACATTTGAACAGTATCATCCGCGATGAAACAATGAGCACCCAGATTTTATAAACGTCGTACAGACAGATGGTTGGAATCACTGAGTTCTCATGATGAGTCATCGCTACAGTGCAACTAGAAACATCATTCTCATAACCAACAACGTTCTTCTAATAACTAGGGGTAGAAAAGCCCATTATGACCTCCATCCAGACATGCTGCAGATTACACTGGCAGTGTACTGGCTCTAACATGGACTCCATTTGAGGAATTCATCGTCACACAGTGAGGCTCATGTTATGTATAGTACCAAAGCACTCAAACGGTCTGAAAAGCCTGTAATTGCACTTGAAAGTAAGAGGGACCTTGCCTGTAGCAGCATTTTTGAACAGGCTATAACACAGACTAGTGATCAATGTTCCCTGCAACATCAAGCCAGGTCCATGTTGCAGTAGCTAATCATCCTTGATACCACGTTGTTAATGTTTCCAATGTTCCATCGTTGCCTCTATAGCACCACACAAATCTGTGACCACCAGAAACATTCACTGGTTGCATTTCAGATGCACAATCGAGAGCATCCTGGCAGGCTGCATCACCGCCTGGTACGGCAACTGCTCCGCCCACAACCGTAAGGCTCTCCAGAGGGTAGTGAGGTCTGCACAACGCATCACCGGGGGCAAACTACCTGACCTCCAGGACACCTACACTACCCGATGTTACAGGAAGGCCATAAAGATCATCAAGGACAACAACCACCCGAGCCACTGCCTGTTCACCCCGCTATCATCCAGAAGGCGAGGTCAGTACAGGTGCATCAAAGCTGGGACCGAGAGACTGAGAAACAGCTTCTATCTCAAGGCCATCAGACTGTTAAACAGCCACCACTAACATTGAGTGGCTGCTGCCAACACACTGTCAATGACACTGACTCAACTCCAGCCACTTTAATAATGGGAATTGATGGGAAATGATGTAAAATATATCACTAGCCACTTTAAACAATGCTACCTAATATAATGTTACATACCCTACATTATTCATCTCATATGCATACGTATATACTGTACTCTATATCATCTACTGCATCCTTATGTAATACATGTATCACTAGCCACTTTAACTATGCCACTTTGTTTACATACTCATCTCATATGTATATACTGTACTCGATACCATCTACTGTATCTTGCCTATGCTGCTCTGTACCATCACTCATTCATATATCTTTATGTACATATTCTTTATCCCCTTACACTGTGCATAAGACAGTAGTTTTGAAATTGTTAGTTAGATTACTTGTTGGTTATTACTGCATTGTCGGAACTAGAAGCACAAGCATTTCGTTACACTCGCATTAACATCTGCTAACCATGTGTATGTGACAAATAAAATTTGATTTGATTTGATTTTGAGTTAGACGGAACACACACACACACACACAATATGAAGCATGTTGTGAAGCATGTTTCTACCTGACCCCAAGGCAGAAGACAGTAGTCTGCTATCCAGAGAGTCTGAAGATAATCATGTTTAACAATCATTGAACATCTCTTTGCCCTCCTGCTTTCCGCCTTCACAGACTTAAACACTGTCCAGGTGGCTGGTGTAGATTCTAATAGAGCTGAACTCAGACCTGTCTGGCCAAGGCTGAGGTGGGCGAGTGTTTCAACAGAACACATTATTCATGTTGAATGGAACGCAACAGCATATAGTGACTTGCAATAATGTAACACATTGACGTGCTGCTATGTGAAATGATGGTTGATGTCCTGCGATGTGTAGTGAAGAGATGGTTTCTATGATATGGAAAGATGCACTTCACCCCAGGGAGAAGGGTCAATGGCAAAATGGTTAAAAGACCATACTGATGTATCTATAAGAGGGATGCCTGGGGGTGAGTAGCACACACACACAACTGCACTGTTGGAGCTCACATGGCTGAGATAATAAGGGTCTGAAATGAACTGCCAGGTCTTAGATAATAAGAGTCTGAAATGAACTGCCAGGTCGGAGATAATAAGGGTCTGAAATGAACTGCCAGGTCTGAGATAATAAGGGTCTGAAATGATCTGCCAGGTCTGAGATAATAAGGGTCTGAAATTAGCTGCCAGGTCAGAGATAATAATGGTCTGAAATGTTTGGTCTCTGTTCCCTACTGTTTGCCTTCTCTCACCGATGAAGGCTGAGAGACAACTGTGTACTGAAGTGAGAGAAGGGGGAGAGAAACAGAGGTCAACACAACACAACAGGTCCACACTGAACTATCACAGAGAGGGGTAGAAAAATGTATTCCAGTCGTTCATTAGAAAGAGTCAAAGACCTCACAGAGATGGACTCATATTAACCTACAAGTGAGAGCTACAAACTGGTGAATACATTATATAGAGGTGAATTGGCTGAATTACCTCCATACAATGCAATGCACTTTGAGCACAACTGAAAAGCATTAACTAAATTGGTGCATTAATCATTAAAACGGTTGTCTGCCTCTTTTGTCTTGAACAAATAACAATCTGATATAGCATTCTGTAATCCTCTAGCATGTCAGATTCAAACCACACTGTAATCAACCATAGACTGCCTAACATTGTTACGTTCCCCAGTTTCTAGGTTGTTGTGGGTTTGTGTGTGTGTGTATTTCAGGATGGCTTCCTGGATTCCAAGCAGCTGATTGGTCAGCCCCATTGCAGATTGGAGCTCTGACCCCGCCCTCTCGTCAGGGAAAAGCCAGTGTTCCTTTGTTAGGAAAGAGCTTCTTTGTATGTGCTGTGTTGTTTGTTGTAGAGTATTTTGTAGCTGCTCCTGCAGAGGTACAGTGGGGAGAACAAGTATTTGATACACTGCCGATTTTGCAGGTTTTCCTACTTACAAAGTATGTAGAGGTCTGTAATTTTTATCATAGGTACACTTCAACTGTGAGAGACGGAATCTAAAACAAAAATCCATAAAATCACATTGTATGATTTTTAAGTAATTAATTTGCATTTTATTGCATGACACAAGTATTTGATACATCAGAAAAGCAGAACTTAATATTTGGTACAGAAACCTTTTGTATCCTCAGCTGACATAGAAAGTTATTCTGAATGTGTATATAATCAACCTGAGTTGTGTTCTCAAATAGAATACAGATTGGGTGTATGATGCAGCCTGATAGTGCTGAGTCCCTATTCATTTCTCTGCTCAGCTGGGGAGTGTGAGGACAAAGCCATCAGTTTCCAGGAGACAGCAGCAGTAGCAACATAGGCCCAGGGGCTATAAGAGACAAATCAATCCTCCTCCCAGGAGCATTCATACACTCCTTAACTTCTCCTGAGTTTATCATTCTTTCTCTTTCATTATAGATCAACAGAGAAGCCGGGGCCTCCACTTTAAAACTCACGTCATAAATAAAATATCTCCATTGGGACTAATGCCGGTGTTATTGCATGAGACTGATGTGCGTACTCAATGAATGGGTTTTGTGTGTGTGTTTTTGTTTAATTACCCTTATGGGGAACAGAATTCCTCACAAGGATAGTAGAACAAGGAACATTCAGAAAAGTGGAGACATTTTGCTGGTCACCACAAGGAAAAATGCTATTTTAGGCTTAGGGTTTAGGGTTACAATTAGGGTTAGAGTTAAGGTCATTGGTTACAGTTTGATTTAGGGTTAGGTATAGTTTTAGGGTTACGGTTAGTCTTAGGTTTAAGGTTAGGTGTTAGGGAATATAGGATATTGGATGGGAATCAATTATTTGATCCCCACATGGATAACAATACAAAACTGTGTGTGTGTGTGTGTGTCTCATGGGTAGCACTCCCCCATAAACTTAAACTTTGACCATTATAATCAGGCTTTCACATCAGATTTAATTCAAACTACGTCAAGAAGACAGACCGACAGAGTGGGAGGAAGGGGGAGAGAGGGGAGACAGATACATCATTTGAACAAACTTAATTTCCTTTTAACAGACTAGAAAGTTAAACCCCACCCCCTCCCCCATAGAACCATCCTGACACCGCACACCTCTACAAAGTCCCCCAGACGGCTTACCAGCCCCCCCATATACATGCTCCAGTTTCAGAGAGAGAGAGAGAGAGAGAGAGAGAGAGATGGCTGAGTAACCGTGGTCTCCATTCTGTGTGGGTGTGAGTTATTCAGGTGAATTGCAATAAGACATGTTGCGAACCCACACACACAAACACACTGGCAAAACATACAGATACACAGAGCTACACACTCACCAACACACAGAGCTGTGGGCCTCTAGGGCACCAAAGGGAGGAAAGGCTAAGTGTATGAGCATTAACTGCATTGCTGAAGTAGAACATATATAGCTTGTCAATCAATGCTTCTGGTAACGGTCGTCTGAGGAAGAAGGATCGGACCAAAGCGCAGTGTGGTAAGTGTTCATGATTTTATTGAAACTGAACACTAGAACAAAAATAACAACGTGAGAAACGAAACCGAAACAGTCCTGTCAGGTGCAGAACACTAAACAGAAAATATCTACCCACAAAACACAGGTGGGAAAAGGCTACCTAAGTATGGTTCCCAATCAGAGACAACGATAGACAGCTGTCCCTGATTGAGAACCCTACCCGGCCAAAACAAAGAAATACAAAACATAGAAAAATGAACATAGAATGCCCACCCAAATCACACCCTGACCAAACCAAAATAGAGACATAAAAAGCTCTCTACGGTCAGGGCGTGACACTTCTGGAATAACTGACCTCTTCACCCACACTCTTACCCCCAAAAGCCTCTTCTACATCCCTGTATCAGTGTACTTTGTTTCCTCCTTAATCCTAGGAGAAATTCCCCCCAGTGCATTAGCCATGGTAGAGCACCATTCTCTGTATCTATTTGCACACAGCATTCATGGTACTAGATCACAAACAAGACACAGGCAGAGAAACACCCTCAAACTAAACAAAGATAACTACAACATTGGTACAAAATGAAAACAAAACAATAGAGATAACATTCAAATGTCCACCATTTCTTCTAGGATCAGGTACACATTAATCCAATGTTGTCCAGACCTGAAGAAATTGCCAAGGGTCCTCTGAAGGTGGTTGTAAAATCATTAGTCTGTGCCACAGGGTAGAAGGGGCAAGGTTATTGGCTACCAGCACTCCTCCCCTATAAAACAGCTGGGGTAGCACTCATTTACACCTAACCAATCTGACACACACCTTCTCCACTACACCCTCCCAATTCTTTTTCTGAAATACATCAGAACCGAGATAAACCCCCAAAGTCTTCATCCCATCTCTGCCCCACTGAAACCCCACTGGTAACCGTGGAGCGAACCCTATCTGAAGCTGACCTGCCCACAGCGATTCACTATTTCCCCAATTAACTCCAGCTAAGGAGGCCCCCTCCTACACCTTCAAAGCATTTGAGAGAACCTTAACATCTTCACCCCCTGTAATAAAAACTGTCATGTCATCTGCATATGCAGACAGTGCTATCGTGGGACCCTTCATTACCCCTGGCACAGAGAACCCAGTAAGCCTCGCTCTTAAAAAACAAAGCAGTGGTTCAATTGCCAGACAATATAACTGTCCTGAAATTGGGCATCCCTGCCTTATACCCTTTCGACAGGGATGGGCAACTCAAGCCACCCCCCGCCCCATCATACAGTAAACTCATCCAAGACAAAAATAACATCCCCAAACCCAAAGGCTTTCATTGTTTTGAACAAGTACTGGTGGTCCACATGGTGAAAAGCCTTCTCCTGATCCAAAGAAAGCAAACCCACATTAAGATCAGACAGTTTACAAATGTCTAAAACATCTTATTAGAAACAAGTTATCAACAATAGTGTTCAGGCACACAGTAAGACTGGTCCTTGTGGACCAACGGCCCCAGTTATTCTTTCAACCTGTTTGAGAGACACTTAGATATAATTTTATATTCTGCACACAGCAATGCAACAAGTCTCCAGTTTTTTAAGAGCCAAATCCCCATTTTTCAGCAACAATGAAGGCACAGCACGTTGACAGGTATTGAAAAGATTCACACACCACTTCATAAAAATCCCCCCCAAAAGTGCATCAGGTCAATGCCAGGGGCTCAGCCTGATGAGAGCTTTATAACTGCAGTGGACAGCTTCCCGCAGAGTAATGTCAGAGTCCAAAGCAGCTCTCTGCTCGGGGCCCAATTGAGAAAGTCCATGTAACAACTGCTCAGCTCACAGAGGATCACAATCCTCCGCCTTGTAGAGGGCAGAGTAGAAATCCACGGCATGTTGGCACATCTCACCGTCATCCGTGGTCACCTTCCCATCAGGGACACGAAGGCAGACCATCTGTTGCATTGAAATGTAGAGTGCCCTTGGTATAAAAAAAACTAGGAGCACCCATGTCCATGAGAGTAGCAAAGCAGAACCTAATCAAGGCACCCTTCACTCTTTCATGTAAAAACGACCTCGGTTGATGTCTTTTGTCCTGTAAGTTCATGACTAGACCAGGGTCATTCTCAGTGAGCAACTTCAATTCAATAGATGTGATGTCTTGTTCAAGGGCCCTGATAGTTTCTTTAACTTCAATACCAGAGCAGCATACTGTTGACAAAACACATGGATGTGGGCCTTCCCAGCCTCCCACCATTGTCTCACAGACTCAAAATCACATTTAATAACCCTACATTTTTCCCCAAGACAACTAAAACTTTTCACAAAACATGGCGTCATGTAATAACTTACAGTAACATTAAAATACCAATAAGGGGATGCCTTTCATGGACAGGACAAGTGAATATCAGCAGTAACAATATGATGATCAGAAAAACCCACAGGAGTAATGTCACACCTTTACAACCCTACCACAGTAGTGCTCAGATATATACAACCTGTCTAACCTTACAACCCTACCACAGTAGAGCTCAGATACATACAACCTGTCTAACCTTACAACCCTACTACAGTAGAGCTCAGATACATACAACCTGTCTAACCTTACAACTCTACTACAGTAGTGCTCAGATACATACAACCTGTCTAACCTTACAACTCTACTACAGTAGTGCTCAGATACATACAACCTGTCACACCTTACAACTCTACCGCAGTAGTGCTCAGATACATACAACCTGTCTAACCTTACAACCCTACTACAGTAGTGCTCAGATACATACAACCTGTCTAACCTTACAACTCTACTACAGTAGTGCTCAGATACATACAACCTGTCTAACCTTACAACTCTACCACAGTAGTGCTCAGATACATACAACCTGTCTAACCTTACAACCCTACTACAGTAGTGCTCAGATACATACAACCTGTCTAACCTTACAACCCTACCACAGTAGAGCTCAGATACATACAACCTGTCACACCTTACAACTCTACCGCAGTAGTGCTCAGATACATACAACCTGTCTAACCTTACAACCCTACCACAGTAGTGCTCAGATACATACAACCTGTCTAACCTTACAACCCTACCACAGTAGAGCTCAGATACATACAACCTTTCTAACCTTACAACCCTACTACAGTAGAGCTCAGATACATACAACCTGTCTAACCTTACAACTCTACCACAGTAGTGCTCAGATACATACAACCTGTCTAACCTTACAACCCTACCACAGTAGTGCTCAGATACATACAACCTGTCTAACCTTACAACCCTACCACAGTAGTGCTCAGATACATACAACCTGTCTAACCTTACAACCCTACCACAGTAGTGCTCAGATACATACAACCTGTCTAACCTTACAACCCTACCACAGTAGTGCTCAGATACATACAACCTGTCTAACCTTACAACTCTACAGTAACCCTACTACAGTAGCTCAGATACATACAACCTGTCTAACCTTACAACCCTACCACAGTAGAGCTCAGATACATACAACCTGTCTAACCTTACAACTCTACCGAGTAGAGCTCAGATACATACAACCTGTCTAACCTTACAACCCTACTACAGTAGAGCTCAGATACATACAACCTGTCTAACCTTACAACCCTACCACAGTAGTGCTCAGATACATACAACCTGTCTAACCTTACAACCCTACCACAGTAGTGCTCAGATACATACAACCTGTCTAACCTTACAACTCTACCACAGTAGTGCTCAGATACATACAACCTGTCTAACCTTACAACTCTACCACAGTAGTGCTCAGATACATACAACCTGTCTAACCTTACAACCCTACCACAGTAGTGCTCAGATACATACAACCTGTCTAACCTTACAACTCTACCACAGTAGTGCTCAGATACATACAACCTGTCTAACCTTACAACTCTACCACAGTAGTGCTCAGATACATACAACCTGTCTAACCTTACAACCCTACCACAGTAGTGATCAGATACACACAACCTGTCTAACCTTACAACCCTACCACAGTAGTGCTCAGATACATACAACCTGTCTAACCTTACAACCCTACCACAGTAGAGCTCAGATACATACAACCTGTCTAACCTTACAACCCTACTACAGTAGAGCTCAGATACATACAACCTGTCTAACCTTACAACTCTACCACAGTAGAGCTCAGATACATACAACCTGTCTAACCTTACAACTCTACTACAGTAGTGCTCAGATATATACAACCTGTCACACCTTACAACTCTCCCGCAGTAGAGCTCAGATACATACAACCTGTCTAACCTTACAACCCTACCACAGTAGAGCTCAGATACATACAACCTGTCTAACCTTACAACTCTACTGCAGTAGAGCTCAGATACATACAACCTGTCTAACCTTACAACTCTACCACAGTAGAGCTCAGATACATACAACCTGTCTAACCTTACAACTCTACCGCAGTAGAGCTCAGATACATACAACCTGTCTAACCTTACAACCCTACTACAGTAGAGCTCAGATACATACAACCTGTCTAACCTTACAACCCTACTACAGTAGAGCTCAGATACATACAACCTGTCTAACCTTACAACCCTACCACAGTAGAGCTCAGATACATACAACCTGTCTAACCTTACAACTCTACTACAGTAGTGCTCAGATATATACAACCTGTCACACCTTACAACTCTCCCGCAGTAGAGCTCAGATACATACAACCTGTCTAACCTTACAACTCTACTGCAGTAGAGCTCAGATACATACAACCTGTCTAACCTTACAACCCTACCACAGTAGTGCTCAGATACATACAACCTGTCTAACCTTACAACTCTATGCAGTAGAGCTCAGATACATACAACCTGTCTAACCTTACAAACCCTACTACAGTAGAGCTCAGATACATACAACCTGTCTAACCTTACAACCCTACCACAGTAGTGCTCAGATACATACAACCTGTCTAACCTTACAACCCTACCACAGTAGTGCTCAGATACATACAACCTGTCTAACCTTACAACTCTACCACAGTAGTGCTCAGATACATACAACCTGTCTAACCTTACAACCCTACCACAGTAGTGATCAGATACACACAACCTGTCTAACCTTACAACCCTACCACAGTAGTGCTCAGATACATACAACCTGTCTAACCTTACAACCCTACCACAGTAGTGCTCAGATACATACAACCTGTCTAACCTTACAACTCTACCACAGTAGTGCTCAGATACATACAACCTGTCTAACCTTACAACCCTACCACAGTAGAGCTCAGATACATACAACCTGTCTAACCTTACAACTCTACCGCAGTAGAGCTCAGATACATACAACCTGTCTAACCTTACAAACCCTACTACAGTAGAGCTCAGATACATACAACCTGTCTAACCTTACAACCCTACCACAGTAGTGCTCAGATACATACAACCTGTCTAACCTTACAACCCTACCACAGTAGTGCTCAGATACATACAACCTGTCTAACCTTACAACTCTACCACAGTAGTGCTCAGATACATACAACCTGTCTAACCTTACAACCCTACCACAGTAGTGATCAGATACACACAACCTGTCTAACCTTACAACCCTACCACAGTAGTGCTCAGATACATACAACCTGTCTAACCTTACAACCCTACCACAGTAGTGCTCAGATACATACAACCTGTCTAACCTTACAACTCTACCACAGTAGTGCTCAGATACATACAACCTGTCTAACCTTACAACCCTACCACAGTAGTGATCAGATACACACAACCTGTCTAACCTTACAACCCTACCACAGTAGTGCTCAGATACATACAACCTGTCTAACCTTACAACCCTACCACAGTAGAGCTCAGATACATACAACCTGTCTAACCTTACAACCCTACTACAGTAGAGCTCAGATACATACAACCTGTCTAACCTTACAACCCTACCACAGTAGAGCTCAGATACATACAACCTGTCTAACCTTACAACTCTACTACAGTAGAGCTCAGATACATACAACCTGTCTAACCTTACAACTCTACCACAGTAGAGCTCAGATACATACAACCTGTCTAACCTTACAACCCTACCACAGTAGAGCTCAGATACATACAACCTGTCTAACCTTACAACTCTACTACAGTAGAGCTCAGATACATACAACCTGTCTAACCTTACAACTCTACCACAGTAGTGCTCAGATACATACAACCTGTCTAACCTTACAACTCTACCACAGTAGAGCTCAGATACATACAACCTGTCTAACCTTACAACCCTACTACAGTAGAGCTCAGATACATACAACCTGTCTAACCTTACAACCCTACTACAGTAGAGCTCAGATACATACAACCTGTCTAACCTTACAACCCTACCACAGTAGAGCTCAGATACATACAACCTTTCTAACCTTACAACCCTACTACAGTAGAGCTCAGATACATACAACCTGTCACACCTTACAACTCTACCGCAGTAGAGCTCAGATACATACAACCTGTCTAACCTTACAACTCTACTGCAGTAGAGCTCAGATACATACAACCTGTCTAACCTTACAACCCTACCACAGTAGAGCTCAGATACATACAACCTGTCTAACCTTACAACTCTACTGCAGTAGAGCTCAGATACATACAACCTGTCTAACCTTACAACCCTACCACAGTAGTGCTCAGATACATACAACCTGTCTAACCTTACAACCCTACCACAGTAGTGCTCAGATACATACAACCTGTCTAACCTTACAACCCTACCACAGTAGTGCTCAGATACATACAACCTGTCTAACCTTACAACTCTACCACAGTAGTGCTCAGATACATACAACCTGTCTAACCTTACAACCCTACCACAGTAGTGATCAGATACACACAACCTGTCTAACCTTACAACCCTACCACAGTAGTGCTCAGATACATACAACCTGTCTAACCTTACAACCCTACCACAGTAGTGCTCAGATACATACAACCTGTCTAACCTTACAACTCTACCACAGTAGTGCTCAGATACATACAACCTGTCTAACCTTACAACCCTACCACAGTAGAGCTCAGATACATACAACCTGTCTAACCTTACAACCCTACTACAGTAGAGCTCAGATACATACAACCTGTCTAACCTTACAACCCTACCACAGTAGAGCTCAGATACATACAACCTGTCTAACCTTACAACCCTACCACAGTAGAGCTCAGATGCATACAACCTGTCTAACCTTACAACCCTACTACAGTAGAGCTCAGATACATACAACCTGTCTAACCTTACAACCCTACCACAGTAGAGCTCAGATACATACAACCTGTCTAACCTTACAACCCTACCACAGTAGTGCAGTAGAGCTCAGATACATACAACCTGTCTAACCTTACAACCCTACTACAGTAGAGCTCAGATACATACAACCTGTCTAAACCCTACCAGTTACAACCCTGTCTACCACAGTAGAGCTCAGATACATACAACCTGTCTAACCTTACAACCCTACCACAGTAGAGCTCAGATGCATACAACCTGTCACACCTTACAACTCTACCACAGTAGTGCTCAGATACATACAACCTGTCTAACCTTACAACCCTACCACAGTAGAGCTCAGATACATACAACCTTTCTAACCTTACAACCCTACTACAGTAGAGCTCAGATACATACAACCTGTCTAACCTTACAACCCTACCACAGTAGTGCTCAGATACATACAACCTGTCTAACCTTACAACCCTACCACAGTAGTGCTCAGATACATACAACCTGTCTAACCTTACAACCCTACCACAGTAGAGCTCAGATACATACAACCTTTCTAACCTTACAACCCTACTACAGTAGAGCTCAGATACATACAACCTGTCACACCTTACAACTCTACCGCAGTAGAGCTCAGATACATACAACCTGTCTAACCTTACAACCCTACCACAGTAGTGCTCAGATACATACAACCTGTCTAACCTTACAACCCTACTACAGTAGAGCTCAGATACATACAACCTGTCTAACCTTACAACTCTACCACAGTAGTGCTCAGATACATACAACCTGTCTAACCTTGCTGAACTGACACAACTGGTATTAACTGTTAGCCATGTGTACTGCCTAACTTTTGCATTTCTTACTCTCCTCACATCAGAATGCTCAAACTTAGTCAATAGACGAGACAGACACATTTCTGACCGCAGGTGAGGTTCTTCAGCAGTGCGATCAACAGTAAAATTCACTGCATCATTCCAGTCCCCTAAAACCATACACCCCTCTTGGTCACATCGTCTTAAGATTTCCTTTATTTGAACAAATACAGCAATACCCTCTGTTGCCTCATTAGGAGCATAAACATTCAAAAATAAATAAACATAACATCCGCCTTGACCAATAAAACCCTTGACAATCTCTGTTGTAGATACCACAGTCGCCCCCAAGCCTGGAAAACAAGATTGCCACCCCAGCACTGAAATTAGTACCATGCCTGAGTCCATGCTGCACCTCCCACCACATACCCCAGTCAACCTAATTTTCCTCATCACTATGTGTCTCCTGTAGGAAAACTACATTACACCTTTTCTGTTTTATTACTTCTAATACCCAAGCCCTCTTATTCCTGTCCCTTCCCCCATTCATATTGAGAGAACCTACCCTTAGTACCGCCGTTTGGCCCAGCGGTTTAAGGCACTACCTCTCAGTGCTTGAGGCATCACTACAGAAACCCCGGTTCAAATCCAGGCTGTATCACATCCAGCCGTGATTGGGAGTCCCATAGGGTGGCGCACAATTGGCCCAGCGTCGTCCGGGTTTGGCCGGGGGGTAGGCTGTCATTGTAAATAAGAATTTGTTCTTAACTGACTTGTCTAGTTAAATAAAGGTTCAAAAAATATAAAAGAGAAAGAAAAAACAGAAGAAACCAGACAAAGAGAAATAAGCACGTATGAGGCATGATAATCATCATTGTTTAAATTTTCTCTTAACCACGTTTCCCACTACCTTTTGCTGCCGTGACAGCAGTAACACATTTCCTCAAGTGGGAACGCTTCTTCACATTCAACTGGTGTAACCCCACCATCTTCAGCTGACCTCACAAACTTATCAACATTAAAAAATAATCCCCAAATTCTGGTCCAGGAACCCATTTACCTCATCTAGATTGTAAATTGAGTCGCCAGCTGCCATCATGTCAACAGGGATACCCTCTCCTGTACCCCATTACTCGTAACGGACATCTCCTCCACTACCTGGAAAACTAGCTCCACCTGAACCCCCTCAGGGAACCCAACCCTCATACTGGGCATCTCTCACCAGTCTGGGGATATGGCTCCCCAG
>NC_056437.1:85658505-85726005 GCF_018296145.1 Oncorhynchus tshawytscha | reverse complement strand
ATCAAAACAGGAACATTCTACATTTGGCTAGAAATTCAAAAGGAAATTATCCTAACAGAGAAAAATGTCCTCCTGTGTGCTACCTATACCACCACACTAGAATCCCCATATTTTAATGAAGACAGCTTCTCCATCCTGGAGGGGGAAATCAATCATTTCCAGGCCTAGGGACATGTAC
The DNA here is from genome assembly GCF_018296145.1 of Oncorhynchus tshawytscha. NCBI lineage: Eukaryota > Metazoa > Chordata > Actinopteri > Salmoniformes > Salmonidae > Oncorhynchus > Oncorhynchus tshawytscha. Next base: position 85,725,827 of record NC_056437.1, on the reverse strand, counting down.
TAGTCTGTGGCGACCTAAATGCCAGAACCGGACAAGAACCTGACACCCTCAGCACAAAGGGGGACAAACACCTGCCTGGAGGTGACAGCATTCCCTCCCACATATGCCCCACTAGGCACAACTATGACAACATAACCAACAAAAACGGGTCACAACTCCTGCTGCTCTGCCGCACGCTGGGTATATACATAGTCAATGGTAGGCTTCGAGGGGATTCCTATGGTAGGTACACATATAGTAGCTCATCTCTTGGCAGTGGCAGTAGTACTGTAGACTACTTTATCACTGACCTCAACCCAGAGTCTCTCAGAGTGTTCAGTCAGCCCACTGACACCCCTATCAGACCACAGCAAAATCACAGTGTACTTAAACAGAGCAATCCTCATTCATGAGGCATCAAAGCCAAAGGAACTGAGTAACATTAAGAAATGCGATAGATGGAAGGAATGCAGTTTGGAAACCTACCAAAAAACAATTAGGCAACAACCAATTCAATCCCTTCTAGACAATTTCCTGGGTAAAACGTTCCACTGTAATAGTGAAGGTGTAAACTTAGCAGTAGAAAATCTTAACAGTATATTTGACCTCTCAGCTTCCCTATCAAATCTAAAAATCTCAAATAGAAAACCGAAGAAAATTAACAACAATGACAAATGGTTTGATGAAGAATGCAAAAATCTAAGAAAGAAATTGAGAAACCTGTCCAACCAAAAACATAGAGACCCGAAAAACCTGAGTCTACGCCTTCACTATGGTGAATCACTAAAACAATACAGAAATACACTACGGAAAAAGAAGGAACAGCATGTCAGAAATCAGCTCAATGTAATTGAAGAATCCATAGACTCTAACCACTTCTGGGAAAATTGGAAAACACTAAACAAACAACAACATGAAGAATTATCTATCCAAAATGGAGATGTATGGGTAAACCACCATCTTTTTGGCTCTATAACAAAGAATAAAGAGCAAAAACATATACATGATCAAATACAGATCTTAGAATCAACTATTAAAGACTACCAGAACCCACTGGATTCTCCAATTACATTGAATGAGTTACAGGACAAAATAAAAACCCTCCAACCCAAAAAGGCCTGTGGTGTTGATGGTATCCTCAATGAAATGATCAAATATACAGACAACAAATTCCAATTGGCTATACTAAAACTCTTTAACATCATTCTTAGCTCTGGCATCTTCCCCAATATTTGGAACCAAGGACTGATCACCCCAATCCACAAACGTGGAGATAAATTTGACCCCAATAACTACTGTGGAATATGCGTCAACAGTAACCTTGGGAAAGTCCTCTGCATTATCATTAACAGCAGACTCGTACATTTCCTCAATGAAAACAATGTACTGAGCAAATGTCAAATTGGCTTTTTACCAAATTACCGTACAACAGACCATGTATTCACCCTGCACACCCTAATTGACAACCAAACAAACCAAAACAAAGGCAAAGTCTTCTCATGCTTTGTTGATTTCAAAAAAGCCTTCGACTCAATTTGGCATGAAGGTCTGCTATACAAACTGATGGAAAGTGGTGTTGGGGGTAAAACATACGACATTATAAAATCCATGTACACAAACAACAAGTGTGCGGTTAAAATGGGCAAAAAACACACACATTTCTTCACACAGGGTCATGGGTGAGACAGGGATGCAGCTTAAGCCCCACCCTCTTCAACATATATATCAACGAATTGGCGAGGGCACTAGAAAAGTCTGCAGCACCCGGCCTCACCCTACTAGAATCCGAAGTCAAATGTCTGCTGTTTGCTGATAATCTGGTGCTTCTGTCACCAACCAAGGAGGGCCTACAGCAGCACCTAGATCTTATGCACAGATTCTGTCAGACCTGGGCCCTGACAATAAATCTCAGTAAGACCAAAATAATGGTGTTCCAAAAAAGGTCCAGTCACCAGGACCACAAATACAAATTCCATCTAGACACTGTTGCCCTAGAGCACACAAAAAACTATACATACCTTGGCCTAAACATCAGTGCCACAGGTAACTTCCACAAAGCTGTGAACGATCTGAGAGACAAGGCAAGAAGGGCATTCTATGCCATCAAAAGGAACATAAATTTCAACATACCAATTAGGATTTGGCTAAAAATACTTGAATCAGTCAAAGAGCCCATTGCCCTTTATGGTTGTGAGGTCTGGGGTCCGCTCACCAACCAAGACTTCACAAAATGGGACAAACACCAAATTGAGACTCTGCATGCAGAATTCTGCAAAAATATCCTCCGTGTACAACGTAGAACACCAAATAATGCATGCAGAGCAGAATTAGGCCGATACTCGCTAATTATCAAAATCCAGAAAAGAGGCGTTAAATTCTACAACCACTTAAAAGGAAGCGATTCCCAAACCTTCCATAACAAAGCCATCACCTACAGAGAGATGAACCTGGAAAAGAGTCCCCTAAGCAAGCTGGTCATGGGGCTCTGTTCACAAACACAAACAGACCCCAGAGCCCCAGTACAGCAACAAAATTAAACCCAACCAAATCATGAGAAAACAAAAAGATAATTACTTGACACATTGGAAAGAATTAACAAAAAAACAGAGCAAACTAGAATGCTATTTGGCCCTACACAGAGAGTACACAGCGGCAGAATACCTGACCACTGTGACTGACCCAAAATTAAGGAAAGCTTTGACTATGTACAGACTCAGTGAGCATAGCCTTGCTATTGAGAAAGGCCGCTGTAGGCAGACATGGCTCTCAAGAGAAGACAGGCTATGTGCTCACTGCCCACAAAATGAGGTGGAAACTGAGCTGCACTTCCTAACCTCCTGCCCAATGTATGACCATATTAGAGAGACATATTTCCCTCAGATTACACAGATCCACAAAGAATTCGAAAACAAATCCAATTTTGATAAACTCCCATATCTACTGGGTGAAATTCCACAGTGTGCCATCACAGCAGCAAGATTTGTCACCTGTTGCCACGAGAAAAGGGCAACCAGTGAAGAACAAACACCATTGTAAATACAACCCATATTTATGCTTATTTATTTTATCTTGTGTCCTTTAACCATTTGTACATTGTTAAAACACTGTATATATATATATAATATGACATTTGTAATGTCTTTATTGTTTTGAAACTTCTGTATGTGTAATGTTTACTGTTAATTTTTATTGTTTATTTCACTTTATATATTCACTTTATATATAATCTACCTCACTTGCTTTGGCAATGTTAACACATGTTTCCCATGCCAATAAAGCCCTTGAATTGAATTGAATTGAATTGAGAGAGAGAGAGAGTAGATTCAGCAGACAGGCATACAGTGGGCGAGTGCAGTGCCAGCTGAGGTTGATTAGCACACAGCTCTGCTGCACAGTGACTAATGGGAGTGAGAATGAGAGCCGCCAGAGCATGACTCAAAGCTTCCTGTCTGTCTGTCTGCTGGGGCCAAACAGGGAACAACAAGACACCCGGAGAAACATTAGAGCTGTCTGCCCGCCAAAGACCTGCAGCTGCTGAATGGAGGTGGAGAAAAAGAGAGGGGGAATGAGAGAGGAGAGGAAGGAGAGAGAGAATTAAGACAGAGAGAGGAGGCAGGAGAGATCAAAAGAAAGGGAAAATTCAGATAGGAATAGGCCTATTGTTACGGGTGAAAAAGCCCATAATAATGTTGGGACAGTGTGCATTTCTGGTGTTAGCTAGGTCAGTTATAAATAGTACAGGACTGTCCTACTGAGGCTGATCTCTGTAGATGTCTGTGTACTGTACAGTGGTGGTAGAGCTGCTTGGCTTTAGGGCAGCCTCTGTAAAACACACCAGACCATAGGAATGATCACACACCCACACATACACACACACACACCCACACACATGTGCATGTGCGCGCACACAAACATGCGCACAAACACACACGTACGCGTTCTCTCCCATGCCTAAAACAGCTTTCTCAGAACTGTGTCTATCCTGCTCTCATCATTTTCCTTTCCATTGCTCAGTCACTCTCTCCTCACACTCTCAGTGTATTTTTTCTCCATTTCTGACACTCTCTCTGCAATGCCAGTTAAACACGCCTTCATTTTCTACATGCAGGGGGGAAAGTGGGTTGCTTAGCAACTTCACCCTGCAGACCCTCCTCTTGTTGGTCTGTGTATTTCTTCTCCACCACAAAACTCTCCCTTTCCTCCCTCCTTCTCGCTCTCCCTCTTCTCTCTCCCACCCTACTCAGACAGAAATATGATCTAGACAGAAATATGATGTTAGAATACACAATGACTTCACCCAAAGACATACTACTTTAAAAACAACTGACATGGACAAAACAGAATATTAAAGATAAAGAACATTCAAACACCCACCTCCAATGATTTCCTCTCTTTTTTTATTTCACCTTTATTTAACCAGGTTCTCATTTGCAACTCCGACCTGGCCAAGATAAAGCAAAGCAGTGTGACACAGACAACAACACAGAGTTACACATGGAGTAAACAATAAACAAGCCAATAACACAATAAACAAATCAATGACACAGTAGAAAAAAAGAAAGTCTATATACAGTGTGTGCAAAAGGCATGAGGAAGTAGGCAATAAATAGGCCATAGGAGCGTAGTTACAATTTAGCAGAATAACACTGGAGTGATAAATGAGCAGATGATGATGTGCAAGTAGAGATACTGGTGTGCAAAAGAGCAGAAAAGGAAATAAAATAAAAACAGTATGGGGATGAAGTAGATAGATTGGGTGGGCTATTTACAGATGGACTATGTACAGCTGCTGCGATCGGTTAGCTGCTCAGATAGTTGATGTTTGAAGTTGGTGAGGGAAATTAAAGTCTCCAACTTCAGCGATTTTTGCAATTCGTTCCAGTCACTGGCAGCAAAGAACTGGAAGGAAAGGCGGCCAAATGAGGTGATGGCTTTTGGGATGATCAGTGAGATATACCTGCTGGAACGTGTGCTACGGGTGGGTGTTGTTATCGTGACCAGTGAACTGAAATAAGGCAGAGCTTTACCTAGCATAGACTTATAGATGACCTGGAGCTAGTGGGTCTGGCGACGAATATGTAGCGAGGGCCAGCTGACTAGAGCATACAGGTTGCAGTGGTGGGTGGTATAAGGTGATTTGGTAACAAAACGGATGGCACTGTGATAGACTGCATCCAGTTTGCTGAGTAGAGTGTTGGAAGCTATTTTGTAGATGACATCGCCGAAGTCGAGGATCGGTAGGATAGTCAGTTTTACAAGGGTAAGTTTGGCGGCGTGAGTGAAGGAGGCTTTGTTGCGAAATAGAAAGCCGATTCTAGATTTGATTTTTGATTGGAGATGTTTAATATGAGTCTGGAAGGAGAGTTTACAGTCTAGCCAGACACCTAGGTATTTATAGTTGTCCACATATTCTAGGTCGGAACCGTGATGCTAGTCGGGCAGGCGGGTGCGGGCAGCGAACGGTTGAAAAGCATGCATTTGGTTTTACTAGCGTTTAAGAGCAGTTGGAGGCCACGGATGGAGTGTTGTTTGGCATTGAAGCTCGTTTGGAGGTTAGTTAGCACAGTGTCCAAGGAAGGGCCAGAAGTATACAGAATGGTGTCGTCTGTGTAGAGGTGGATCAGGGAATCGCCCGCAGCAAGAGCGATATCATTGATATATACAGAGAAAAGAGTCGGCCCAAGAATTGAACCCTGTGGTACACCCATAGAGACTGCCAGAGGTCCGGACAACATGCCATCCGATTTTGACACACTGAACTCTGTCTGCAAAGTAGTTGGTGAACCAGGCGAGGCAGTCATTGCAAAAACCAAGGCTATTGAGTCTGCCGATAAGAATACGATGATTGACAGAGTCAAAAGCCTTGGTCAGGTCGATGAAGATCGGTTGCACAGTACTGTCTGTTATCGATGGCGGTTATGATATCGCTTACTAACTTGAGCGTGGCTGAGGTGCACCCGTGACCGGCTCGGAAGCACAGTGGAGAAGTTAGGGTGGGATTCGAAATGGTCAGTGATCTGTTTATTAACTTGGCTTTCGAAGACTTTAGATAGGCAGGGCAGGACGGATATAGGTCTGTAACAGTTTGGGTCTAGGGTGTCACCCCCTTTGAAGAGGGAGATGACCGCGGCAGCTTTCCAATCTTTAGGGATCTCGGACGATACGAAAGAGAGGTTGAACAGGCTGGTAATAGGGGTTGCAACAATGGCGGCAGATAGTTTTAGAAACAGAGGGTCCAGATTGTCTAGCCCAGCTGATTTGTACGGGTCCAGGTTTTGCAGCTCTGCTGTCTGGATTTGGGTGAAGGAGAAGCTGGGGAGGCTTGGGCGGGTACCTGCGGGGGGGGCTGTTGGCCTGGGTTGGCGTAGCCAGGAGGAAGGCATGGCCAGCCATTGAGAAATGCTTATTGAAATTTTAGATTATCATGGATTTATCAGTGGTGACCGTGTTGCCTAGCCTCAGTGCAGTGGGCAGCTGGGAGGAGGTGCTCTTGTTCTCCATGGACTTTACAGTGTCCCAAAACCTTTTGGAGTTAGAGCTACAGGATGCAAATTTCTGCTTGAAAAAGCTAGCCTTTGCTTTCCTGACTGACTGCGTGTATTGGTTCCTGACTTCCCTGAACAGTTGCATATCGTGGGGACTATTCGATGCTATTGCAGTCCGCCACAGGATGTTTTTGTGCTAATCGAGGGCAGTCAGGTCTGGAGTGAACCAAGGGTTATATCTGTTCTTAGTTCTACATTTTTTGAACAGGGCATGCTTATCTAAGATGGTGAGGAAATTACTTTTAAAGAATGACCAGGCATCCTCGACTGACGGGATGAGGTCAATATCCTTCCAGGATACCCGGGCCAGGTCGATTAGAAAGGCCTGCTCGCAGAAGTGTTTTGACAGTGGTGAGGGGTGGTCGTTTGACCGTGGAGCCATAGCGGATACAGGCAATGAGGCAGTGATCGCTGAGATTCTGATTGAAAACAGCAGACGTGTATTTGGAGGGCAAGTTGGTCAGGATAATGTCTATGAGGGTGCCCATGTTAACGGAATTAGGTTGTACCTGGTGGGTTCCTTGATGATTTGTGTTAGATTGAGGGCATCTAGCTTAGATTGTAGGACTGCCGGGGTGTTAAGCATATCCCAGTTTAGGTCACCTAACAGAGCGAACTCTGAAGCTAGATGGGGGGCGATCAATTCACAAATGGTGTCCAGGGCACAGCTAGGAGCGGAGGGGGGTCGATAGCAGGCGGCAACAGTGAGAGACTTCTTTCTGGAGAGGTTCATTTTAAAATTAGAAGTTCAAACTGTTTGGGTATAGACCTGGAAAATATGACAGAACTTTGCAGGCTAACTCCTCTCCCTTTGGCAGTTCTATCTTGACGGAAAATGTTGTAGCTGGGTATGGAAATCTCAGAATGGTTGGTGGCCTTCCTAAGCCAGGATTCAGACACGGCAAGGACATCAGGGTTGGCGGAGTGTGCTAAAGCAGTGAGTAAAACAAACTTAGGGAGTAGGCTTCTGATGTTGACATGCATGAAACCAAGGCTTTTTCGATCACAGAAGTCAATAAATGAGGGTGCCTGGGGACACGCAGGGCCTGGGTTTACGTCCACATCACCCAAGGAACAGAGGAGGAGTAGGATGAGGGTACGGCTAAAGGCTATCAAAACTGATCGCCTAGAGCATTATGGACAAAGAATAAAAGGAGCAGATTTCTGGGCGTGGTAGAATAGATTCCGGGCATAATGTACAGACAGGGGTATGGTGGGGTGCGGGTACAGCGGAGGTAAGCCCAGGCACTGAGTGATGATAAGAGAGGTTGTATCTCTGGATAAGCTGGTTATAATGGGTGAGGTCACCGCATTGGTGGGAGGTGGGACAAAGGAGGTATCAGAGGTATAATGAGTGGAACTAGGGGCTCCGCAGTAAACTAAAACAATGATAACTAACCTAAACAGTATACAAGGCATATTGACATATGAGAGAGACATACAGCGAGGCATAAATTATTCACAGGTGTTGATTTGGAGAGCTAACTAAGACAACAACAGCTAATGAGCTAAAACAACAACAGGTAAAATGGTGATGACTGGGCAGAGAGGGTCGGTTAACTAACACACAGAGCCTGAGTTCGCGGCTGGGGCCGACAGATAAAAAATAAAAATAATAATAATAAATAAACAGAATGGAGTACCGTGATTAATGGACAGTCCAGCGGGCATCAGCTATGTAGCCAAGTGATCATAGGGTCCAGGGGGCAGCAATAGAAGGAACAGGGAAGCTGCGGAGTGGTCGTTACTACGCTAGCACACGGGTGACACAGCATTTAAAGTTAGTAGCCCGGGGCTAGTAGAAGCATCTGCTCCGACATCCAACGGAGGCCAGTTGAAGGCACAGCGGATGGAGTATTCATCGGCAGACCTGTCGTGGTGGTGCGGCGGGGCGCCGTGTCGACTAAGGATCCATGCCAGATGGCGAAAGAGGTACTGTAGTTGTAGTAATTTATTTTTCTATCCGGGAGATGCGCCTGGCTCACGGCTAACTAGTGCTAGCTTCGGGGCAGGGGCGTAAGCCACTATAGCCACTCGGTAGCAGCGGTGATCCGGTGCCAAGGTCCAGAGCTTACGGCAAAGATCCGGTGGAGTAGTGTGTTCTAGCCGTGTTTGGGTGCAGTCCGGGTGAACAACTGAGTAGGCCGGGAGGTGGGCCTCAGGGATAGTTTCGGTACTGGGTAACTCGGTCGGTGCTAGCTAGCTGTGAAGATCAGGAGAATGGTCCAGGGATTACGGCAGGAATCCGGCATTGTAGTGGAGAGACATTCCGTTAGTGGTAAGCTGGCGAGATTTATCCAAGCTGAAAAAAGGGCTGGTACCTGTGCAGAAGGTAAAAGCTGCTAGCAGTGGCTAAATAGCTTGTAGCTAATTAGCTGATTAGCTTCAGATGGCTAGGTGGTTCTTGCTATAAGGTTTAAAAATTTTAAATAATAGTGGTTCCGTATCACATTGGGTGAGGCAGGTTACCGGAAGGTATAATTGAACTAAAATGGAGAAGAGATTGGAAATAAAATTGAAATATATACACAAAAAAATATGAAAAAATACAAAAGTACACGAGAGGACGAACAAAACACATCTGGACTGCTACTCCATCTTGGAGAACAACGCCATCCAGCCATCTCTCTTTCCTCATTCTCTTTTCCTCCACTCTCTCTGGCTCAATCCTCATCTCTTTGTACTAAAAACTGATTTCTCATCCATCTTCATGTCATTCCATGTTACAACACAGTCCTTAGTGCCTTCAGAATGTATTCACACCACTTTACTTTTTCCACTGTTGTGTTACAAAGTGCAATTCAAATGGATTCAATTGTCATTTTTTGTCAAGGATCTACACAAAATACTCTGTAATGTCACAGTGGAAGAAAAAGGCTTGCATTTGTAAAACATTTATGAAAAATAAAACACTAATATATCTTGATTAGATAAGTACCCTCCTGAGTCAATACATGTTAGAATCACATTTGTGAGTCTTTCTGGGAAAGTCTCTAAGACCTTTGTGTCACATCCTGGCCATAGAGAGGCTTTTTATTCTCTATTTTGGTTAGGCCAGGGTGGGCGTTCTATGTTCTTTTTTCTATGTTTTTGTATTTCTGTGTTTTTGGCCGGGTATGGTTCTCAATCAGGGACAGATGACTGTCGTTGTCTCTGATTGAGAACCATACTTAGGCAGCCTGTTCCCACCTGTGTTTGTGGGTAGTTGTTTTCTGTGTCTTCACCTTACCGTTTTATTTCGTTCACTCTCTCTGTTGTTTTTTGGTTACTGCAGTGTTCAGTTTATTTATTAAAATGAACATGGACACTTATCACGCTGTGTTTTGGTCTGATCCTTCCTATTCCTCATCCGAGGAGGACAACGATCATTACACTTTGCATACCTGGATTGTACAATATTTGCAAATTATTATTTTTTTTATTCTTCGAGCTCTGTCAAGTTGGTTGTTGCTAGACAGCCATTTTCAAGTCTTGCAATAGACTTTCAAGCCGATTTAAGTCAAAATTGTAACTAGACCACCCAGTGTCATCTTGGTTAGCAGCTCCAGTGTATATTTGGCCTTGTGTTTGAGGTTGTCTGGCTGAAAGATGAATTTGTCTCCCAGTGTCTGATGGAAAGCAAACTGAACCAGGTTTTCTTCTATGATTTTGCCTGTGCTTAGCACTATTCTGTTTCTTTTTATCATAAACTCCCTAGTCCTTGCCGATGACAAGCATACCCATAAAATGATGCAGCACCACTATACTTGAAAATATGAAGAGTGGTATTCAGTGATGTGTTGGATTTGCCCCAAACAAAAAACTTTGTATTCAGGGGGAGAAAGGAGGGGGGGAGAGGGAGAGGGAGAGAGAGGGGGGAGAGAGAGAGGGGGAGAGAGGGGAGAGAGGGAGGGAGAGGGGGAGGGGGAGGGAGGGTGAGAGAGAGAGGGGGGGAGGGGGGGGGAGGGAGAGGGGGAAAGGGAGTAGAGAAAATCCAATAATTTCAATAAAAGCCCCAATAAATGCAAAAACAGATTACAATGAAGGTTGAGAATCAGCCAGCATTACTACCTCTTCAGTGGAGCAGGAGAAGTGGATAGAGAGGAGAGCTGTACATGGGGTACAGGATATACAGTGCCTTCAGAAAGTGTTCTGACTTTTTCAACATTATGTTGCGTTCCAGCCTGAATTAAACATTTATTAAATGTAGATTTATTTTGTCATCGGCTTACACACAGGTTGTTTTTATTTTTTAATTTTTTTTTACAAATGCAAAAAAATGAAAAGCTGAAAAGTATTGAGTCAATAAGTATTCAACCCCTTTCTTATAGCAGGCCTAAATATATCACAAAGTAATTTGCATGGAGTCTGTATGCAGTAATGGTGTTTATGACAGTGAGATTTGAAGATGTCGTGAGGGATACTGTCGGTTGTTTCTTTGTAAAGACAGGGTTTTTTCTGGTTAAGAAAAGCTTTGCTGGGGGCGTGGAAAGGGGCATGGCAATGCATGTGGTCGGCCCGTCAGCGCATAAACATTTTAGAGACTATTTTAGAGGCCCCCATCTAGGCGGTGTAGTGACATTTTAGCATTTTTAAGATAATTTCCTGCAATTCCACAAATGTCTCCATGTAGCTGAAATAAATCTTTGCTGATTTAAAGCTACTTTCCTGCAATTGTACATATTCTGCCATGGAGCTGAGAGAACATTTTGTGAGAGAGAGTGATAGCCCACAGCCTGGTTAAAACGGCGTGAGTAATTACTAGCTATTCATACATAGTTATAGCAGGGATATGGGGTTGATGATTGTCCCCCAGGACACGGCACTGGAGTGTTTTCCAGCTCATGTGTAATTAGGGACCTTGTTTGGCTCTGCAATAACAGGTCATTTGGTGTGGCGTCCCATAATGAATTTAACTATGACTGAAATTCAACCTCACTATGATCCTCCTCTCCGTGTCTGTCTGAGGGGATGGCCATTGCCTTACAGAGGAGAATCCACCATGTTGGTTTCCACACATAATGTACAAAAGTAAGAAACACAGAACACAGAAATTAAGAAAATAAAAATCATTGTGTGTGCGTGTGTGTGTGCGTGTGCGTGTGCGTGTGTGTGTGTGTGTGTGTGTGTGTGTGTGCGTGTGTGTGTGTGTGTGTGTGTGTGTGTGTGTGTGTGTGTGTGTGTGTGTGTGTGTGCGTGTGTGTGTGTGTGCGTGTGTCTGCTAACGATGAGCCAGTCCCATTACCGGAGAGTCAGATAACTCTGATGTTTCAGGACTTACTCTGCTGAGTGGGACACAGCATTCCCCAGCTTCAGTCACTGCTTTACATTGTCTGGATCTCTGTGTTTTAATTAGATATAGTTCTCAATAACTTATTTTGATTTTCGCAGTCATTATTTTTTTTAAATCAGTATTTATTTAATAATATACTGTTGAAGTCAGAAGTTTACATACACTTAGGTTGGAGTAATTAAAACTTGTTTTTCAACTAATCCACAAATGTCTTGTTAACAAACTATAGTTTTGGCAAGTAAGTTAGGACATCTACTTTGTGCATGACACAAGTAATTTTTCCAACAATTGTTTACAGACAGATTATTTCACTGTATCACAATTCCAGTGGGTCAGAGGTTTACATACACTAAGTTGACTGTGTCTTTAAACAGCTTGGAAAATTCCAGAAAATGATATCATTGCTTTAGAAGCTTCTGGTAGGCTAATTGACATCATTTGAGCCAATTGGAGGTGTACCTGTGAATGTATTTCAAGGCCTACCTTCAAACTCAGTGCTTCTTTGCTTGACATCATGGGAAAATCAAAAGAAATCAGCCAAGACCTCAGAAAGAAATTGTAGACCTCCACAAGTCTTGTTCATCCTTGGGAGAAATTTCCAAACACCTGAAGGTACCACGTTCATCTGTACAAACAATAATACGCAAGTATAAACACCATGGGACCACGCAGCCGTCATACCGCTCAGGAAGGAGACGCATTCTGTCTCCTAGAGATGAACGTACTTTGGTGCGAAAGTGCAAATCAATCCCAGAACAACAACAAAGGACCTTGTGAAGATTCTGGAGGAAACAGGTACAAAAGTATCTATATCCACAGTACAACGAGTCCTATATCGACATAACCTGAAAGAACTCTCAGCAAGGAAGAAGCCACTGCTCCAAAACCGCCATAAAAAATTCAGACTACGGTTTGCAACTGCACATGGAGGGCAAAGACTGTACTTTTTGGAGAAATGTCCTCTGGTCTGATGAAACAAGAATATAACTGTTTGGCCATAGTGACCATTGTTATGTTTGGAGGAAAAGGGGGAGGGCTTGCAAGCCGAAGAACACCTTTGGTGACAGCGTACGGTTTGTGGTGGTGCGTTTCTGCACTTCACAAAATAGATGGCATCATGAGGGAGTAAAATGATGTGGATATATTGAAGGAACATCTCAAGACATCAGTTAAAGCTTGGTCGCAAATGGGTCTTCCAAATAGACAATGACCCCAAGCATACTTCCAAAGTTGTGGCAAAATGGCTTAAGGACAACAAAGTCAAGGTATTGGAGTGGCCATCACAAAGCCCTGACCTCAGTCCTATAGAAAATGTGAAATGCCAAGAGTGTGCAAAGTTGTCAAGGCAAAGGGTGGCTATTTGAAGAATCTCAAATATAAAATATTTTTTGATTTGTGTAACACTTTTTTTGTTACTACATGATTCCACGTGTATTATTTAAAAGTTTCGATGTCTTCAATTTTATTCTACAGTGTAGAAAATAGTGAAAATAAAGAAAAATCCATGAATAAGTAGGTGTTCTACAACTTTTGACCGGCAGTTTATATTGGATAAAAACACAGATATTCAGACAACCTAAACATATGCCTTCAATATGGGGAAACACTGAAGCAATAAAAACACACCCTAAGAACAAAAAAGCTGGATATAAATCAGCTGGATGTAACTGAGGTATCCATAGACTCAAACCACTTCTAGGAGAATTAGAATAAATTAAACAAACCACATCATGATAAATTGGCTATCCAACATGGTGATATGTGGAGAAATCACTTTGCAAACCTCTACAGCAAAATAACAAAGAGCCCAGAACAAAAGAATATACAGGTACAAGACAGATTACAAATCCTTGAATTAGCGGTCAAAGACTATCAGAATCCTGTGGATTCCCAATTATAGAACAATAATTATTGGGAAAACTATGTACTCTACAACCCAAAAAGACCTGTGGTGCTGATGGTATTTTAAATGAAATGATCAAATATACAGATGACAAATTCAAATGAGCTATACTCAAACTACATAGGTAATTTCAACATTATCCTCACTGCAGGTATTTTACCCGATATTCGGAACCAAGGACTGATCACACCAATCTATAAAAGATATGGACAAATTTAACCCAAATAATTACAGAGGAATTTGCATTTGGGGAAAATTCTCTGCAGCATCATAAATAGCTGACTACTTCATTTCCTTGATGAACACAACAAATGTTAACAAATTACCGCACTACAGACCACATTAATACCCTCAACACACTAATTGACAAACAAGTCAACTCAAAGGTAATAATTAATCTACTGCTGTTTTGTATACTTCAAGAAAGCATTTGATTCAATTTGGCACTGTCATGACGTTGCCCTCTTTGGGTACAACGAGCACCCCTCCCTCTGCACCAGCCCTTTTCTATGCACCATCCCCCTACCCCAATGTCTCCTACACCCAGGCTGCTGTGGTCAGAGAGAGGTCGTAAATTCCTGGAGGAGATTATCTCCTCATGGCCACAGTATAGAGAGAGAGTGAATTTTCATAGAGAACAAAGGAATTTCTTCCACCTCACAGAACTGGAGAACCGAACAACATTTATGTTCTGGAGAAGGTATAAAAGATCGGTGAAGAATCCAGCTACGAACTGGTCCATTTGGTTCAATTTTGTGAAACTCAAGGGAGACATTACGAAACAATTAACATAACGCTATTTATATAGTAGCCTCAGATATGAGGCTTACATCTAATTGTTGTATGAGATGAATGAGTGAAGATGATACTGTTTGTGAAATTGTGTAATGTGATTTTAGACTGTTTAACCTCTTGGTGTTAGGGGGCAGTATTTTCATTTTTGGAAAAAAAACTTTCCCGTTTTAAACAGGATATTTTGTCAGGAAAAGATGCTAGAATATGCATATAATTGACAGCGTCGGATAGAAAACACTAACGTTTCCAAAACTGTAAAGATATTGTCTGTGAGTATAACAGAACTGATGTTGCAGGCGAAAGCCTGAGAAAAATCCAATCCGGAAGTGCCCCAGGTTTTGAAAGCGCTGCGTTCCAATGACTCCCTATATGGCTGTGAATGTACCATCAACGAGCTTACGCTTTCTACGTATTCCCCAAGGTGTCTACAGCATTGTGACGTAGTTTTATGCATTTCTGTTGAAGAATAGTCGTATGGGGGCACATTGCGTAAGTGGTCACATGGTGGCTCCGAGAGAGATTCTCGCGTTAAGTGCAGAGGTAGCCATTACTCCAATCGGTCCTAGAGAAAAAGGAATTGTCCCGACGGATATATTATCGAATAGATATTAGAAAAACACCTTGAGGATGGATTCTAAACAACATTTGCCATATTTCTGTCGATATTATGGAGCTAATTTGGAATATTATTTGGCGTTGTGGTGACCGCAATTTCCGGTCGATTTCTCAGCCAAACGTGAAGAACAAACGGAGCTATTTCGCCTACAAAAAAAATGAACTTTGGCTGTCTACCCGGGAGTCTCGTGAGTGAAAACATCCGAAGTTCATCAAAGGTAAACGATTTAATTTGATTGCTTTTCTGATTTCCGTGACAAGTTTGCCTGCTGCTAGCAAGGCATAATGCTATGCTAGGCTATGATAAACTTAAACAAATGCTTGTCTAGCGTTGGCTGTAAAGCATATTTTGAAAATCTGAGATGACAGGGTGATTAACAAAAGGCTAAGCTGTGTTCTAATATATTTCACTTGTGATTTTCATGAATAGGAATATTTTCTAGGAAGATTTATGTCCGTTGCGTTATGCTAATTAGTGTCAGATGATGATAACGGTCCCGTTCACGGGCTGGGCGTCACTACAGGTTAATGAAGGAAACTCCAATTCCCTTTGGAGTTTAACTAAATTAGAGGACCACCCATGAGCACAGTTATGGTCGGGCATCCTGGGACAGGCCCTTTTCTGCTCTTCCGAATAAAAGCCCCACCCGGGTTTTACGAGAGGACAAAGGTTGCAGACCAGCTTACCTCGATAACGAGAGGGCCAAGGTTTGAGACCAGACTGCTGAATCTTTTAACCATCCCATGTGGTTAAACTCTTAGACTATCGATACCGACAGAATAAGAACAAGTCTTTGATATTAATTACTAGTCTGCAGCTAGGAATTCGGTATCATTGAACGGAAAGACCGACAACCGCTGAAACATCTATTCTATAATGACATGAATGAATGTCACTCTGAACTATCCATTCTAACCACGACAGAGAGAGAGAGGACAGACAGACTCTCCAACAGAAACAAACTTTTCAACAGAGATCCCGATGACACACTGAGCGTAAATATACATATTGATTGCAATTATTCCCGAATGAGTGAGCGTTCATGTGCAAAGGATTAGCATTTAAAATGTTATAATTATCAACTGTGTGTTTGTTGTCTTATCTCAGTCGACCCCCACTTCCCTTTTGTACACCAAGCCGCGATGCCGGTTTATCCCACTAGGGAAACTCCGTTATCATTTCCTTGTTTGTTTGTTTGTTTATGCATTTCTGTGAATTACTTAGTAAATAAATGATTTACGACAATTGATGTATGGATGACTCATAGTGAAGACCTGGTTTGTGCAGATGACCAACAATTTACGACGTTTGGAATGAGAATAATGTGAGGTAAAATAAAGAATAAGTCATTAATCAGAAGACTAATTGATCAGATATCAAAATATCTGAAAAGTTATATTAGGAAAATTATAACTTTGTAATCTGAATATTTCCTTGGTGCCCCGACTTCCTAGTTAATTACAGTTACATGATTAATCAGTTTAATCGCGTAATAATAATTACAGAGAGTCATTTGATAAAGATGAATCTTCAGTTTAATGATGCCAAAGACGACATATATGACGCCCCCGTGCGAGGAATCTAAAATAGAAGTAGACTTTGCTGTGGAATTGTATACATCAATTGTGCAAACAGAATTGTACAAACAGACTGCTTTTTATACAAATTGGTTGTGTGTGTGTTTCCATTTTGAAGAAGCTATTTTGAGAGTGCCTCTGGCCGTGTGTCGGCAGCAATGAGGGATAAATTCCAGATTTAGTCCGTTAGGCCAAACGGTCCTAATTCTGTCGGTCAATATTAACTTCTAGAGCAAGGACATAGAGCCAGTAAAGTTAGAAATGAGAAGATATCCGTTCGGTGACCAAGCCAAAGTATTCTGTCCGCCTACCGCACTAAGCAAGTGTGGGCAGACCACAGGCATATCTGTATTTATGTACCGCACTGCTCCGGTCAACATAACGCTATGCCGAATGGGTTAATGTGAGACGTCACTTGTAAACCCACACTTTCCATGGTGAGAGAACCCTATTTTGTACTTGGAAGTGAGATTTCTGAACAAAGTAGGATTAGCTTGTACGAGATGCTAAACTAACAAAAGGGGGAACATTTTTCACTTCCTGTGTTCCGTTTAAATTCCTCCGCCTTGCGCGACGGATATCCCGCCCTTTGTACTTACGTTTGATTTCAGCATTCTGCATCACTGTTGGTGAAGAATCGCGAGTACATCTCTTAAAAGAAGTAGGGGAAATCCAAACGTGGATCAAATTAACATAATCCAGCAATCTCAATTGCTTGGGTATCATTGTCTCATTCAATTTATTTATTTAAATTGTCGAACATACCTTTCTAGGTTCTTCCAATTAAATGAGACACCTTAAACTTTGCAAAAGTAAACTAGATGAACCAACTTCCCAGGTTAATTTAAAGTTTAATTCCCAGATACCCTATCCAGGTATGATTAACCATTATCATTGATTAATTCAATTTGATTTTGCAAATTCATTCACGTCCGACTTCCACAGTACTGTCCAGTACGTTAATGAACGTCTATAAATAGATTAAAATTGTCTTTGCAGCTCCCAACATATTCCAAAACCAAATTTAGGGGGAAAATTAGGGGGGAAAACATTCCTAATAATGTGCAAGTTATCGGAGGGGGTAGTCTCCACTCGCCCGCTAATTAGTGAACCTCCACCCGCAAATGGATTGATCTCTGACCTCAGCAGCGATACCAACCCTAATTATGCCATTAGTGGAAAAGCAGACAACAACACTTTCCAAAATCAATCGTCGGGCGCAGGCCTCGTAATGGTTCTCTCCAGTCTAGCCCTGATATCTTGCCATCCGAGATTGGCATCTGTCCAATACGGCAGAGCACAGCTGAAACACGAGCAGGTAACGGTAGACATAAAAGGACAGGTGGAGAGATCCGGGAAACCAATGACAAATGCAGAAAAGGGAAATATTCTGCTAGCTATGGAACTACGCTTGAAAACTGAACAATTAAATGGAATTGCAAAAACGTATGACGATGAACAAGCACAAGCTCTTCAACAAAATCGTCTTCTACAGGAACAAAAATATTTGCAACAGGAACAACTCGATTTAAGAGTAACATGGTTCTACTCAAAACGCTGCAGACCAAAGACGATCTGTTAATGAACACAATGACCAAGTTGGATGACAAATCAGCAGAACTCATTGAAGTCGCTGACCAAATGAATGATGAGAGAACTCAGGTGATGAAGATGGAAATATTGATTAATTAGCAAGCGGAGGAAATCTCATCACTGAATCTCTCGCTCAGTACTCAAGACCTCTATCTGCAAACCATGACAGATAAGTTTGAGACCGAAAGGAGCAAGTGTGACACTCACTTGTCCAAAATCAGTACTCTGTGCTCAAGTGGACTTTGCAATGCAGTAGAATACCACCCTTAGGTACCATCTGGAGGAAGCCCAGAATGGTCACGTTCTACAGCGTAACTACCAATCCAAGCAACCGGAGCCCTGTACTCAAAGGAGTAAAGATGATAGGTTTCAGAACTTGCATCCCTCATGTGTCCCTCAGTCTTCTCCTCTTGGCCATTCGGTACTTTGTAATATTGCGCCTCTTGGCCAACAACAACAAGGCTTGGCTTCTCCTCTTGGCCTTTCGGCCCCAATCTCTCCACAGGGTGAAGCCAACCCTCTCCGCCCGCTTGGCGCGGAATACCTTGACAAACTCATCAAGAATTTCCCCACCTTTGATCCCGTTCCAGGTCAGCCAAACGATACTGAGACGTTCCTAGCTGACATAGAGGATGCGTTGGATGGCTACCCGAACACTACGGGTTCTGACAGGGTTTACCTGTTGAAGCGAACGTCGAATAGACACGTGACAAGGTTCATTCGTCTACAGCAGCAACACGTGCTAAATGACTACGCTAAACTTGCCACAGCTTTGAAATTAGAATTCAGTGATTCTGCGACTCGCAAACACGATAGCTCACTGGCTAACACCGTCAACGAACACCCACAAGCTTACTATCATAGGCTTTGTTCAGCTTACTTTGGCCTACTCACTGAAACAGGCATGGAAGACCTGTTATCATTTAAACAAATGTTCCTGTCGAACATGTATCCCACCTTCATTACCTACTTGGGCCCTGCCGTCCACGTTGGCTTGCCTATCTTACAACTCAGAGAGCTTGCAAGCACAGTTTTGAGGCATCAAAAGTTCACAACGCTAAGAGCCCTGACCACTCTGTTTTGAAGTTTGACCAGGAGCACTCACTGCAGTTAGAGGGTGCATTCTCAGGTATTGGAGCGTTAAGAGATGACGCACAACAACAGTTTCCACCACGAAACCATGATTCCAATAACCTCCGCGGTCGAAATAACTGTAAAGTACGTCGCCATCAACATGACTACCGCTACAATCGACCTGTTCACTACGTTCCTGCACCCCAACCCACACCAAGTGTCAGAGCACAAGGGTAACAAAGGGTTGAAGGATGATCAAAACGTAGACCAATGTTCTCCAGAAGTTCCACTACGGGAAGAACTAAAGTGAGAACAATTTGAGAAAAGAGTAAAAGATAAATCACAAGGACTAGATGGGGAATTACCGGACACCAGGTCTGCAGGAATTTGCCAGACCAGGATTCTGACAGTTAACCTAAAAAAATATATATAATGATATCCCAAAAGAGGTTCAGAAATCAGTATCACAATTATACATTATATTTAATGTTCTATAATAACACACCAAAAACTACACGTATTTAGGACTAAATATCAGCAACACCTGTAGCTTTCGCATAACTGTGAATGAGCTGAGAGTCAAAGCAAGACCAAAGTTAAATCTAGAATTGGCTTCCTATTTCGCAACAAAGCCTCCTTCATTCATGCTGCCAAACTTACCCTCGTAAAACTGACTTACTTACTGATCCTTGACTTCGACGAAGTCATTTACAAATTAGCCTCCACCACGCAAATTGGATGCAGTCTATCACAGTGCCATCCGTTTTGTCACCAAAGCCCCATATAACACCCACCACTGCGACCTGTATGCTCTCGTTGGCTGGTCCTCGCTACATATTCATCGCCAAACCCACTGGCTCCAGGTCATCTATAAGTCTTTGCTAGGTATAGCTCCGCCTTATCTCAGCTCACTGGTCACCATAGCAGTACCCACCCATAGCACGTGCTCCAGCAGGTATATTTTACTGGTCATCCCCAAAGCCAACACCTTTTGGCCGCCTTTCCTTCCAGTTCTCTGCTGCCAATGACTGGAATGAATTGCAAAAAATCACTGAAGTTGGAGACTTATATCTCCCTCACTAACTTTAAGCATCAACTATCTGAGCAGCTTACCGATCGCTGCAGCTGCACACAGCCCATCTGTAAATATCCCATCCAACTACCTACCTCATCCCCATATTGTTTTTATTTACTTTTTTTCTCTTTTGCACACCAGTATTGCTACTTGCACAACCTCATCTGCACATATATGACTCCAGTGTAAATTGCTAAATTGTAATTACTTCGCTACTATGGTCTATTTATTGCCTTACCCCCTTACTACATTTGCACACACTGTATACAGATTTTTCTACTGTGTTATTGACTGTACTTTTGTTTATTCCATGTGTAACTCTGTGTTGTTGTTTTTGTCGCACTGCTTTGCTTTATCTTGGCCAGGTCGCAGTTGTAAATGAGAACTTGTTCTCAACTGGCCTACCTGGTTAAATAAAGATTTTTTTTAAATTAGAAAAAGAGCCTTCTATGCAATTAATAGGAACATTAAAATCGAAATTCGAATTCCAATTCGAATCTGCCTCAAATTTTCCCAATCAGTGATAGAATCAATGGCACTATATGGTAGCGAAGTATGGGGTCCACACTCTAATAATTAATTTACCAAATGGGACAAGCATCCAATCGAAATACTGCATGCAGAGTTTTGCAAGAGCGTTTTCCAAATGT
Organism: Oncorhynchus tshawytscha; assembly: GCF_018296145.1. Taxonomy (NCBI): domain Eukaryota; kingdom Metazoa; phylum Chordata; class Actinopteri; order Salmoniformes; family Salmonidae; genus Oncorhynchus; species Oncorhynchus tshawytscha. The sequence continues at coordinate 85,704,748 of NC_056437.1, read as the reverse complement.
TACAACCATCTAAATGAATCAACCCCAAAACACTTAATTACACAGCCCTACAATTTAGGTATTTTATTAGGATCCCTATTACCTGTGCAAACACAACAGCTACTCTTCCTGGGGTCCACACGAAACATGACATAATACAGAACATTAATAGAACAGCTCAAGGACAGAACGACAGTACATCAATCTACATTCATAACTACATACATTTACAATGTCAAGAGATGAAACAAGAGAAGACTCCCCTCAGCCAGAGGCTCAGTTCACTAACCCAAACCAAGCCCCAAGAGCCTCAAGGCAACACTCAGCACAAATAAAAAATATATAACCTATTGGAAAGACACCACAACAAAAAGTAAGTCAACTTCAATGCTATTTGGCTCTAAACAGACAGTACACACACGGTGGCAGACTGTCTGACCACTGTGACTGATAGAAGACTAAGGAAAACACTGACTAGGTACAGACTCAGTGAGCAGTCTGGCCATAGAGACAGGTTGTCACAGGCAAACCTGACAGCCCAGAGAGGACAGGCTGTACTCACTCTGCCCCCGGGGAGAGGTAGAGACATAGATAAGTGTCCTATTACACTGTGAAAAATACTGAACCTAGTACAATATTTATTTTCCAAAATTACCATTCAGTACAAGGTATTTGGAACTATAAAAGAAGAAGAAACATTTTTGGCAGCCAAATATGTATCCTCCTGCCACAACCCGAGGTACGGCCACTGACAAGTACACTTGACCATAACACTTGATATTTGGCTTTCATACCATGACATGTGCCTTTTCAGTCATGTTTAATTGACCTTTATTTCAACAGGGAAGTCATATTGAAACTAAAGTCTCCTGCAAATGAGCCCTGCAAAATACAAAAATGTACACATCAATAGGCAAGTATAGATGAACATAAATATTCACAATATACACATTAAGATAAAGACAACACAGTCAATTAAAACAAACACATTCTTAATTATAAAAATGTGGGCTGCCCGAATTCCCCTAGGGACTTGAAAGCATCAAATTGAAACGTATTTTGGAGATTATTCCAAACATACAGTAAGGAAGGAAGTTAAAGGCTGATTGACCTAACTCTTTAGAGGAGTTAGGAGTGTCCAGAGTTAACCAACCCTGTGAACGGGTTTGATAACTTGTCATTTTAAATCTTAATAGTGAAGTTAGGTAAGTTGGAAGCTTGTGAAGCAGGGCTTTGTAAACAAAAAGAGCGTAATGATGTGATCTACGTGACTTCAAAAAGGTCCAGCCAACCTTTAAGTAAAGAATGATGTGATGAGTAATAAAACTCTCCTGTGATAAAATGAAGGTCGCTATGAGAAACGGCATCCAGGGGTTTAAGAGTAAGGCAGCTGCACTTTGATAAATAGTATCACTATAATCAAGAACAGGTAGAAAGGTTGACTGAATAATCTGCTTCTTTCTGACAAGAAAGAGGCAACATCTGTTACTAGAAAGACTGGACTACTACTCTTGCTTTCATGTATTATTATTCTCATGAAAATTGTTGTTGTAGTTGCTGTTTATGGTAATACTATTTCCACTACTACTGTTATTATTGATGCCTTATTGCTCTTGGTCCCACCATTGTTGCTATATGTGTACTTTGACAATATAAGTAATTTAACTTACCATGTTAATAATGTCTACTGAATAGAATTTTGAGAGAGATAGAGAGAGGCCATGCAGTATGAATACCTCAGAGAGAGAGAGAGAGATAGAGAGGCCATGCAGTATGAATACCTCAGCGAGAGAGAGAGAGAGAGAGAGAGACTCACTGGCTGTCTGGCCAGTGACAGACAGACAGGGTGCACTTGTCTCTCAGTTGTCCCCACTGACAGAAGATTTACCACAGGGCCAGGCTGAAGTTGTGTGTTTTCCCTGGAAATAAATCAAGTGCTGTTCCAAGGTCAGGAGAAACTCAACTCACTGTGGAACTAGATGGGATTCCTGACTGCTTGTTGTCAGTTGTCTTCTGCCTATCAGAAACAAGACCTGAAAACAGATACTAGATGTTCTGTACTATGTAATATGAGAATTGGAGTATTCATGTGTTCTCAGGAAGTGTTGCATGTGGTTGTAGCTGGAGAAGATCATAATCGAGAGGAGAAGATCATTATCAAGAACAACCAACACCTGGTAATCCCACAGGACGTCAGCCCAGAGAGACAGTAGAGAGAGAGAGACAGGAAGAGACAGAGAGCAGAGAGACAGAGAGACAGAGACAGATTCAGGCTGCACATGGAGGGAGGTGAAAAATGGAAAAGAGAAAGAAATGAGAGTGAGAAAAAGAGAGAGAAAAGGGGTGGTGGATAATTTGTGCAAGAAAAAAAGATCAAACAAAGCGAGCAGAGATCTCACATGAGATCATGTTGCCAGAGAGAGCATCTTAACATACACCTCAGTGAAGAGTGTTCAGAGCAATAATTAACCAACCAACAACTGTGAATCCCACAGGACATCAACCCAGAGAGACCCCAATAACTACCGTAGGATATGCATCAACAACAACCTTGGGAAAATCCTCTGCATTATCATTAACAGCAGACTCGTACATTTCTCCAGTGAAAACAATGTACTGAGCAAATGTCAAATTGCACACCCTAACTGACAAATAAACCACCCAAAAGAAAGGCAAAGTCTTCTCATGCTTTGTTGATTACTAAAAAGCTTTTGACTAAATTTGGCATGAGGGTCTGTTATACAAATTGATGAAAAGCGGTGTTGGAAGATATCCCTCTAGTGGTGTGGGGGCTGTGGGGGCTGTGCTTTGGCAAAGTGGGTGGGGTTATATCCTTCCTGTTTGGCCCTGTCCGGGGGTGTCCTCGGATGGGGCCACAGTGTCTCCTGACCCCTCCTGTCTCAGCCTCCAGTATTTATGCTGCAGTAGTTTATGTGTCGGGGGGCTAGGGTCAGTTTGTTATATCTGGAGTACTTCTCCTGTCCTATTCGGTGTCCTGTGTGAATTTAAGTGTGCTCTCTCTAATTCTCTCTTTCTCTCTTTCTTTCTCTCTCTCGGAGGACCTGAGCCCTAGGACCATGCCTCAGGACTACCTGACATGATGACTCCTTGCTGTCCCCAGTCCACCTGGCCGTGCTGCTGCTCCAGTTTCAACTGTTCTGCCTTATTATTATTGGACCATGCTGGTCATTTATGAACATTTGAAAATCTTGGCCCATGTTCTGTTATAATCTCCACCCGGCACAGCCAGAAGAGGACTGGCCACCCCACATAGCCTGGTTCCTCTCTAGGTTTCTTCCTAGGTTTTGGCTTTTCTAGGGAGTTTTTCCTAGCCACCGTGCTTCTACACCTGCATTGCTTGCTGTTTGGGGTTTTAGGCTGGGTTTCTGTACAGCACTTTGAGATATCAGCTGATGTACGAAGGGCTATATAAATAAATTTGATTTGATTTTGATTTGATTTGGGGGGAAAAACATATGACATTATAAAATCCATGTCCACAAACAACAAGTGTGCATTTAAAATTGGCAAAAAACACACACATATATTTCTTTCCACAGGGGTGAGACAGGGATGCAGCTTGAGGTCCACCCTCTTCAACATATATATCAACTAATTGGCGAGGGCACTAGAACAGTCTGCAGCACTCGGCCTCACCCTAGTAGAATCTGAAGTCATATGTCTACTGAAGATCTGGTGCTTCTGTTCCAAACCAAGGAGGGCCTACATCAGCACCTAGATCTTCTGCACAGATTCTGTCAAACCTAGGCCCTGACAGTAGTCTCACTAAGACAAAAATAATGGTGTTCCAAAAAAAGCCCAGTTGCCAGGACCACAAATACAAATTCCATCTAGACACCGTTGCCCTTGAACATACAAAAAAAAAAACGGCTCTGCATCGCAGCGCTAGGTGTGCCACTAGAGATTCTGGGTTTGAGTCGCAGCCGGCCGCGACAAGGAGACCCATGGGGCGGCGCACAATTGGCCCAGCGTTGTTCGGGTTAGGGGAGGGTTTGGCCGGCAGGGATGTACTTGTCACATCGCACACTAGCGACTCCTGAAGCGGGCCGGTGACAGTGCACACTGACACGGTCGCCAGGTGTACAGTGTTTCCCCCGACACATTGGTGCGGCTGGCTTTCAGGTTAAGTGGGCATTGTGTCAAGAAGCAGTGCGGCTTGGTTGGGTTGTGTTTCGGAGGACGCACGGCTCTCGACCTTCGCCTCTCCCGAGTCCGTACGGGAGTTGCGCGATGAGACAAGACAGTAACAACAAATTGGATACCACGAAATTAGGGAGAAAAGGTGGTAAATAAAAATATATATATATAATATAACATTTTTAATTAAAAAAGAAACGAGACCTACCTCGGCCTAAACATCAGCGCCACAGGTAACTTCCACAAAGCTATGAACGATCTGAGAGACAAGGCAAGAAGGGCCTTCCTATGCCATCAAAAGGAACATAAAATTACACAAACCAATTAGGATATGACTAAAAATACTTGAATCAGTTATAGAAGCCATTGCCCTTTATGGTTGTGAGGTCTCTGGTCTGCTCACCAACCAATAATTCACAAAATGGAACAAACACTAAATTGAGACTCTGCATGCAGAATTCTGCAAAAATATCCTCTGTGTACAATGTAAAACACCAAATAATGCATGCAGAGCAGAATTCGGCTGAAACCCGCTAATTATCTAAATCCTTAAAAGAGACGTTAAATTCTACAACCACCTAAAAGGAAGCGATTCCCAAACCTTCCATAACAAAGCAATCACCTACAGAGAGATGAACCTGGAGAAGAGCAAGCTGGTCCTGGGGCTCTGTTCACAAACACAAACACACCCCACAGAGCCCCAGGACAGCAACACAATTAGACCCAACCAAATCATGAGAAAACAAAAAGATAATTACTTGACACATGGGAAAGAATTAACAAAAAAACAGAGCAATCTAGAACATGATTTGGCCCTGAACAGGGAGTACACAGTGGCAGAATACCTGACCACTGTGACTGACCCAAACTTAAGGAAATGTACAGACTCAGTGAGCATAGCCTTGCTATTGAGAAAGGCCGCCATAGGCAGACATGGCTCTCAAGAGAAGACAGGCTATGTGCACACTGCCCACAAAATGAGGTGGAAACTGAGCTGCACTTCCTTCCCTCCTGCCAAATGTATGACCATATCAGAGACATATTTTCCTCAGATTACACAGATCCACAAAGAATTTGAAAGAAAATCAAATGTTGATAAACTCCCATATCTATTGGGTGAAATACCACAGTGAGCCATCACAGCAGCAAGATTTGTAACCTTTTGCAACACGAAAAGAAAAGGACAACCAGTGAAGAACAATTGTAAATACAAACAATATATATGATTATTCATTTTCCCTTTGGTACTTTAAATATTTGCCCATCGTGAGAACACTGTACAGTATATAGCCATAATATGACATTTGAAATGTCTTTGTTCCTATGTAACTTTTGTGAGTGTAATGTTTACTGTTCATTTTATATTGTTTATTTCACCTTTGTTAATTATGTTGTTGTTTTTACCCCTTTTCCTCCCCAATTTCAAACTGGTTCTTATAGTCTTGTCCCATCGCTGCAACTCCCGTACGGACTCAGGAGAGGTGAAAGTTGAGAGCCATGCGTCCTCCGAAACACGACCCTGCCAAGCCGCACTGCTTCTTAATACACTGCTCGCTTAACCCTGAAGCCAGCCACACCAATGTGTGCTAGAGCGTGATATGGGACAAGGACATCCCGGCCAGCCAAACCCTCCTCTAACCAGGACAACTCTGGGCCAATTGTGCACAGTCTCATGGGTCTCCCGGTTGCTGCCGGCTGTGACACAGCCTTAGACCACTCTGCCACTCCCATGCCAATAAAGCCCTTTGAATTGAATTGGGAGAGATAGAGCAGAGAGAGAGATTCAGGCTGCACATGGAGGGAGGAAATTAATGAGAGTGAGAAAAAGAGATGGTGGTGGATAAGAGAAAAGGGGTGGTGGATAATTTGCACAATAAAAAAAGATCAAAGCGAGCAGAGATCTCACATGAGATCATGTTGCCAGAGAGAGCATCTTAACGTACACCTCAGTGAAGAGTGTTCAGAGCAATAATGAATTGCTGATGGGTCTCCTCATGCATAAATGAGCCTGCTCTGTGTCAGTAGGTGGGAACTGTTGTGCATACAAACAGGCATTTCAACATTTTTAAAGCATCTATGTGGCTACTAGCTAATATGGTTGGTGAACAAGCTGCAGTATACAGTTCTCAATATAAGTAGAAAAGTAGTCCATTAGAGGGTAAAAGTGGACAGAAAATGTTCTGCCCGTTTCCATGTGCCATTGAGTCAAATGAAATAAAAACAAGGACATATTAGCTATAATAGTTATGTTTGGTCAAAACGATAGAGCTCTCATTGATTCAAATGCAAAAAATTGCTCTGCCTTACCTTGCCCTGCGCTGGCCAGACAGTGCAATGTACCCTCCTGATTGTGAATCTCAGACCTCAGCATAGACTAAATCTGATTGTCTATGCAGAGTTTGTTGCTGACTCATCTACAGGGACGACTCATAGAGGATTTCTTACAACAAGAGCTGAGAGAGTATTACTGCCAGTCCAGAAGAACTCCCTACCCGCCAGGGTTACTCCACAGCGATGCCAGCGGGATCCCCTGGGTGCCGGAGGCCTGGAGTCAGCATCAAACAACTGTTATTAAGGCTGGAACAAATCAACTTTAACAGCACTAAGTAGAGATACAGCTTATTGCTTATTGATAAATCACACCAGCTGAGGGAATATAGACAGTTCATGTATATTAATGGCTCACGAGCTCAATCACAGGGTGAGTGATTGAATGATCTCAGTGTGTGTGTGTGTGTGTGTGTGTGTGTGTGTGTGTGTGTGTGTGTGTGTGTGTGTGTGTGTGTGTGTGTGTGTGTGTGTGTGTGTGTGTGTGTGTGTGTGTGTGTGCTATGAAATGAAAAGTGTACATACTGTGATATGTGGTTGTCCCCAGTGTTTGACTTGGGATGGAAGAAGTGCAGGAACTGTCTTTATACACATTTTCCATGACTTCTCCATGACTTTTAACCAAATGTTCATGACTATTATTACAGCCTACATGAAAAAGTAAGCCTTATTGACACTGGAAGGCTGCTGTGTCTGATCCCATATAGACCTACCACCTCCTGCCGTTGTGCCCTTGATCAAGGCACTTAGCCCCCATGTGGAACTGCACTGTTCGTCACATGTTGTCAACCCTCCATCTGGAGAGCTTCTGGGTGTGCAGGCTTGGCTTTTTCAACATTACAACCAAATACTTGTGTCTTTATTTAATGATTCCCTCATTCAGTAAATCAGGGGTCAAATGGATAACGTAGGCTACTTCAAAGCAAGGTATTTAACTAGACGTGTTAATATAGAGTCAAATATTCACGTTTCGTGGAGCTCTATGCACAGGAAGTTATTTGTCAATTAGGCTAATCTTAGAATATTTTTAACGTTGTCCCGATTACATGGCTAATGTTTGATAGAGGGGAATCCCAGCTTTCCAACAGTGCATAATTATTTAGGCTCTACAGTGCCAATGGAAAGGCAACAAATTAATGCTTAGCTAGTTATAATTAACTAGCGAGATAACTTCTACAAGATATGTGTTGAGATGGTGATCTAGTTAGTCTGTCTGTGATTTATTTATACCGCTGCTGAAATGTCGTCTCCACGGGCAACGGCCCACTGACACACACACTTGCAGCACCAAAAACATGCACTGAAGGGTCATTCCGATAATGGATGATATTTTTTTTTCTCATGAACAACAATTCTGAAATACATTTCCATTACTTTTCATGACCTTACAAACCCTAATTTGACAACTTGGTACAGCGCATCATACCATTCAGGCTGGCACACATTCAATCTGTGCTATCTCAAACAGCCTTCTGTCACTCACAGATTCACAGACTAGCAAATAAACTTGAAAAATGCGTAATCAGGAAATGAATGCCCACTCTACATTACTAGTCAATGAAGATTCCGCCTTCATTCCTCTTTGATCCCCCAAAAAATGACTGGGTGTGTGAATCTGGTCAAGAGATACGCTCCTTTGTTTTTATAGAGTAGCCGGTACCCATTTCCCCAAAAATGAGAAGTGCCGGTACGGCGTTCCGGGCAGCTCTGGCCCAAGTCAAGCACTGGTTGTTCCAACTAGTCATCTTAAGATAAATGCACTAACTGTAAGTCGCCCTGCATAAGAGCCTCTGCTAAACGACTAAAATGTAAAAAATGTGTGTTCATTTAGCATGAGTGCATATTGATGGGCCTGGATCAGTCATCAGTTCCACTGAGGGTGTCTCAGCAACACACAGCATGCTCCAGATGGCTCCTTTAACAGCTGATGTATGGTATGATCTCTTCTAAATCAGCCAGGAGAGGGAGTGAGTGAGTGAGTGAGTGAGTGAGTGAGTGAGTGAGTGAGTGAGTGAGTGAGTGGTGAGTGAGGGAGGGTGGAGGAGTGAGTGAGTGAGTGAGTGGAGTGAGTGAGGGGGAGGGGGTGGGAGTGAGTGAGTGAGTGAGTGAGTGAGTGGTGAGTGAGTGAGTGAGTGAGTGAGTGAGTGAGTGAGTGAGTGAGGAGGAGGGAGGGAGGGAGGGAGGGAGGGAGGGAGGGAGGGCTACAGTAAAGACAGAGGTAAATAATGTGTGAGGGAGAAGGGGAAAACAGGGGGAACAAAGCCTGATTATGGAGTTGCTGAGCAGGCATAGACCAGCATACAGTATATCCTAGTCCCACAGGGAACAGCTATCAGTCTTAATCGGGGGATTGAAATGAGGAAAATCAGATGTAGCCATTTTAATGGAATAATAAGCCAGACATCTCTCATATTCACAGCCTCTGTCTTATTAGATTCCTGATGTCAGCTCATTTCCTCTACGACCGGGCCGGCTGCCCCACTCCCCTCAAATCAACATACCAGGCAATCTGATAAATCACCTTTAATCTGTCACTTCCTGTCACACACAGGAAGCTAATTAACCAGCAGAAGAGAAGGGGGGGCAGCAACAGAGATAGATAGGCATAAGGAGAGAAAGAAGGACTGAATAGGACAAGACTGTTCACAACTAGACCAACATGCTCCTACAAAAGTGTTGAAAAGACTTCTAGCAAATATGGAAAGAGAGAGAAAACACTCCCTGTGAATACTAGGGCTGGGACAATACCAGTTTTGTGATATTTTTTCCGTGGCAAAAACGGAAACACGTAGCAGTCCGAACTATCCCTATTCTATCCTCTCTTCCTCTACACCTCTCTATCCTCTCTACACCTCTCTATCCTCTCTTCCTCTACACCTCTCTATCCTCTCTTCCTCTACACCTCTCTGGGCCTGCTGGGCCTGTCATCACACTGTACACACTAGTCACAGTAGTCCCAGTCACCTAGTACACTCTGTAACTGACTGCAAGTCACTGAACCATTCAGTATGTCAGCCAGTGTCAGTATTCACTTAGTTTTCATTTTAGTCTTGTGCTCTACACATTCATTCATTAATTCATTCATTCCATGAAACAGGGAACAAAACATCTCAATCTAAACTCTCCAAGTCCCCTAGCAGCTGTTCACTCCAACAAGTGACACACATCCACACTCCCCTGTGTCGGCACTGAGACATCACCGGGAAGCTCAGACAAAGCCGCACATACACCAAGATATACATAGAGAGTAACAGGCACACAGTCAGGACTGCTATCATAAACACACACACACACATAAACACATACTCAAACGCACACACACACAGACACAAACACACACACAAACACATACTCAAACACACACACACGCGATACTATATACAAAGACACAAGACATGCCTTTATGTAACTCACACACAAATACAACACACACACAGAGCAGCTCCCAAGGCTATACTCCACTAGAGGCCTACAGATGTACCAACACCTTATTATCAGTCTCTCTCAAAGCACACACCGCCTCTCATACACATTAGACAACCAGGCTTCAATAATTCACCAGTCTTTCCACAGAGTCACTGTATCACAGCTGAGAAGCTGTCATGGTAATGAACATCCAAACATCTGATGATGTCATCCTTCTCCCCTCCCAGCTCTCACTAACCACCGGCATGTTCCCCACGCCTCACAGCCTGTTCCCCTTTTCAATCACACCGCTGTAAATTATTTAACATATGCTCAGTCATGTCCTAGAGAGGTCTGGGGAGAAAGACGTTGGAGAAAAATAAGGAGATCATGAGCAGGGCAGTGCTTCTCTTTTGGACTGTAATGACACGAACTACAGGGGGCTTGGTGTTGATACTGGAACTACGGAGGGCTTGGTGTTGACTACAGGAACTACAGGGGGCTTGGTGTTGACTACAGGAACTACAGGGGGCTTGGTGTTGACTACAGGAACTATAGGGGGGTGTTGACTTGGTGTTGACTACAGGAACTACAGGGGGCTTGGTGTTGAACGAACTACAGGGAGCTTGGTGTTGACACGAACTACAGGGGGCTTGGTGTTGACTACAGGATCTACAAGGGGCTTGGTGTTGAACGAACTACAGGGATCTTGGTGTTGACACTGGAACTACAGGGGGCTTGGTGTTGACTACAGGAACTACAAGGGGCTTGGTGTTGACTACAGCAACTACAGGGGGCTTGGTGTTGAACGAACTACAGGGGGCTTGGTATTGAACGAACTACAGGGGGCTTGGTATTGAACGAACTACAGGGGGCTTGGTGTTGACATGAACTGCAGGGGGCTTGGTGTTGACACTGGAACTACAGGGGACTTGGTGTTGACACTGGAACTACAGGGGCTTGGTGTTGACACTGGAACTACAGGGGGCTTGGTGTTGACACTGGAACGACAGGGGGCTTGGTGTTGACACTGGAACTACCGGGGACTTGGTGTTGACACTGGAACTACAGGGGGCTTGGTGTTGACACTGGAACTACAGGGGGCTTGGTGTTGACACTGGAACTACAGGGGCTTGGTGTTGACACTGGAACTACAGGGGGCTTGGTGTTGACATGAACTACAAGGGGCTTGGTGTTGACACTGGAACTACAAGGGGCTTGGTGTTGACACTGGAACTACCGGGGACTTGGTGTTGACACGAACTACAGGGGGCTTGGTGTTGACACTGGAACTACAGGGGGCTTGGTGTTGACTACAGGAACTACCGGGGACTTGGTGTTGACACGAACTACAGGGGGCTTGGTGTTGACACTGGAACTACAGGGGCCTTGGTGTTGACACAAACTACAGGGGGCTTTGTGTTGACACTGGAACTACAGGGGGCTTGGTGTTGACACTGGAACTACAGGGGCCTTGGTGTTGACACGAACTACAGGGGGCTTTGTGTTGACACTGGAACTACAGGGGGCTTGGTGTTGACACTGGAACTACAAGGGGCTTGGTGTTGACACTGGATCTACAGGGGGTGTTGACACTGGAACTACAGGGGGCTTGGTGTTGACACAGTCAGTCCAGTTGTTTGACCACCACTACAGTCTGAATCCACACAGCACAGCAATTACTTTACTGTCAGTGTGTGATGTGACATTACAAAGACTGCGTCCCAAATGGCACCTTATTCCCTTTATAGTGCACTACTTTTGACCAAGTAGTACACTGTAAATGGAATAGGGTGTGGTTTGGGACACAGCCAGTGTCCAGGAGATCTGAGCGGGCTGTCTGGAGGGATAGTGTTTGTGCTTGGTGAGGGTCAGGGATAGGTCAACCTCACAGCGCTGGCCGGCTGGGCCAGTCAGAGACAACACCTCCCTGAGGATGTCACTGTGCTCTGGAGCCGGCTGACTGTCTAGTTGGCTGCTGGACATGACATACTGAGGTTAAAGGTCAAGGATGGCAAGAGGAGAGTGTGGGTCAGTGCAGTGGATCTGTCCAACAGAAGGAGGAAGAGGACGAAGAGGAACAAACAAGACAGGAGCACTAAGAGAAGGACAGAGCAATGTCCGAACACCTGTTACACACACACACACACACACACACACACACACACACACACACACACACACACACACACACACACACACAGCACACAAAACACAATGAAGAACAAATGTACCACATATAAGTCAACATTTCTAAGAAGAGAGAGCGAGCAAGAGAGACCACAACAGATTGAAATGTGCATGGAACGTAAAGTAATGATTAGATGTGTGTATGAGGCGAGACAGTGGTGAGAGCCAGGATAATGTAATAGACTTTGGCCTGAGGCTGGCAGATGCCTTCATCTCTCTGTGCCTGGTCATGTATCAGTGATCAGATTGAGGCCCAGAGGCCTAATAAAGAACCTAGTTAGCGAGACCAATCCTCAGCTGGATGTGAGGACAGGAGAAAGAATGGGAGAGTCCAGAGGACGCTTCCCCCCACAGGCACTCCTCTAATCTCACCATTATGCAAATCACTCACGTTATCTCTCCCGTTTTATTCCCTCCATCTTTCACTTTGTTCATTTCTCCTGTTCTTTTTCCTCCAGTCTCCTCTCTTCCTCTACCTAATCTACCCCTAACCTCTTTCTGTCATTCTCTCTGTGCGTCGCCCCTCACGCCCGTGTTTCTGATGAATTATTGATGGGATGTTGAGTTGCTGAGATTACTCCTGCCTGCTGTGGGTTTGTTTGTTGGGCTGTATGGTACCTGCATCTCTTTCTCTCCCCCTCTCTCTCTCTGTGTCTCTTCCCTCTCTATCTCCCTCTTTCATTCCAAATATATAAATAAATAAACTGGGTGGTTCATTGCTGATTGGCTGACAGCCGTGGTATATCAGACCATATACCACGGGTATGAAAAACCATGCATTTGTACTGCTCTAATTACATTGGTAACCAGTTTATAATGAAATAAGGCACCTCAGGGTTTGTTTAAATATCTCTCTCTCTCTACATCTCTGTCTCTCGTCTGTGTGTCTCTCTCTGTGTCTAATCAGCTTTGCTGGTGTGTCACAGCCTGCGATTTCAGTCAGTGGGAGCTTGTTTAGGACAGGCATCGCATCCTGAAGGACACAAACACGCTAATACCGTACAAACACACATACAACATTACAAAGACACATTACCCACCACACACACACAAACAATATATAGTATATGAGAGGTCACAGTAGGAGTCAGTGTGTATGAGAGGTCACAGTAGGAGTCAGTGTATATGAGAGGTCACAGTAGGAGTCAGTGTATATGAGAGTTCACAGTAGAAGTCGGTGTGTATGAGAGGTCACAGTAGGAGTCGGTGTGTATGAGAGGTCACAGTAGGAGTCGGTGTGTATGAGAGGTCACAGTAGGAGTCAGTGTGTATGAGAGGTCACAGTAGGAGTCAGTGTGTATGAGAGGTCACAGTAGGAGTCAGTGTATATGAGAGGTCACAGTAGGAGTCAGTGTATATGAGAGTTCACAGTAGAAGTCGGTGTGTATGAGAGGTCACAGTAGGAGTCGGTGTGTATGAGAGGTCACAGTAGGAGTCGGTGTGTATGAGAGGTCACAGTAGGAGTCGGTGTGTGTATGTGAGAGTAGATGGTGTGAATCAAGCTATCCTTATTCCCTTAGTGTGGAGACGAGAAAAAAGTAAACAAACTTTCATTAAGAATTTGAGAATAAAAGATTTCCTACAGTTCAGTGGGGCAAGGAGGGTGCGAACACGGCTGACTGAGCAGTCATAAAAACTCTAGTTATCCTCTCTGCCAAACTGTCTGACAGCTCATCACAACACACTGGCCCAATGAAAAGCACAGAACACAGCTGATTAAACTCTAAGACCTGAAATGGAGGACACAACCTGGGAAGATCCCTCATTATCTCCACTGTTAAACAGCACCTTCTGCTGTTTCTCAGGTAGACAGATCTCTCTCCCTCTCTAGTTGTCTCTCTATCTCTATCTGTAGAGTACACCAGGTTCCATTTTGATAAGCGGTGGTTGGATAAACGGCGGTTGGATAAACGGAGGTTGGATAAACAGCGGTTGGATAAACGGAGGTTGGATAAACGGAGGTTGGATAAACGGCGGTTGGATAAACAGAGGTTGGATAAACGGAGGTTGGATAAACGGAGGTTGGATAAACAGCGGTTGGATAAACGGAGGTTGGATAAACGGAGGTTGGATAAACGGTGGTTGGATATACAGTGGTTGGATAAATGCCGGTTGGATAAACGGAGGTTGGATAAACGGCGGTTGGATAAACAGTGGTTGGATAAATGGCGGTTGGATAAACAGTGGTTGGATAAAAAGTGGTTGGATAAACGGCGGTTGGATAAACGGAGGTTGGATAAACGGTGGTTGGATATACAGTGGTTGGATAAATGCCGGTTGGATAAACGGAGGTTGGATAAACGGCGGTTGGATAAACAGTGGTTGGATAAATGGCGGTTGGATAAACAGTGGTTGGATAAACGGTGGTTGGATAAATGGCGGTTGGATAAACAGTGGTTGGATAAATGGTGGTTGGATAACCAGTAGTTGGATAAACAGTGGCTGGATAAACGGCGGTTGGATAAACAGTGGTTGGATAAACGGTGGTTGTAAAGCTCAAAGTCAGTGTAAGTGCCACTCAGTACTGATTACAATGTTTTATGACACATCCCAGCTCCACAATCACACTGGTCATATAACTCAGTCAGAATGCACTGGAAGAGAACTTAAACATTTCAGACAAAAAACAATAAATCAGAAAGTATTAATACGTTTCAGTTCTTGAAAAATCTATTTAGAATTTCTAGGTTTAAGTGAATATCCTGTTAAATTGTAATATATATATCCTGACCTATCGTAACCATAGTGTCTGACTGTGGTTGTGAAAGACCTACCATACAAGGGCAGAGTGACAGAGAGAGCGAGAGAGAGAGCGAGAGAGAGAGAGAGAAAGAGCGAGAGAGTGAGAGAGAGAGAGAGAAAGAGCGAGAGAGAGAGAGTGCGAGAGAGAGAGAGAGAGTAAACAGCAGCAGGTGGGTAAACAGCAGAAACCAGACTGTGTGGATTGGATTTGATCTGTTGATTTGAGGCATTATTGTCATAATTAGGCAGATTAGAGAGACTCATATCTTGTGTTTGCTTGTGTCTTTACCATTAAGCTGATTAGAAGTAAAGCTTTTAGAAACACATTCAGTCATGCCAATAAAGCTCTCTGGATTAGGGAGGGAATCCAAACACACTAAATATTTTAAAGTACTTACGTTTTTTGGGGTATCTGTACTTTACTATTTATATTTACTTCACTGCATTCCTAAAGAAAATAATGTACTTTTTACTCCATGACACCCAAAGTACTTTGAATGCTTAGCAGGGCAGGAAAATGGTCATATTCACCAGGGCAGGAAAAAGGTCATATTCACCAGGGCAGGAAAATGGTCTTATTCACCAGGGCAGGAAAATGGTCCTATTCACCAGGGCAGGAAAATGGTCCTATTCACCAGGGCAGGAAAATGGTCCTATTCACCAGGGCAGGAAAATGGTCCTATTCACCAGGGCAAGAAAATGGTCCTAGTCACCAGGGCAGGAAAATGGTCCTATTCACCAGGGCAGGAAAATGGTCCCATTCACCAGGGCAGGAAAATGGTCCTATTCACCAGGGCAGGAAAATGGTCCCATTCACCAGGGCAGGAAAATGGTCCCATTCACCAGGGCAGGAAAATGGTCCTATTCACCAGGGCAGGAAAATGGTCCCATTCACCAGGGCAGGAAAATTGTTCTATTCACCAGGGCAGGAAAATGGTCCTATTCACCAGGGCAGGAAAATGGTCCTATTCACCAGGGCAGGAAAAATGGTCCTATTCACCAGGGCAGGAAAATGGTCAAGATCATAACTCCAGTGATCCTCAAAGGGCTTACTTAGACAATTCACTTTCCCCTTACTGAGAAAGGTGAGCAAGAGAGAAGATAGAGGAGCGAGGGAGGGTGAGGGAAATTAAGCGAGATAAGAGCTAGCCTCGGCTCTTGGAAGGTACTCTCATTCTTTTTGCAATTTATTGTAAATTTACCTTCACTCATTCATATTTCATATGAGTTTTCCTTCCTTCTGCAAAAATCCACTTTAAAAAAAATCGACTCCTGACAGCGCCAAAACCCTGGGCACGAGCACCTTATTCCCAGGCTCATAATCAGGTACCAGAGCCAGCTCACATATACACACAGAATTACTCACTCCATCCCTCGCTAGCTCCCATATTCACCTCTCTCTCTCAGACTCATCATCAGCTGGCCCTGATAGCCCATTTTAGTAATACAATCCAATTCAGAACAGTGCCCCGTTTCACTGCTGTTTCATTGAGTTTTTTCCCAATAGTGGTGGGGGTCCTCCAGATCAATGGCACTGCTGCTCACCCTTACTCTGCAGTGACCCCCCCCGGGACCTGGAACACCTGGGACTGAGAGAGAGGTGGTCAAACACAGAACCTCATGTTCAGTAAGACAACAGAGTACAAAACCACCAGATTCCAAAGGGATCAGACAAAGGCACACTGAACCAAATGTCAACACGCCAGAAATGATCCGGTCTGTCTGATAAAGTCCCAGGTTCTCCCTGTACACTGCCTGGCATAGAGAACTAAGGGTCGGCACAAACAGTGGCACACACCGACGAACCGAATGATCTAATCCAAAAACAAAGCCTAAACCTGCCTATCTGTCTAGACTAGGTCCGCACACACAAAGACACACACACGTTCTCTCCCGGTTTCGTCTCCCCTGTCCTCATTAGTAGGCAGGATTCCTGTTCTACTTAGCACACTCCACTGTTCCGACTAAATGAGAAAATGAATGAGCTCAGGTGAGCTAAAGGGAACGGCACAACATTCAGCGTCCCCCCCCACCGTCCCCGTCCCCCCACCTCTTCACACCGTCCACCCCCTGTATCTCTCCCTCACCTCTTTCCTCCCTGGTTAATTTCACCCTGCTAACAGGCTGGGCCTTCAGGAGGCTTGACCTCTTCCGCCTCCATCTCTGTCTGGGTTTAGGCTTCAGAGTAACACTGGATAAAGAGAGGGGCACGGAACTGAAAACAAGAGCTTATAAGACAGGACAATACATGTGTTTTTCATCCTCCTGCTGCGGTGTCTTCACAACAAGACAGAACAAACATGTAGCCGAGCCTACACACAAACACCTTCACACACCCACACAGATATGACCGTGATTAAGTGACCAAACACCTCAACCTTAGGGACGCTATGGGCTTTGCACAGTAGACAAAACATGTTTAAAGGGACAATCAGCAGTTGAAACAATAACAAAACGGACACCCCCCACTGTTTCAGTAAAAAGTGGAGGGATGGGGCTGGAGAAATGTAACCACTCTCAAATTCATAGACTGAGCTATGGATGCAAGGACTGACCATCCATGATATCAACATTATAGTTTTAACCATGTTTTAAGGCTATACAGTGTTCGATTTCAATGATGTTGTTTACAAACGGAGTAAAACAAGCTGATATTTTGGGAATATAATGGAATTATTAGTATGTAAATTCAATGTTTCAAGGACAAATTGACATGTCTATGTATTTTTTTATTGTAGTATACTTTAAGGAAAACGTTTAAATGTTTTACTTTAATGTTTAGCTCACATAATATCATTTAAAAGTATACATTAAGGTGTCTGTAACAGAATACATGTGGCAAAAACAACTGTAGGCATTAATACATGGATTTCTATAGCTTCCTAAATCTATTTTACAACGGCGAGGGACTGCCAAGATGGAGGCACGGTGGCTTCAACATCACTGGGTACGAGCCCAAGTTCATGAGGCATTTTAAGTTCTTCAATCATTTAAAAAAAATATATATATTTTTTATTTTACCTTTATTTTACTAGGCAAGTCAGTTAAGAACAAATTCTTATTTTCAATGACGGCCTAGGAACAGTGGGTTAACTGCCTGTTCAGGGGCAGAACGACAGATTTGTACCTTGTCAGCTCGGGGATTCAAACTTGCAACCTTTCAGTTACTAGTCCAACGCTCTAACCACTAGGCTCCCCTGCCACCCCAATTAATGGGTATACATCATTCATTTCAAAGTTTTTTAAAAATGTATGTACCAATCACAGATTTCCCATGTAAATATGCTAATAATGAACCTAAATGTGAACAAGACTCGCCAAAAAGATTAGTGAGTGTTACATAACTGCAAAAATGTGGAAAAGTTCAAGAAAGTTGAATCCCTAACAAAATCTGTAAATATCAACTTAATACGTAGCACACGACCGTGTTCATTCAGGGTGAATGTTGTCATGACAACCCAAGTGTTGGAGAATGTCAGTTAGATGAACAGTACTGTTTGTTTTATATCAAATCAAATCAAATCAAATTTTATTTGTCACATACACATGGTTAGCAGATGTTAATGCGAGTGTAGCGAAATGCTTGTGCTTCTAGTTCCGACAATGCAGTAATAACGAACAAGTAATCTAACTAACAATTCCAAAAAAACGACTGTCTTATACACAGTGTAAGGGGATAAAGAATATGTACATAAGGATATATGAATGAGTGATGGTACAGAGCAGCATAGGCAAGATACAGTAGATGATATCGAGTACAGTATATACATATGAGATGATACAGTAATGCTTCTTATAGGATGCGCCTTTGTCTCCAACCTCTAATCATCCATCCAACACAGGCAGGAGAATAGAAGCATCCACAGAAACATGCAGACACACTCACACACTATTTGAAAGACAATCACAAAGAGCTAGATGAGGAAATGATTACCATATCACCAAGCCTCCCGGAGAGAACACACATACACCTGACTTCTGATTAGGGTTGCAACATTTCCAGTTGAAAGTTATTGAAAGTTCCCAGAATTGCGTAACCCTAGTTCTGATTGTGTGAGTAACTGATGCCTGTAGTGTTTGTGTACCTGCTGTTGATGCATCCTGTGAACCAAATGATCCCCTCTGGTATAGTGATGAAGCAGCATCATATTCTAAGAGCATACAGTATATTTCCCTTCCTTTGACAAACAAACCCACATACAGTAAACATACATGCTGTTTGAGTAGACTAGACTGGTAAACTACACACACTATCTCTCTGACTTTATATGTGACGCAAACACAGTACACACACTCACGTGCACACACACACGTACAAAGACACACTCATAGAAAGAGTACATACACTCACGGCATCAACGGGTAAGAGTTCATACAGTATCTTTGCAACTGGAAGTGTACAGTAGTAAACAACAAACGCATTTTGGTCTCTCTCCCTCTCATCCTCTCTCTCTCATCCTCTCCCTCTCCCTCTCATCCTCTCCCTCTCATCCTCTCCCTCTCATCCCCTCCCTCTCATCCTCTCCCTCTCATCCCCTCCCTCTCTCCCTCTCCCTCTCATCCTCTCCCTCTCATCCTCTCCCCTTAAAGTGGGTGTAAGAGGCCCCCTCTGGCCAATGCTCTCCTCTCCCCACACCAAACCAATAACAGCACAGCACAGAGAAAAGCCATCAGCAGCACCATTAGAATGCTTCCATAGCCGTTTGTTATGTTAGGCCTGATGACTGGATGAGTCCCGGGGGGGATGCATTTCACGCTTGCTGGTGAACACACAAGGCTTTTTAATCAGTCTTTAAAATAAATAGGCCATGATAGCATCCCTCTCGTTCCACCGCTCTCCCCTTGCTCTGCCCTGCCTTCACATTCAAATGGCTCGCAAATGGAACAACTGGGTAA
Source organism: Oncorhynchus tshawytscha (assembly GCF_018296145.1). Classification (NCBI taxonomy): domain Eukaryota; kingdom Metazoa; phylum Chordata; class Actinopteri; order Salmoniformes; family Salmonidae; genus Oncorhynchus; species Oncorhynchus tshawytscha. Next base: position 85,685,050 of record NC_056437.1, on the reverse strand, counting down.
AGGATCAACCAACATATTGGCTCTGATAAGACACAGATGCATTTGAAATGCATGGGAAGGAATGGGTGCAGAGGGGAGGGGTATCTTTACTGCCGCAGAAAACACAATCTAACACTGAACCAGAAGCATTACAATGGAGCGAAGCCCCATTAAATAGCTTGTAGAGACACAGAACTGAGTCATACATCACCCTGTCAGCTACTGGAGCTCTGCTTATTGGCATAATTGAAATGAAACTACATATTTAAAGGAGGCATTGTAGCTTACATTGTAAGTTAAATCCATACTCTCTCTCCTTGAAAAGACATGGCTTGGGGCAGAAAAGGTGTGAATGCTCAGAGGATGTAAATAATAGATCAGGTTGAGGGAGACTCAGACACTGAGTGGATGTTCCCGAGAGAGAAAGAGAAACTGTAAAGATAGCTGAGTTTAACTGGGGGCTAGGAAAGATGGGGGATTTATATTGTGGTGGTGTTAGCTAGTCTTCCTATGATAATAAGAAGACTATTACTATAATAATGTGGGGGGTTCTCACCACACTGAAATTCAGAAGAGGAGAACGCTACAACACTTCAGATATACTCTTGTTCTTTCTAAAAGCTTGCTTCTAACTACCACTACTACTGTGGTATTTTTCCTGTGTGGAATGCTGTCTGCGGGACTGAGCACCCCCTCAGCGTGGATAATTCATCAGATGAGGGGGACATGTAGAGTCCAGGGGGTTAAACACTGAACTTCAAGTGCTGTCTGTCTGACAGGCCTGAGATAGACAAGACACACTGTCTCTCACACTGACTGGGACCTGACTAGAGACAGGGTGATGAGAGGAGTCCGGCACCGCCATCGCCATGGTGATAGATGCTTCCACAGCCCAAGGTGAGAGGGAGGGTGTGCTACCCAGCCATCTGTCAAACAGAGGACTGACGGGAGGGGTGGAGGTGGCTTTTGAGGGGCCCGGCAGGGTGACAGGGCAGTGCCCAGGGCAGAAGGTGATGGATGCCCCTCTCTCTCTCTCTCACACCTTCACTCAGGTTGGCAGGACTGGATCAATACCCAGTGGAGAGAGGGAATGAGAGGAGGGAGAGAGAGGGAATGAGAGGAGGGAGAGAGAGCCATGAGAGGAGGGAGAGAGAGGGAATGAGAGGAGGGAGAGAGAGGGAACGAGAGGAGGGAGAGAGACGGAATGGGTGGAGGGAGAGAGAGGGAATGAGAGGAGGGAGAGAGAGGGATTGAGAGGGCCAGCTGGAACTGCCTCCACTGGCAGACAAACATCCACTATCTGCCTCCTTCATCCTTCCGTTGATGAAGTCCATTTGTCACCTATCATAGTTGCTACCCTTGTTGACCTCTGTCACGTCCAAACCCGTTAATCACTCCGGCCAAGTGCATTTGGTTTGCTTCGATCGCCGCAAACAACCTGGCCGGACAAGCTAGTTTACAACCTTGAGACAAATCACCTGGGAGAGTGTGGATGATGGATGGGGCCCTGAAGGGGACAAGAAGGGACTGCAGAGAGTCAGTAGGGCCTCCAAAAGAACCTCAAATCGACAGCTTGTTCAGGCCCTCAATAGGGGCTTCACAACTATTAATCATAATCATGGCTATCACTCAGTGATTAGATGTTCAATAGAAGCCCATGTAAAAGAGTGCACCACAATAGACTAAGGAGAGGCAGACCGAACTCTGTACTTGGAGCAGACTCTCTCTACTTCTCTCTTTCTCTCTCCCCCTCCTCCCTCCCTAAACTCCCTCCTTACAACATGTGCACTGCAGGAGTTCACACCATCTGAATATAGTTGCATAGAGATGAATACAAGGCTCACTTTACAAACTCCGTCTGACATGCCTCATTTTTTACGACTAGCCTAAACTTTTCTGTTTACTGTAAGCTTATCTATCTGAGGTATGTAACCATACAAAACACAAAAGGTTTGGAGACTAATGCATGATCAATTCATTTCATAACAGTTTCATAACAGAGTGGTTTTCTGTATCAAGGCTTGGTTTGAATGCAGGTGCATTCTAAAGAGTAGAATACCAGAGGTCTCATTTCATCACAATGAGATTGACTACAGACATCTAGAATACCTCTGAATGATGACAATAACAGTCAGTTATCAAGGCATATCATGGGAGGAGAGAGAGATATACTTGATTATGGCATAATGGATGTTTATGGCAGGATGGTGCATGGAAGAGAGGGAAGGAGGGAGAAGCATGAGAACAGAAAGAGAGAGCAAGAGCAAGGCAGCATGGAGGAATTAAAACCCCATCAGCCCCAACAGTGGTTTGCACTGAGCGGAAGTACTGCTCCACGCGAGAGAACGTTGTGAGACCAACAGTAACAGTCTCCCACTCTCTCCATTACATAGAGAGCAAGGAGACTGGCTACACACACACACTCTCTATCCCTCTCTCTTAACCTCCTGCCAAGCCGAGCTGACTGTGATTGGATAAGACAACAGCATGGCTGGCTCTCACAGCACAGAGGCAGCAGCACGCTACGCAGACTCAGACCAGCAGACTCAGACCAACGCACGGAAGCAGCCCTGTTCAGACACACAAGGACACACACTACTACACACAAACTACACAGAAACAAAAACAAATCAAAATCCCATTAAAAACTTTTTAACAGTCAGGTGTCATCTCTGTGTAACAGTACTGTAGCTGGGTTAGACTAGTAGAGGAATCAAATGCTTCCACTCTCCGTCTAGTCAGACCATTTCTCCATCGTTATTACACTCTTTCCTCCTCACAGACTACACCCTGCCACTATTTCCTCCTCACAGACTACACCCTGCCACTCTTTCCCCCTCACAGAATACACCCTGCCACTCTTTCCTCCTCACAGACTACACCCTGCCACTATTTCCTCCTCACAGACTACACCCTGCCACTCTTTCCTCCTCACAGACTACACCCTGCCACTCTTTCCCCTCACAGAATACACCCTGCCACTCTTTCCTCCTCACAGACTACACCCTGCCACTCTTTCCCCTCACAGAATACACCCTGCCACTCTTTCCTTCTCACAGACTGCACCCTGACACTCTTTCCTCCTCAGACGGCATCCTGCCATTCTTTCCCCCTTACAGAAAACATCCTGCCACTCTTTCCTCCTCACAAACGACATCCTGCCACTCTTTCCCCCTCACAGAATACAACCTGCCACTGTTTCCCCCTCACAGACTGCACCCTGCCACTCTTTCCTCCTCGCAGACTGAACCCTGCCACACTTTCCTCCTCACAGACTGCACCCTGACACTCTCTCCTCCTCACAGACGACATCCTGCCACACTTCCCCCCTCACAGAAAACATCCTGCCACTCTTTCCCCCTCACAGAATACATCCTGCCACTGTTTCCCCCTCACAAACGACATCCTGTCACTCTTTCCTCCTCACAAACGACATCCTGCCACTCTTTCCTCCTCACAGAATACATCCTGCCACTCTTTCCCCCTCACAAACGACATCCTGCCACTCTTACCCCCTCACAGAATACATCCTGCTACTCTTTCCTTCTCACAGAATACATCCTGCCACTGTTTCCCCCTCACAGACTGCACCCTGCCACTCTTTCCTCCTCGCAGACTGAACCCTGCCACTCTTTCCTCCTCGCAGACTGAACCCTGCCACACTTTCCTCCTCGCAGACTGAACCCTGCCACACTTTCCTCCTCGCAGACTGAACCCTGACACTATTTCCTCCTCACAGACTACACCCTGACACTATTTCCTCCTCACAGACTACACCCTGCCACTAATTCCTCCTCACAGACTTAACCCTGCCACTCTTTCCTCATCACAGACTGCACCCCGCCACTCTTTCCTCCTCACAGACTACACCCTGACACTCTTTCCTCCTCACAGACTGCACCCTGCCACTCTTTCCTCCTCACAGACTGCACCCTGCCACTCTTTCCTCCTCACAGACTACACCCTGACACTCTTTCCTCCTCAGACGGCATCCTGCCATTCTTTCCCCCTCACAGAAAACATCCTGCCACTCTTTCCTCCTCACAAACGACATCCTGCCACTCTTTCCCCCTCACAGAATACAACCTGCCACTGTTTCCCCCTCACAGACTGCACCCTGCCACTCTTTCCTCCTCGCAGACTGAACCCTGCCACACTTTCCTCCTCACAGACTGCACCCTGCAACTCTTTCCTCCTCACAGACTACACCCTGCCACTCTTTCCTCCTCACAGACTGCACCCTGCCACTCTTTCCTCCTCACAGACTGAACCCTGCCACTCTTTCCTCCTCACAGACTACACCCTGACAGACACTCTTTCCCCCTCACAGACTGCACCCTGCCACTCTTTCCTCCTCACAGACTGCACCCTGCCACTATTTCCTCCAGACAGACTACACCCTGCCACTCTTTCCCCCTCACAGGATACACCCTGCCACTCTTTCCTCCTCACAGACTACACCCTGCCACTCTTTCCCCCTCACAGACTGCACCCTGACACTCTTTCCTCCTCACAGACTGCACCCTGCCACTCTTTCCTCCTCACAGACTGCACCCTGCCACTCTTTCCTCCTCACAGACTACACCCTGACACTCTTTCCTCCTCAGACGGCATCCTGCCATTCTTTCCCCCTTACAGAAAACATCCTGCCACTCTTTCCTCCTCACAAACGACATCCTGCCACTCTTTCCCCCTCACAGAATACAACCTGCCACTGTTTCCCCCTCACAGACTGCACCCTGCCACTCTTTCCTCCTCGCAGACTGAACCCTGCCACACTTTCCTCCTCACAGACTGCACCCTGCCACTCTTTCCTCCTCACAGACTACACCCTGCCACTCTTTCCTCCTCACAGACTGCACCCTGCCACTCTTTCCTCCTCACAGACTGAACCCTGCCACTCTTTCCTCCTCACAGACTACACCCTGACAGACACTCTTTCCCCCTCACAGACTGCACCCTGCCACTCTTTCCTTCTCACAGACTGCACCCTGCCACTCTTTCCTCCTCACAGACTGAACCCTGCCACTCTTTCCTCCTCACAGACTACACCCTGCCGCTCTTTCCTCCTCGCAGACTGAACCCTGCCACTCTTTCCTCCTCGCAGACTGAACCCTGCCACTCTTTCCTCCTCACAGACTGAACCCTGCCGCTCTTTCCTCCTCGCAGACTGAACCCTGCCACTCTTTCCTCCTCACAGACTGCACCCTGCCACTCTTTCCTCCTCACAGACTGAACCCTGCCACTCTTTCCTCCTCACAGACTACACCCTGACAGACACACATTCCTCCTCACAGACTTAACCCTGCCGCTCTTTCCTCCTCGCAGACTGAAACCTGCCACTCTTTCCTCCTCGCAGACTGAACCCTGCCACTCTTTCCTCCTCGCAGACTTAACCCTGCCACTCTTTCCTCCTCGCAGACTGAACCCTGCCACTCTTTCCTCCTCACAAACTGCACCCTGCCACTCTTTCCTCCTCACAGACTACACCCTGACAGACACTCTTTCCTCCTCACAGACTGAACCCTGCCACTCTTTCCTCCTCGCAGACTGAACCCTGCCACTCTTTCCTCCTCACAGACTGCACCCTGCCACTCTTTCCTCCTCACAGACCACACCCTGACACTCTTTCCTCCTCACAGACTACACCCTGACAGACACTCTTTCCTCCTCACAGACTGCACCCTGCCACTCTTTCCTCCTCACAGACTACACCCTGACAGACACTCTTTCCTCCTCACAGACTGAACCCTGCCACTCTTTCCTCCTCACAGACTACACCCTGACACTCTTTCCTCCTCACAGACTGCATCCTGCCACTCTTTCCTCCTCGCAGACTGAACCCTGCCACTCTTTCCTCCTCACAGACTGCACCCCGCCACTCTTTCCTCCTCACAGACCACACCCTGACACTCTTTCCTCCTCACACACTACACCCTGACACACTTTCCACCTCACAGACTGAACCCTGCCACTCTTTCCTCCTCACAGACTACACCCTGACAGACACTCTTTCCTCCTCACAGTCTGAACCCTGCCACTCTTTCCTACTCACAGACTGCATCCTGCCACTCTTTCCTCCTCGCAGACTGAACCCTGCCACTCTTTCCTCCTCACAGACTGCACCCTGCCACTCTTTCCTCCTCACAGACTACACCCTGACACTATTTCCTCCTCACAGACTACACCCTGACACTATTTCCTCCTCACAGACTACACCCTGCCACTAATTCCTCCTCACAGACTTAACCCTGCCACTCTTTCCTCCTCACAGACTGCACCCCGCCACTCTTTCCTCCTCACAGACTACACCCTGACACTCTTTCCTCCTCACAGACTACACCCTGCCACTCTTTCCTCCTCACAGACTGCACCCTGCCACTCTTTGCTCCTCACAGACTACACCCTGACACTCTTTCCTCCTCACAAACGACATCCTGCCACTCTTTCCCCCTCACAGAATACAACCTGCCACTGTTTCACCCTCACAGACTGCACCCTGCCACTCTTTCCTCCTCGCAGACTGAACCCTGCCACACTTTCCTCCTCACAGACTGCACCCTGCCACACGTTCCTCCATCCAGACTACACCCTGACAGACACTCTTTCCCCCTCACAGACTGCACCCTGCCACTCTTTCCTCCTCACAGACTGAACCCTGCCACTCTTTCCTCCTCACAGACTACACCCTGACACTCTTTCCTCCTCGCAGACTGAACCCTGCCACTCTTTCCTCCTCACAGACAGCACCCTGCCACTCTTTCCTCCTCACAGACTACACCCTGACAGACACTCTTTCCTCCTCACAGACTGAACCCTGCCAATCTTTCCTCCTCACAGACTACACCCTGACACTCTTTCCTCCTCACAGACTACACCCTGACACTCTTTCCTCCTCACAGACTGCATCCTGCCACTCTTTCCTCCTCGCAGACTGAACTCTGCCACTCTTTCCTCCTCACAGACTGCACCCCGCCACTCTTTCCTCCTCACAGACCACACCCTGACACTCTTTCCTCCTCACAGACTACACCCTGACACACTTTCCACCTCACAGACTGAACCCTGCCACTCTTTCCTCCTCACAGACTACACCCTGACAGACACTCTTTCCTCCTCACAGTCTGAACCCTGCCACTCTTTCCTCCTCACAGACTGCATCCTGCCACTCTTTCCTCCTCGCAGACTGAACCCTGCCACTCTTTCCTCCTCACAGACTGCACCCTGCCATTCTTTCCTCCTCACAGACTACACCCTGACACTATTTCCTCCTCACAGACTACACCCTGCCACTCTTTCCTCCTCACAGACTGCACCCCGCCACTCTTTCCTCCTCACAGACTACACCCTGACACACTTTCCTCCTCACAGACTACACCCTGCCACTCTTTCCTCCTCACAGACTGCACCCTGCCACTCTTTGCTCCTCACAGACTACACCCTGACACTCTTTCCTCCTCACAAACGACATCCTGCCACTCTTTCCCCCTCACAGAATACAACCTGCCACTGTTTCCCCCTCACAGACTGCACCCTGCCACTCTTTCCTCCTCGCAGACTGAACCCTGACCCACACTTTCCTCCTCACAGACTGCACCCTGCCACACTTTCCTCCATCCAGACTACACCCTGACAGACACTCTTTCCCCCTCACAGACTGCACCCTGCCACTCTTTCCTCCTCACAGACTGAACCCTGCCACTCTTTCCTCCTCACAGACTACACCCTGACACTCTTTCCTCCTCGCAGACTGAACCCTGCCACTCTTTCCTCCTCACAGACGGCACCCTGCCACTCTTTCCTCCTCACAGACTACCCCCTGACAGACACTCTTTCCTCCTCACAGACTGAACCCTGCCACTCTTTCCTCCTCACAGACTACACCCTGACACTCTTTCCTCCTCACAGACTACACCCTGACACTCTTTCCTCCTCACAGACTGCATCCTGCCACTCTTTCCTCCTCGCAGACTGAACTCTGCCACTCTTTCCTCCTCACAGACTGCACCCCGCCACTCTTTCCTCCTCACAGACCACACCCTGACACTCTTTCCTCCTCACAGACTACACCCTGACACACTTTCCACCTCACAGACTGAACCCTGCCACTCTTTCCTCCTCACAGACTACACCCTGACAGACACTCTTTCCTCCTCACAGTCTGAACCCTGCCACTCTTTCCTCCTCACAGACTGCATCCTGCCACTCTTTCCTCCTCGCAGACTGAACCCTGCCACTCTTTCCTCCTCACAGACTGCACCCCGCCACTCTTTTCTCCTCACAGACTACACCCTGACACACTTTGCACCTCACAGACTGAACCCTGCCACTCTTTCCTCCTCACAGACTACACCCTGACAGACACTCTTTCCTCCTCAGAGACTGAACCCTGCCACTCTTTCCTCCTCACAGACTACACCCTGCCACTCTTTCCTCCTCAAAGACTGCACCCTGCCACTCTTTCCTCCTCACAGACTACACCCTGACACTCTTTCCTCCTCAGACGGCATCCTGCCACTCTTTCCCACTCACAGAAAACATCCTGCCACTCTTTCCTCCTCACAAACGACATCCTGCCACTCTTTCCCCCTCACAGAATACAACCTGCCACTGTTTCCCCCTCACAGACTGCACCCTGCCACTCTTTCCTCCTCGCAGACTGAACCCTGCCGCTCTTTCCTCCTCGCAGACTGAACCCTGCCACTCTTTCCTCCTCACAGACTGCACCCTGCCACTCTTTCCTCCTCACAGACTACACCCTGACACTCTTTCCTCTTCACAGACTGCACCCTGCCATTCTTTCCTCCTCACAGACTACACCCTGACAGACACTCTTTCCTCCTCACAGACTGAACCCTGCCACTCTTTCCTCTTCACAGACTACACCCTGACACTCTTTCCTCCTTGCAGACTGAACCCTGCCACTCTTTCCTCCTCACAGACTGCACCTGCCACTCTTTCCTCCTCACAGACTGCACCCTGCCTCTCTTTCCTCCTCACAGACTACACCCTGCCACCCTTTCCTCCAAACAGAATACATCCTGCCACTCTTTCCCCCTCACCACAGACGACATCCTGCCACTCTTTCCTCCTCACAGACTACACCCTGCCACTCTTTCCTCCTCACAGAATACATCCTGCCACTCTTTCCTCCTCACAGAATACATCCTGCCACTCTTTCCCCCTCACAGACTACATCCCGCCACTCTTTCCTCATCACAGACTGCACCCTGCCACTCATTCCCCCTCACAGACGACATCCTGCCACTCTTTCCCCCTCACAGACGACATCCTGCCACTCTTTCCCCCTCACAGACTACATCCCGCCACACTTTCCTCATCACAGACTGCACCCTGCCACTCTTTCCCCCTCACAGACGACATCCTGGCACCCTTTCCCCCTCACAGACGACATCCTGCCACTCTTTCCCCCTCACAGACTACATCCCGCCACACTTTCCTCATCACAGACTGCACCCTGCCACTCTTTCCCCCTCACAGAATACACCCTGCCACTCTTTCCTCCTCACAGTCTACACCCTGCCACTCTTTCCTCCTAACAGAATACACCCTGCCACTCTTTCCTCCTCACAGACTACACCCTGCCACTCTTTCCTCCTCACAGAATACACCCTGTCTGCCTGCTGACTCTCATCCTCCCAAGATTGGAGTGCAAAGAACAGAGGGAGGATACAGTTGGAGAACAGAAAACCAACAGACACAGATATGGAAAAGGAAGAATGACAAATTCAGAAAGAAACCTCTAGTACTGATTTAGGGAAGTTTACTTTTAAACAGTCTCCAAGTGAGAAACATTATGTGCCAATTTTCATCCACACGCTGGGCCATTCTTTGAGTGAAACTAAACCAGAGAAGAAAATAATTTATAGTCTGAATCCTATTATGTCTTGTATACACTGCATAGCCCCAGTCAGTCTTTAGAAGTGTTTGCGTTCTCTGTCATTGCTCAGGTCTCTCTTTAACACAATCCCAGTGACAGGTCCACTGACCTGCAGCTACAGAGGTGTAGAGCTGAGCAGAGCTGGGTTCATGTTCACACAGTTATACCAGCTACACAACACAATTACACAACACCTCTAAGGCCTGCGCTAGAGTGTATGTGTTGTATGAGAGTAGTATCAACTTCTACCCCAAACAGAGACAAGGCTGGCAAATGTATCATGAGGTGACGATCTCTTCCACACAAAACCTGAAGGTTTCAGTATTCGTTTTCAGAGATTTTCTCCACAAAACACTCTTTTAATTAAATCACACTGTATACATTATTATTATTCATCTATGGCAGAAAAGATTACTTACAGACAGGGCCATGGATGGAGTGAGTGAGTGAGACACTCCACCCTGGACTTGAACAGCCTCTATGACCAGGTCCACCTCTACAAGGCAGCAGTGCCCACCTTTGCCCGGACTCTAAAAGGACATCGCTCTCTAACATATCCCCAACACTTCACACAGGAGCAACAGATCAATAGACACCACACCCAGACCAGCGAGACACCCCCCACCCCTCGACCTGCACATAGAGGACTCACGTCAAGAGGACTTACATTCAGACCACAGCACCACCAGCCACATCCACACCCCCACCAATCAACACCCCCCACGTCAATCATGCCCATACCCCATTTAGGCCCCCTCAAATCAGACCTATGCCCCTCCTGCCCACCACATGCACCCCACCCCCGCAAAGAGGGCCTTAACATGGAAGTCACACATATGCCCAGGCAGTGAGCGGGCAAACAGGCCCAACCCCCACTCTTACACTCGCCCAAGCCAATGGCATGTACCAGTTGCTCAGCAGGCTCTGCTCACACTTACTGGCCTGAGGCCAAACCACGACCAACAACATTGGACACTTTATGGAACACAAAGCCTTCACTATATCATCCTGGAATATTCAATGCCTGAGGTCATCTACCTTTGGCCTAAAGAGCAGGAACCCGGACTTCACCAAAGAAATCGGTAATACAGACATTGTCATCCTGTAAGAAACCTGGTATAGAGGAGACGGACTCACTGGTTGCCCTCTAGATTACAGAGAGCTGGTAGTCCCAACCACCAAACTACCAGGTGTGAAACAGGGAAGGGACTCAGGAGGTATGCTAATTTGGTATAGAGCAGACCTAACTCACTCCATTAAATAAATCAAAACAGGAACATTTTACATTTGGCTAGAAATTCAAAAGGAAATGATCTTAACAGAGAAAAATGTCCTCCTGTGTGCTACCTATACCACCCCACTAGAATCCCCATACTTTCATGAAGACAGCTTCTCCATCCAAATCAATCATTTCTAGGCCCAGGGACATGAACTAGTCTGTGGTGACCTAAATGCCAGAACCGGACAAGAACCTGACACCCTCAGCACACAGGGGGACAAACACCTGCCTGCAGGTGACAGCATTCCCTCCCCCATATGCCCCCCTAGGCACAACTATGACAACATAACCAACAAAAACGGGTCACAACTCCTGCAGCTCTGTCACACGCTGGGTATGTACATAGTCAATGGTAGGCTTCGAGGGGACTCCTATGGTAGGTACACCTATAGCTCATCTCTTGGCAGGAGTACTGTAGATTACTTTATCACTGACCTCAACCCAGAGTCTCTCAGAGCGTTCACAGTCAGCCCACTGACACCCCTATCAGACCACAGCAAATTCACAGTCTTCTTGAACTGAGCAATGCTCAATCATGAGGCATCAAAGCCAAATGAACTGAGTAACATTAAAAAATGCTATAGATGGAAGGAATGCCGTTTGGAAACCTATGAAAAAACAATTAGGCAACAACAAATTCAATCCCTTCTAGACAATTTCCTGGGTAAAACGTTCCACTGTAATAGTGAAGGTGTAAACTTGGCAGTAGAAAATCTTAACAGTATATTTGACCTCTCAGCTTCCCTATCAAATCTAAACATCTCAAATAGAAAACCGAAGAAAATGAACAATAATGACAAATGGTTTGATGAAGAATGCAAAAATCTAAGAAAGAAATTGAGAAACCTGTCCAACCAAAAACATAGAGACCCGGAAAACCTGAGTCTACGCCTTCACTATGGTGAATCACTAAAACAATACAGAAATACACTACGGAAAAAGAAGGAACAGCACGTCAGAAATCAGCTCAATGTCATTGAAGAATCCATAGAATCTAACCACTTCTGGGAAAATTGGAAAACACTAAACAAACAGCAACACGAAGAATTATATATCCAAAATGGAGATGTATGGGTAAACCACTTTTCCAATCTTTTTGGCTCTATAACAAGACTACCAGAACCCACTGAATTCTCCAATTACCTTGAATGAGCTTCAGGACAAAATAAAAACCCTCCAACCCAAAAAGACATGTGGTGTTGATGGTATCCTTAATGAAATGATCAAATATACAAACAACAAATTCCAATTCGCTGTACTAAAACTCTTTAACATCATCCTTAGCTCTGGCATCTAAACCCAATATTTGGAACCAATTACTCCACAAAAGTGGAGACAAATTTGACCTCAATAAATACCGTGGAATATGCTTCAACAGCAACCTTGGGAAAATCCTCTGCATTATCATTAACAGCAGACTCGTACATTTCCTCAATGAAAACAATGTACTGAGCAAATGTCAAATAGGCTTTTTACCAGATTACTGTACAACAGACCATGTATTGACCCTGCACACCCTAATTGACAACCAAACAAACCAAAACAAAGGCAAAGTCTTCTCATGCTTTGTTGATTTCAAAAAAGCCTTCGACTCAATTTGGCATGAAGGTCTGCTGTACAAACTGATGGAAAGTGGTGTTGGAGGTAAAACATACGACATTATAAAATCCATGTACACAAACAACAAGTGTGCGGTTAAAATGGGCAAAAAACACACACATTTCTTCACACAGGGTCATGGGGTGAGACAGGGATGCAGCTTAAGCCCCACCCTCTTCAACATATATATCAACGAATTGGCGCGGGCACTAGAAAAGTCTGCAGCACCCGGCCTCACCCTACTTGATTCCGAAGTCAAATGTCTGCTGTTTGCTGATGATCTGGTGCTTCTGTCACCAACCAAGGAGGGCCTACAGCAGCACCTAGATCTTATGCACAGATTCTGTCAGACCTGGGCCCTGACAGTAAATCTCAGTAAGACCAAAATAATGGTGTTCCAAAAAAGGTCCAGTCACCAGGACCACAAATACAAATTCCATCTAGACACTGTTGCCCTAGAGCACACAAAAAACTATACATACCTTGGCCTAAACATCAGCGCCACAGGTAACTTCCACAAAGCTGTGAACGATCTGAGAGACAAGGCAAGAAGGGCATTCTATGCCATCAAAAGGAACATAAATTTCAACATACCAATTAGGATTTGGCTAAAAATACTTGAATCAGTCATAGAGCCCATTGCCCTTTATGGTTGTGAGGTCTGGGGTCCGCTCACCAACCAAGACCTCACAAAATGGGACAAACACCAAATTGAGACTCTGCACGCAGAATTCTGCAAAAATATCCTCCATGTACAATGTAGAACACCAAATAATGCATGCAGAGCAGAATTAGGCCGATACCCACTAATTATCAAAATCCAGAAAAGAGCCGTTAAATTCTATAACCACCTAAAAGGAAGCGATTCCCAAACCTTCCATAACAAAGCCATCACCTACAGAGAGATGAACCTGGAGAAGAGTCCCCTAAGCAAGCTGGTCCTGGGGCTCTGTTCACAAACACAAACACACCCTACAGAGACCCAGGACAGCAGCACAATTAGACCCAACCAAATCATGAGAAAACAAAAAGATAATTACTTGACACATTGGAAAGAATTAACAAAAAAACAGAGCAAACTAGAATGCTATTTGGCCCTACACAGAGAGTACACAAATTAAGGAAAGCTTTGACTATGTACAGACTCAGTGAGCATAGCCTTGCTATTGAGAAAGGCCGCCGTAGGCAGACATGGCTCTCAAGAGAAGACATGCTATGTGCTCACTGCCCACAAAATGAGGTGGAAACTGAGCTGCACTTCCTAACCTCCTGCCCAATGTATGACCATATTAGAGAGACATATTTCCCTCAGATTACACAGATCCACAAAGAATTCAAAAACAAATCCAATTTTGATAAACTCCCATATCTACTGGGTGAAATTCCACAGTCCACAATTCCGCAGCAAGATTTGTGACCTATTGCCACGAGAAAAGGGCAACCAGTGAAGAACAAACACCATTGTAAATACAACCCATATTTATTTTATCTTGTGTCCTTTAACCATTTGTACATTGTTAAAACACAGTATATATATAATATGACATTTGTAATGTCTTTATTGTTTTGAAACTTCTGTATGTGTAATGTTTACTGTTAATTTGTATTGATTATTTCACTTTATATATTCACTTTATATATTATCTACCTCACTTGCTTTGGCAATGTTAACACATGTTTCCCATGCCAATAAAGCCCTTGAATTGAATTGAATTGAGAGAGAGAGGCAGAGACAGAGACAGAGAGATAGAAAGAGAGGCAGAGACACAGAGAGAGAGAGAGGCAGAGACAGAGAGAGAGAGAGAGAGAGGCAGAGACAGAGAGAGACAGAGACAGAGACAGAGACAGAGACAGAGACAGAGAGAGAGAGAGAGAGAGAGAGAGAGAGAGAGAGGCAGAGAGGCAGAGAGAGAGAGAGAGAGAGAGAGGCAGAGACACAGAGAGAGAGAGAGAGAGGCAGAGAAAGAGAGAGAGAGGCAGAGACAGAGAGAGAGAGAGCAGAGACAGAGAGAGAGAGAGAGGCAGAGACAGAGAGAGAGAGAGAGAGAGAGAGAGAGAGAGAGAGAGAGAGGCAGAGACAGAGAGATAGAGGGAGAGGGAGACAGAGAGAGAGAGAGAAAGAGAGGCAGAGACAGAGAGATAGAGGGTGAGGGAGACAGAGAGAGAGAGGGGGCAGAGACAGAGAGATAGAGGGAGAGGGAGACAGAGAGAGACAGAGAGAAAGTGGAGGAGATAATAAAAGCCCATCATCAGAAAGTCACACTGCACAGTAACACATCAAACTGAGCCAGTCTGAGGGTGGTGCCACATCCATCTATGCCTTTTTCATCTACCTAAAAGCACCGTGTTTTGTTTCGTTTCTCAGGCAGGGTGGAACTGGGTGGATGTGTTAACTGACTAATGGTCAGATTGTAGCCTATCCCATCCTATCCTGGTTCCCAGTGTGTCAGCCTCGTCTACAGCACGGGCCGCCTCACATTTCTTCACATTTCCATGGATGAGGTGTGATTGAAATGAGAGGTATTGTGCTGTGTACTGGTCTGTGTATGTATCTCCAGAGGGTACAACCCAGGGACGGGTCAAGCCCCACATCCTTGTCAGCATCAGGACCAAACAGCAGGTTAATGCAGTGGGAGTAGGGGAGGATGTCTGGGAGAAGCAGAAAGTAGAACAAGGTCTTGGAGAGCATTGGCAACAGACAGTAGAGGAGGAGGGTACTGGAGAAAATGAGTTTCTGAGTTTCCAACTGCATAACAGGTCACTGGAGTGTTTGAGAGACACTCAGACTGTCATGGAGTACAGTAGAACAGAACATCACAAGGAAGCAGAGTGTGAGGCAGTATATTGTATAAGACTGCCACACTGTCCTTGAACAAACTGTCACCTCCATCTGCATACAATAGACTAGAGATAGAGAGAGATAGAGAGAGAGAATTGTCCAATAACATAACTCAAAAGAGCCTGGCTGTGTGTATATGTCTGTGTTTGTATGTGGGTGAAATATCAAACCTAAAATGTAGGCAATATTCTTTTAAATGACCTGCGGTGGGAACACATCCATAATTCATTTCACAGTCTATGTCAGCCTTCACAGAGGACCTGTGATGCAACACACACACTCATACACACCCACTGCAGACCTGACACAATCACTGAGCTCCCAAAGCAGGTTCATGACCCATAATCCCATAACTGAAAGACAATGAGAGAGGAAATGCAACAGTGTGTGATGAGTACTGTAAGCCTGGGGGTGGTGGTAAGAGAGAGAGAGAGAGACACAAACATGATGGGACTCTCTCTCTCATTTGGGATGTATTGAAATAGCAGATAACACAGGTGTTATCAGGGCTGAACCTGATTTAAAACACACACACGCATTTACAGACAATATTTTTCAACACAGTAAAAGAGCTATATGGGAAAAACAACCCCTGTTGTTTCAATCTCATTGTTAAGAGTACAGTAGTAAACAGCATCTGAAGGCAGCAGCCCAAACACAGTTTGGCCTCTCTCTCTCTCTCTCTCTCATATATATATATATATATAAATAAAAGGATATCACAGACACATTCACTGAGCTCCCAAAGCAGGTTCATGACCCATAATCCCATAACTGAAAGACAATGAGAGAGGAAATGCAACAGTGTGTGATGAGTACTGTAAGCCTGTGGGTGGTGGTAATAGCATCAACAGCATCACACAGCCACAGAGAGAGACACACATACAAACATGATGGGACTTCTGCTGCTAGCTGGGAGGCCAAACAGACCAAAGTAAGCCTGCTCCAAGTAGCTACAGTACTCACTAGCATGGATGGGAAGGTGTGGGCTGGCTGGTCCACATAGTATTAACTAGACTCTATGGTATACATACAGTATATGCTTATGGGTGGTTTGAGCACTGAATGCTGATTGGCTGACAGCCGTGGTATATCAGATCATATACCACGGGTATGACAAAACATTTCTTTTTTACTGCTCTAATTATGTTGATAACCAGTTTATAATAGCAATAAGGCACCTTGAGGGTTAGTGGTATATGGTCAATATACCACAGCTAAGGGCTGTATCCAGGCACTCCACGTTATGTTGTGCCTAAGAACAGTCCTTAGCTGTAGTATATTGGTCATATACCACACCTCCTCGTGCCTTATTGCTTAAATATACATACAGTACATACAGGTAACTGTCAAAATAACATAAAGTGTCTTAATGGAGCATTGGGTCACCACGAGCCAGAACAGATTCATATTCTACAAGTGTCTGGATGTCTACTGGAGGAATGGGACACCATTCTTCCACAAAGAAATGACGATGGTGGTGGAAAACGCTGTCTCAGGCGCTACCTCAGAATCTCAATTGAGTTGAGACCTGGTGACAGACACACACACACTTTAAACCCCTTTAGGACCCCTCTTTCAAAGTCACTGTGATCTCTTTGTCTAGCCAGGGTAGCCAAAATAATGTTCAACTGGGCATTTTATACATGACCCTAAGCATGATGGGATGTTGACTGCTGAATTAACTCATGAACCACATCTGTGTGGACACACCTGCTTTCAATATACTTTGTATCCCTCATTTACTCCAGTGTTTCCTTTATTTTGTCAGTTACATGTACATACCACATACAGTGCATACAGAGTACAGAGGGCATACAGAGAGAGACACTTTCAAACTGGGTGTTAATCATTACAAATCACCACAATGCAATTTGCACCAAAACTAAATGTTGACTGCAGGAGCCAAGCAGCTGCTATATTCTTACTGATGGATCACCAATATTCACCTTATCCTGTGTATTCTAAAAGGTCTGTTTATACTTGGTCTAACGACATGTCTGTAGACAATTAGAATGGGACAAGTGTCACTGGTCAAAACCACATTGAATTTTTACTCCAGTGGAATGTCTGCAGACTGTCCCTACAGCTGTCAGTTTCCGTGTCGCACATTAAAAAAAGTTTAACTCTCTGTGACTGTCGCAACATCCATTGTCATGGTTACCCGACTGCCACAGCAACCAGTCAAATCTTCCTGTGACAAGCAGATGCAGGAGTTCGAAAATTCTTTGATAGAATGACCTACTTTTCTTCCATCACACTGCCCCATTACCTTGTAAATAATGTTGTTGTTGTGGGTGTATTTTCCTATAATAATGAATAAAAAGTCAGCTATAATCTGGTCATTATTTGAACTGGCTAGCCAGCTAGCTAACTAGTTAGCAACAAACCAAAATATTGTTTAGAGAATAACTTTTAGTTGCCTGGCTTGCTAGGTTGACATTTACTGAATTCATTTTTAAACAGATGTTTATTGATGTTAAAATAGAGAAGGTATGCTATTTGGAGCACCTAACTGCTGATGTCATGCAGACGCTGTCCTTTTGTGTCTATACTTTTTCATAAGGACAAAAACAAGTTTGATGTCAGACGACAATAGAATGTTAATGACGTTCCTACAACAATTGTCGACCGACATGTAGATAGACAGACTGTAAATCAGCCTTTACAGTGTTTGCTTGTTGTTGCGTCTATCAACGTGCACCGTCCACAAAAAATACCACGTGGATACGTAAAAAGTAGGGCTGTGACTCTACTAGTATGGGAATATTTTTTCCATGGCAAAAATAAAAACATGAAGCAGACCAAACTATTTTGTCCTTTAAAATCCTGCTGTATGTAAAATACTGTGTGAAATAAATAAATGTGACACATAATGATGTTTGGTTCCAACATTAGGGCTGTTTTCTTAAAGAGGTTAACTCCGCTTCGTGTTTTGTTCCCTTGCCACGATACTAACGAGTATTGCGATACTGGTATATTCAAAAGCAGAAAAACAGAGCTTTTATGTGGTTGGACGCAGAAAAAGACAGAGGTCAACAGTCAACAGTCGTACTGTACACTATGAACATGATTTACAGAGCTCTTCCTGCACCGATTGGTTTTAGTCTTGCCTCATCCCACCAGCCACTTAATTTGATTTAATAAACTTTCCCTTTTCTTCCCAGAGGGAGCACCAGTTAAAATCATTCCTGTGTGGAGGTGTCCTTGAGATACCAGCCGATGTAGCCACAGCTTTTAATTCAAACCCTCATTTCCCTCCTTCCAGCTACACTCCAACCTCCATAGCTGGGCTTACACTCTGTCTGACCTGGCTGGAGGAGATGTCCTGTCTGACCTGGCTGGAGGAGAAGTCCTGTCTGACCTGGCTGGAGGAGATGTCCTGTCTGACCTGGCTGGAGGAGATGTCCTGTCTGACCTGGCTGGAGGAGATGTCCTGTCTGACCTGGCTGGAGGAGATGTCCTGTCTGACCTGGCTGGAGGAGATGTCCTGTCTGACCTGGCTGGAGGAGATGTCCTGTCTGACCTGGCTGGAGGAGATGTCCTGTCTGACCTGGCTGGAGGAGATGTCCTGCCTGACCTGGCTGGAGGAGATGTCCTGCCTGACCTGGCTGGAGGAAATGTCCTAACTTATCCCTTCCACCCTGCTCTTGACCCTCTCTGAACCTGCTGACTGTTGACCTCTGTCTTGGTCATATCCACTCTCTCGCCCCTCTCTGTGTCTCTCTTAACCCTGACCATTATATCTCTCACTATACCTCAATAGTCTTCATCTCCAGACTGTCAACACGGGTACACCACTTCTTCCTGACCTTGACACACTGTCACTGTGACCATGGTCTACATTAGGAAGGACCCGACCTCCAGTCAGCAGTGACCTCAGACTGGCATGGGTCCCTCTGCACCAAGCCTTACACAGTGACCTCTGACTGGCATGGGTCCCTCAGCACCAAGCCTTACACAGTGACCTCAGACTGGCATGGGTCCCTCAGCACCAAGCCTTACACAGTGACCTCTGACTGGCATGGGTCCCTCTGCACCAAGCCTTACACAGTGACCTCTGACTGGCATGGGTCCCTCTGCACCAAGCCTTACACAGTGACCTCTGACTGGCATGGGTCCCTCAGCACCAAGCCTCCCAGTGGCCTCCAGACTGTCATGAGTCCCTCTGCACCAAGCCTCCCAGTGACCTCCAGACTGTCATGGGTCCCTCTGCACCAAGCCTCCCAGCCCAAGGACAGGGTATCTTTATAGTAGCATCTCAATGTCCTAAAACGAAGGCTGTCCTGGCAATGAAAGAGCTAATAAAATTACTCTCTATCCTTCCTTCCCCCCATCCCTCATCCCTCCCTCACTCTCCTCTCCAGTTTTACAGAGATGGCTAAATGAGCTCCCCTGTGGGCAGTATTACCAATACATATACAGGATTGTGCACACAAACAGATAGGTTTCAGTACACATCCCCACCCCCCACACACACACTCATTCACACACACACACACACACACACACACACACACACACACACACCTTATGACTAACGTGACATGGTGTGATGAAAGAAACATACAGGAACTCAAATCCTTCTGTTCACCTGATTTAGAATTCCTCACAATCAAATGTAGACCGCATTATCTACCAAGAGAATTCTCTTCGATTATAATCACAGCCGTATATATCCCCCCCCAAGCAGACACATCGATGGCTCTGAACGAACTTTATTTAACTCTCTGCAAACTGGAAACGATTTATCCGGAGGCTGCATTCATTGTAGCTGGGGATTTTAACAAGGCTAATCTGAAAACAAGACTCCTAAATTTTATCAGCATATCGATTGCGCAACCAGGGGTGGAAAGACCCTGGATCATTGTTACTCTAACTTCCGCGACGCATATAAGGCCCTGCCCCGCCCCCTTTCGGAAAAGCTGACCACGACTCCATTTTGTTGATCCCTGCCTACAGACAGAAACTAAAACAAGAGGCTCCCACGCTGAGGTCTGTCCAACGCTGGTCCGACCAAGCTGACTCCACACTCCAAGACTGCTTCCATCACGTGGACTGGGAGATGTTTCGTATTGCGTCAGACAACAACATTGACGAATACGCTGATACGGTGTGCGAGTTCATTAGAACGTGCGTTGAAGATGTCGTTCCCATAGCAACAATTAAAACATTCCCTAACCAGAAACCGTGGATTGATGGCAGCATTCGTGTGAAACTGAAGGCACGAACCACTGCTTTTAATCAGGGCAAGGTGTCTGGTAACATGACTGAATACAAACAGTGCAGCTATTCCCTCCGCAAGGCTATCAAACAAGCTAAGCGCCAGTACAGAGACAAAGTAGAATCTCAATTCAACGGCTCAGACACAAGAGGTATGTGGCAGGGTCTACAGTCAATCACGGACTACAGGAAGAAACCCAGCCCAGTCACGGACCAGGATGTCTTGCTCCCAGGCAGACTAAATAACTTTTTTTGCCCGCTTTGAGGACAATACAGTGCCACTGACACGGCCTGCAACGGAAACATGCGGTCTCTCCTTCACTGCAGCCGAAGTGAGTAAGACATTTAAACGTGTTAACCCTCGCAAGGCTGCAGGCCCAGACGGCATCCCCAGCCGCGCCCTCAGAGCATGCGCAGACCAGCTGGCCGGTGTGTTTACGGACATATTCAATCAATCCCTATACCAGTCTGCTGTTCCCACATGCTTCAAGAGGGCCACCATTGTTCCTGTTCCCAAGAAAGCTAAGGTAACTGAGCTAAACGACTACCGCCCCGTAGCACTCACATCCGTCATCATGAAGTGCTTTGAGAGACTAGTCAAGGACCATATCACCTCCACCCTACCTGACACCCTTGACCCACTCCAATTTGCTTACCGCCCAAATAGGTCCACAGACGATGCAATCTCAACCACACTGCACACTGCCCTAACCCATCTGGACAAGAGGAATACCTATGTGAGAATGCTGTTCATCGACTACAGCTCGGCATTCAACACCATAGTACCCTCCAAGCTCGTCATCAAGCTCGAGACCCTGGGTCTCGACCCCGCCCTGTGCAACTGGGTACTGGACTTCCTGACGGGCCGCCCCAGGTGGTGAGGGTAGGCAACAACATCTCCTCCCCGCTGATCCTCAACACTGGGGCCCCACAAGGGTGCGTTCTGAGCCCTCTCCTGTACTCCCTGTTCACCCACGACTGCGTGGCCATGCACGCCTCCAACTCAATCATCAAGTTTGCGGACGACACAACAGTGGTAGGCTTGATTACCAACAAAGACGAGACGGCCTACAGGGAGGAGGTGAG
The DNA here is from genome assembly GCF_018296145.1 of Oncorhynchus tshawytscha. NCBI lineage: Eukaryota > Metazoa > Chordata > Actinopteri > Salmoniformes > Salmonidae > Oncorhynchus > Oncorhynchus tshawytscha. Next base: position 85,663,144 of record NC_056437.1, on the reverse strand, counting down.
GGCCCTCGGAGTGTGGTGTCAGGAAAATAACCTCACACTCAACGTCAACAAAACTAAGGAGATGATTGTGGACTTCAGGAAACAGCAGAGGGAACACCCCCCATCCACATCGATGGAACAGTAGTGGAGAGGGTAGCAAGTTTTAAGTTCCTCGGCATACACATCACAGACAAACTGAATTGGTCCACTCACACAGACAGCATCGTGAGGAAGGCGCAGCAGCGCCTCTTCAACCTCAGGAGGCTGAAGAAATTCGGCTTGTCACCAAAAGCACTCACAAACTTCTACAGATGCACAATCGAGAGCATCCTGGCGGGCTGTATCACCGCCTGGTATGGCAACTGCACCGCCCTCAACCGTAAGGCTCTCCAGAGGGTAGTGAGGTCTGCACAACGCATCACCGGGGCAAACTACCTGCCCTCCAGGACACCTACACCACCCGATGCTACAGGAAGGCCATAAAGATCATCAAGGACATCAACCACCCGAGCCACTGCCTGTTCACCCCGCTGCCATCCAGAAGGCGAGGTCAGTACAGGTGCATCAAAGCTGGGACCGAGAGACTGAAAAACAGCTTCTATCTCAAGGCCATCAGACTGTTAAACAGCCACCACTAACATTGAGTGGCTACTGCCAACACACTGTCAATGACACTGACTCTACTCCAGCCACTTTAATCATGGGAATTGATGGGAAATGATGTAAATATATCACTAGCCACTTTAAACAATGCTACCTTATATAATGTTACTTACCCTACATTGTTCATCTCATATGCATACGTTGATACTGTACTCTATATCATCGACTGCATCCTTATGTAATACATGTATCACTAGCCACTTTAACTATGCCACTTGGTTTACATACTTATCTCATATGTATATACTGTACTCGATGTCATCTACTGTACTCGATATCAGCTACTGTATCTTGCCTATGCTGCTCTGTACCATCACTCATTCATATATCCTTATGTACATATTCTTTATCCCCTTACACTGTGTATAAGACAGTAGTTTTTTTGGAATTGTTAGTTAGATTACTTGTTCGTTATTACTGCATTGTCGGAACTAGAAGCACAAGCATTTCGCTACACTCGCATTAACATCTGCTAACCATGTGTATGTGACAAATAAAATTTGAGTTGATTTGATTTGATTTGATTTGACACACACACACACACACACACACACACACACACACACACACACACACAGAAAAGGACGTTTAAAAGACTGGATGTTTAAAAGACTTCTATGTCTGTGAGTTGTAGAGTTCTATTCTGCATGGCTCTGGGAGGAGACACACCTCATCTCATCAGTCATTCGTCTGCCTCTCACAGACAGACATCACACTCCCTGGAGCCCCTCACATTCATATAGCATCTGATCACACTAGGATACTACACTCTCCTTCCCTCTCCCCTCATCACTGTTCACTCATATAACATCTGATCACACAAGGATACTACACTCTCCTTCCCTCTCCCCTCATCACTGTTCATTCATATAGCATCTGATCACACTAGGATACTACACTCTCCTTCCCTCTCCCCTCATCACTGTTCACTCATATAACATCTGATCACACAAGGATACTACACTCTCCTTCCCTCTCCCCTCATCACTGTTCACTCATATAACATCTGATCACACAAGGATACTACACTCTCCTTCCCTCTCCCCTCATCACTGTTCACTCATATAACATCTGATCACACTAGGATACTACACTCTTCCCTCATCACTGTTCACTCATATAACATCTGATCACACTAGGATACTACACTCTTCCCTCATCACTGTTCACTCATATAACATCTGATCACACTAGGATATTACACTCTTCCCTCATCACTGTTCACTCATATAACATCTGATCACACTAGGATACTACACTCTCCTTCCCTCTTCCCTCATCACTGTTCACTCATATAACATCTGATCACACTAGGATACTACACTCTTCCCTCATCACTGTTCACTCATATAACATCTGATCACACTAGGATACTACACTCTCCTTCCCTCTCCCCTCATCACTGTTCACTCATATAACATCTGATCACACTAGGATACTACACTCTCCTTCCCTCATCACTGTTTACGTTGATTGTCTCGCTCTGTTTCTTTCTATTCTTTCTCCATCTATTTCCTTCTCTCTCTCTCTCTCTCTCTCAGGACTGTCCCTTTCTCCATCTCTTTCCTTCTCCCTCTCTCAGGTCTGTCCCTTTCTCCATCTCTCTCTCTCAGGACTGTCCCTTTCTCCATCTCTTTCCTTCTCCCTCTCTCAGGACTGTCCCTTTCTCCATCTCTCTCTCTCAGGACTGTCCCTTTCTCCATCTCTTTCCTTCTCCCTCTCTCAGGACTGTCCCTTTCTCCATCTCTTTCCTTCTCTCTCTCTCTCTCTCTCTCTCTCAGGACTGTCCTTTTCTCCATCTTTTCCTTCTCTCGCTCTCTCTCTCTCAGGACTGTCCCTTTCTCCATCTCTTTCCTTCTCTCTCTCTCTCTCTCTCTCTCTCTCTCTCAGGACTGTCCCTTTCTCCATCTCTTTCCTTCTCCCTCTCTCAGGACTGTCCCTTTCTCCATCTCTTTCCTTCTCTCTCTCTCTCTCTCTCTCTCTCAGGACTGTCCTTTTCTCCATCTCTTTCCTTCTCTCGCTCTCTCTCTCTCAGGACTGTCCCTTTCTCCATCTCTTCCCTTCTCTCTCTCTCTCTCTCTCTCTCTCTCAGGACTGTCCCTTTCTCCATCTCTTTCCTTCTCTCTCTCTCTCTCTCTCTCTCTCTCTCTCTCTCTCTAAGGACTGTCCCTTTCTCCATCTCTTTCCTTCTCTCTCTCTCTCTCTCTCTCTCTCTCTCTCTCAGGACTGTCCCTTTCTCCATCTCTTTCCTTCACTCTCTCTCAGGACTGTCCCTTTCTCCATCTCTTTCTCTCTCCCTCTCTCAGGACTGTCCCTTTCTCCATCTCTCTCTCTCTCCCTCTCTCAGGACTGTCCCTTTCTCCATCTCTTTCCTTCTCTCTCTCAGGACTGTCCACCTCTTTCTCTTCTCTCTCTCTCTCTCTCTCTCTCTCTCTCTCAGGACTGTCCCTTTCTCCATCTCTTTCCTTCTCTCTCTCTCTCTCTCTCTCTCTCTCTCTCTCTCTCTCTCTCTCTCTCTCTAAGGACTGTCCCTTTCTCCATCTCTTTCTTTCTCTCTCTCTCTCTCTCTCTCTCTCAGGACTGTCCCTTTCTCCATCTCTTTCCTTCACTCTCTCTCAGGACTGTCCCTTTCTCCATCTCTTTCTCTCTCCCTCTCTCAGGACTGTCCCTTTCTCCATCTCTTTCCTTCTCTCTCTCTCTCTCTCTCTCTCTCTCTCTCTCAGGACTGTCCCTTTCTCCATCTCTTTCCTTCTCTCTCTCTCTCTCTCTTTCTCTCAGGACTGTCCATTTCTCCATCTCTCTCTCTCTCAGGACTGTCCGTTTCTCCCTCTCCCTCTCTCAGGACTGTCCCTTTCTCCATCTCTTTCTCTTCCTCTCTCTCAGGACTGTCCTCCATCTCTCTCTCTTTCCTCCTCTCTTTCCTTCTCTCTCTCCTTCAGGACTGTCCCTTTCTCCATCTCTTTCCACTGTCCTTTCTCCATCTCTTTCCTTCTCTCTCTCAGGACTGTCCTTTCTCCATCTCTTTCCTTCTCTCTCTCTCTCTCTGGGACTGTCACTTTCTCCATCTCTTTCCTTCTCTCTCTCTCTCAGGACTGTCCATTTCTCCATCTCTTTCTTTCTTCTCTCTCTCTCAGGACTGTCCCATTCTCCATCTCTCTCTCTCTCCCTCTCTCAGGACTGTCCCTTTCTCCATCTCTTTCCTTCTCTCTCTCAGGACTGTCCATCTCTTTCCTTCTCTTTGTCTCTCTCCTCTCTCTCTCTCTCTCTCTCTCTCTCTCTCTCAGGACTGTCCTTTTCTACATCTCTTTCCTTCTCTCGCTCTCAGAACTGTCCTTTCTCCATCTCTTTCCTTCTCTCTCTCTCTCTCTCTCTCTCAGGACTGTCCTTTATCATCTCTTTCCTCTCTCTCTCTCTCAGGACTGTCCCTTTCTCCATCTCTTTCCTTCTCTCTCTCTCTCTCTTCTCTCTTTCTCAGGACTGTCCTTTTCTCCATCTCTTTCCTCTCTCTCTCTCTCTCTCTCTCTCTCTCTCTCTCTCAGGACTGTCCGTTTCTCCATCTCTTTCCTTCTCTCTCTCAGGACTGTCCCTTTCTCCATCTCTTTCCTTCTCTCTCTCTCTCTCTCTCTCTCTCAGGACTGTCCCTTTCTCCATCTCTCTCTCTCTCTCTCCCTCTCTCTCAGGACTGTCCCTTTCTCCATCTCTTTCCTTCTCTCTCTCTCGTTCTCTCTTTCTCAGGACTGTCCTTTTCTCCATCTCTTTCCTTCTCTCTCTCTCTCGTTCTCTCTTTCTCTCAGGACTGTCCTTTTCTCCATCTCTTTCCTTCTCTCTCTCTCTCTCTCTCTCTCTCTCTCTCTCTCTCTCAGGACTGTCCTTTTCTACATCTCTTTCATTCTCTCGCTCTCAGAACTGTCCCTTTCTCCATCTCTTTCCTTCTCTCTCTCTCTCTCTCAGGACTGTCCTTATCTCCATCTCTATCTTCTCTCCATCTCTCTCTCTC
>NC_056437.1:85531005-85653505 GCF_018296145.1 Oncorhynchus tshawytscha | reverse complement strand
ATCTCTTTCCTTCTCTCTCTCTCTCTCTCAGGACTGTCCCTTTCTCCATCTCTTTCCTTCTCTCTCTCTCTATCTCAGGACTGTCCTTTTCTCCATCTCTTTCCTTCTCTCGCTCTCTCTCTCTCAAGACTGTCCCTTTCTCCATCTCTTTCTCTCTCCCTCTCTCAGGACTGTCCCTTTCTCCATCTCTCTCTCTCTCCCTCTCTCAGGACTGTCCCTTTCTCTCTTTCTCTCAGGACTGTCCCTTTCTCCATCTCTTTCCTTCTCTCTCTCTCTCTCAGGACTGTCCCTTTCTCCATCTCTTTCCTTCTCTCTCTCTCTCTCTCTCCCTTTCTCCATCTCTTTCCTTCTCTCTCTCTCTCTCTCTGTCCCTTTCTCCATCTCTTTCTCTCAAGACTGTCCCTTTCTCCATCTCTTTCCTTCTCTCTCTCTCTCTCTCAGGACTGTCCCTTTCTCCATCTCTTTCCTTCTCTCTCTCTCAGGACTGTCCCTTTCTCCATCTCTTTCTCTTCTCTCTGTCCCTTTCTCCATCTCTCTCTCTCTCCCTCTCAGGACTGTCCCTTTCTCCATCTCTTTCCTTCTCTCTCTCTCTCTCTCAGGACTGTCCCTTTCTCCATCTCTCTCTCTCTCTCTCTCTCTCAGGACTGTCCCTTTCTCCATCTCTTTCCTTCTCTCTCTCTCAGGACTGTCCCTTTCTCCATCTCTTTCTCTCTCCCTCTCTCAGGACTGTCCCTTTCTCCATCTCTTTCCTTCTCAATTTCTTTTTTTCAATATAAGGGGCTTTATTGTCATGGGAAACATATGTTTACATTTCCAAAGCATGTGAAATAGATAATAAACACTGTGAAATAAACAACACAAAATTAACAGTAAACATTGAACTTACAAAAGTTCCAAAATAATAAAGACATTTCAAATGTCATAGTATGTATATATACAGTGCTGCAATGATGTGCAAATATTTAAAGTACAAAATGGAAAATAAATAAACATAAATATAAGTTGTATTTACAATGGTGTTTGTTCTTCACTGGTTGGCCTTTTCTTGTGGCAACAGGTCACAAATCTAGCTGCTTTGATGGCACACTGTGGTATTTCATCCAATAGATATGGGAGTTTATCAAAATTGGATTTGTTTTCAAATCATTTGTGGATATGTGTAATCTGAGGAAAATATATCTCAAATATGGTAATACATTTGGCAGGAAGTTAGGAAGTGCAGCTCAGTTTCCACCTCATTTTGTGGGCAGTGAGCACATTGCTTGTCTTCTCTTGAAAGCCAGGTCTCCCTACGGCAGCCTTTCTCAATAGCAAGGCTATGCTCACTGAGTCTGTACATCATCAAACATGTCCTTCATTTTGGGTCAGTCACAGTGGTCAGGTATTCTGCCACTGTGTACTCTCTGTTTCGGGCCAAATAGCATTCTAGTTTGCTCTGTTTTTTTGTACATTTTTCTAATGTGTCAAGTAATTATCTTTTTGTTTTCTCATGATTTGGTTGGGTCTAATTGTGTTGCTGTCCTGGGGCTCTGTGTGGTGTGTTTGTGTTTGTGAACAGAGCCCCAGGACCAGCTTGCTTAGGGGACTCTTCTCCAGGTTCATCTCTCTGTAGGTGATGGCTTTGTTGTGGAAGGTTTGGGAATCGCTTCCTTTTAAGTGGTTATAGAATTTAACGGCTCTTTTCTGGATTTGGATAATTAGTGGATATTGGCCTAATTCTGCTCTGCATGCATTATTTGGTGTTCTACGTTGTACACAGAGGATATTTTTGCAGAATTCTGCGTGCAGAGTCTCAATTTGGTGTTTGTCCCATTTTGTGAAGTCTTGGTTGGTGAGCGGACCCCAGACCTCACAACCATAAAGGGCAATGGGCTCTATGACCGATTCAAGTATTTTTAGCCAAATCCTAATTGGTATGTTGAAATTTATGTTCCTTTTGATGGCATAGAATGCCCTTCTTGCCTTGTCTCTCAGATCGTTCACAGCTTTGTGGAAGTTACCTGCGGCGCTGATGTTTAGGCCAAGGTATGTATAGTTTTTTGTGTGCTCTAGGGCAACAGTGTCTAGATGGAATTTGTATTTGTGGTCTCTTTCTCCCGTGTCCCATCTCTCTCTCTCTCTCTCCCGTGTCCCATCTCTCTCTCTCCCATCCCCCTTCTCTCTCCTGCTGATCATTTTACTTCTCTACCGTTCGTATGAAACAGTATCATATATTTTCTGAATTTCCTCCATATTGTGTAACTTTCCCTGTATTCCATTAGCCCACTTTAGCAGCCATAGATCTTACGCTGACTCTGTGAGGATATGTAGGCTTTAGGTCAGAGGTCAAAGGTCACCATGTAGAGAAACAGCCATATCCATCTATCCCTGCCTCAGGCCTGAGAACATCATGGCTGTGGAGGGTGAGCCGTAATGGCTACCCCACTGCCAGCAGTTTCTCCTCCCACACTACAGAGTATAATGGATACATCCCCAGCTCTCAGACAGCGGCTCAGTTATGGGGACCCATTTAATACTCTTAATGTAATCAGATTCATTCAATTACAAAGCCCCAAACACTTCACTGTGTGCATTAATATAGATGAAGATTTGCAAACACGGCCAGCTGTGGTGAAATGACTCATTTTCAGTTCTGTTTTAGCAAAGAAGAATAAATGTTTGTGAATGTTCTCTTGGCTTTATTTGAATGTTTGCTGTTTTCATCAGTCTGTTTTGAAAGCTTCGTTCTTATTTCAATGTGTATTCATTCCTCTATTTTGGCTGTCAAGTGTGTGTGTGTATGTCTGTGTCTAGCTGTGTTTGGAGACATGCTGGGTTATTGTTCAGTGATGCCTGGTTACTCTGTTCTGTCCAACAGTAAAGGAAATCTAGCAAGTCATCTCTTTCCCCCCTTCTATCTGTCTCGCTTTCTTGTAGAACATCTTTAGTGAGATAAAAAAGAAAGAACATAAGAGAGACAAATGATCATTTAAGTGATTGCACTGTCGCCAAGGTTTCTGTTTTCATGGCAGCAGGTTTCTGCTCATACTGTCGTTTGGGGGTCAAAGGTTATGGTAACACTTTCACACACACACACAGAGAGAGGAGCCAGTCATTATGGCTGGTACAGTAGCATGTCTCTGACACAGAGAGAGAGGAGACAGTCAATATGGCTGGTACAGTAGCATGTCTCTGACACAGAGAGAGAGGAGACAGTCAATATGGCTGGTACAGTAGCATGTCTCTGACACAGAGAGAGAGGAGACAGTCAATATGGCTGGTACAGTAGCATGTCTCTGACACAGAGAGAGAGGAGACAGTCAATATGGCTGGTACAGTAGCATGTCTCTGACACAGAGAGAGAGGAGACAGTCAATATGGCTGGTACAGTAGCATGTCTCTGACACAGAGAGAGGGAGACAGTCAATATGGCTGGTACAGTAGCATGTCTCTGACACAGAGAGAGGGAGACAGTCAATATGGCTGGTACAGTAGCATGTCTCTGACACAGAGAGAGAGGAGACAGTCAATATGGCTGGTACAGTAGCATGTCTCTGACACAGAGAGAGAGGAGACAGTCAATATGGCTGGTACAGTAGCATGTCTCTGACTGGGAGAGAGAGAGAGCACTACATCATTTCCTTGACGAACACAACGTCCTGAGCAGAAGCCCGATTGGCTTTCTAAAAAATGATCGTACAACAGACCACATTTACACCCTCCACACTCTAATTGATAAACAAGTAAAGGCAAAATCTACTTGTGTTTTGTCAATTTCAAGAAAACATTTGATTCAATTTGGTACGAAGGTCTTTTTTATAAACTAATAGAAAGTGGTATTGGAGTGAAAACATTATGTTATTAAATCAATGTACACTAAAAACAAATGTGTGGTTAAAATTGGCAAACAAACAAACAAGCAAACAGACTTCTTCTCTCAGGGACGGGGAGTGAAACAGGGCTGCCCAATAAGTCCAACACTATTTAACATCTACATGAATGAATTGGCAAAAACATTAGAAGAATTGGCAGCACCTGGTATCACCCTACACAACACTGAAATCAAGTGTCTGCTGTACGCAGATGACCTGGTGCTGTCGTCTCCCACTAGAGAGGGTCTGCTGTAGACAGATGACCTGGTGCTGCTGTCTCCCACTAAATAGAGGTTACAGCAGCACCTAGATCATCTTCACAGGTTCTGTCAGACCTGGGCTCTGACCGTTAACCTAAAAAAAACGAATATAATGTTATTCCAAAAAAGGTCTGGAAATCAGGATGACAAATATAAATTCTATTTGGACACAGTTCTATAAGAACACGCCAAAATCTACACATATCTAAGACTAAATATCAGCAACACAGGTAGCTTTCACATGGCTGTGAATGAGCTGAGAGACAAAGCAAGAAGAGCATTCTATGCCATTAAAAGGAACATCAAAATCGAAATTCCAATTAGAATCTGGCTCAAACCTTTTCAATCAGTTATAGAACCAATTGCTCTATATGGCAGTGAAGTATGGGGTCCAATCCCTAATAATGAATTTACCAAATGGAACAAACATCCAATTGAAATACTGCATGCAGAGTTTTGCAAGACTATTGCAAGAAAAACTCCAAATAACGCATGTAGAGCAGAATTGGGCCAATACCCCCTCCTCATTCGAATAGAAAAAAGAGCCATCAAATTTTAAAACCATCTAAAAACCAGTCACCCCAAAACATTCCATCACACAGCTCTACAATGTCAAGAGATGAAACCAGAACAGAGTCCACTCAGCCAGCTGGTTCTGAGGCTCAGTTCACCAACCCAAACCAACCCCACAGAGCCTCAGGACAGCACTCAGAAAATCTGGCCCAACCAAATCATCACAAAACAAAAATAAAAATATATCACCTATTGGAAAGACACCACAAGAAATCAAAGTAAACTTCAATGCTATTTGGCAGTACATGGTGGCAGACTATCTGACCACTGTGACTGATAGATAACTGAGGAAAACATTGACTAGTTACAGACTCAATGACCACAGTCTGGCTATAGAGACCGGTCGTCACAGACAAACCTGGCTGCCCAGAGAGACAGAGCTGCATTTCCTATTACACTGTGACAAATACTCAGACCTAGGAGAATATTTCTTTCCCAAAATTATAATTCAATACAAAGAATTTTAAACTATAAAAGTTGAAGAAAAAATTGGATATTTATTGGGTGAAAAGCCAAAATGTGCAGTTTTGGCAGCCAAATATGTGTCCTCCTGCCACAACCTGAGGGACAGCCAGTGAAAAGTTGTATTTTTATATTTCGATATGTATACTTTGACAATGTGAGTAATAATGAACTTGCCATGTCAATAAAGTCAATTGAATTGAGAGAGAGAGAGAGAGAGAAAGGGTACAGGAGAGAGAGAGAGAGAGAGAGAGAAAGGGTACAGTAGAGAGAGAGAGAAGGGGTACAGGGGGAGAGAGAGAGAAGGGGTACAGCGGAGAGAGGGAGAGAAGGGGTACAGGGGAGAGAGGGAGAGAGAGAGAGAAGGGGTACAGCGGAGAGAGAGAGAGAGAGAAGGGGTACAGGGAGAGAGAGAGAGAGAAGGGGTACAGGGGAGAGAGAGAGAAGGGGTACAGGGGAGAGAGAGAGAGAGAAGGGGTACAGGGGAGAGAGAGAGAGAGAGAGAGGGGTACAGGGGAGAGAGAGAAGGGGTACAGGGGAGAGAGAGAGGGAGAGAGAGGAGAGAGAGAGAGAGAGAGAGAAGGGGGGTACAGGGAGAGAGAGAGAGAGAGAGAGAGAGAGAGAGAGAGAGAAGGGGTACAGGGGAGAGAGAGAGGAGAATGGGTACAGGGGAGAGAGAGAGAGAAGGGGTACAGCGGGGAGAGAGAGAGAGAGAGAAGGGGTACAGGGAGAGAGAGAGAGAGAGAAGGGGTACAGGGGAGAGAGAGAGAGAGAAGGGGTACAGGGAGAGAGCGAGAGAGAAGGGGTACAGGGGAGAGAGCGAGAGAGAAGGGGTACAGGGGAGAGAGAGAGAGAGAGAAGGGGTACAGGGGAGAGAGAGAGAGAGAGAGGGATACAGGGGAGAGAGAGAGAGAAGAAGGGGTACAGGGGAGAGAGAGAGAGAGAGAAGGGGTACAGGGGAGAGAGAGAGAGAGAGAGAAGGGGTACAGGGGAGAGAGAGAGAGAGAGAGAGAGAGAGAGAAGGGTACAGGGGAGAGAGAGAGAGAAGGGGTACAGCGGAGAGAGGGAGAGAAGGGGTACAGGGGAAAGAGGGAAGGAAGGTGTACTGGAGAGAGTGAGGGACGGGGTACAGGAGAGAGAGAGACAGAGAGAAGGGGTACATGAGAGAGAAAGAGAGAGAAGGGGTACATGAGAGAGAAAGAGAGAGAGAAGGGGTACGTGAGAGAGAGGGATATAGGAGAGAGAAGGGGTACAGGAGAGAGAAAGAGAAGGGGTACATGAGAGAGAGGGATATAGCAGAGAGAAGCGGTACAGGAGAGAGAGGGATATAGGAGAGAGTAGGGGTACAGGAGAGAGAGAGAGAGAGAGAAGGGGTACAGGAGAGAAAGGGATATAGGAGAGAGAAGGGGTACAGGAGAGAGAGAGAAAGAGAGAGAGAATGGGTACAGGAGAGAGAAAGAGAGAGAGAAGGGGTACATGAGAGAGAGGGATATAGGAGAGAGAAAGGGTATGGGAGAGAGAGGCACAATATATGAACATATCGTAATCGGACGATATTATCTCAAAATGCCAACATCGGCACGATGTCTAATTTAACGCCGATATGCAAAACCGATGTTATACCTATATAACGTAGGTAGATGACGTGCATACCTATATAACGTAGGTAGATGACGTGCATACCTATATAACGTAGGTAGATGACGTGCATACCTATATAACGTAGGTAGATGACGTGCATACCTATATAACGTAGGTAGATGACGTGCATACCTATATAACGTAGGTAGATGACGTAATGACCTATATAACGTAGGTAGATGACGTAATGACGCCATGAAAAATACAGCGCTACACAGAACAAAAGCATTAAAATACTAAGTGCCCACTTCCAACAACTAAACAAGTTCAAGTCCAGCAGTCATTTGAAAGAGTAAGAAAATTTCAGCGAGACAATTCAAAAGGCAAAATCCATTAACGCCAAGATAAAGGAATTCATTGCCCTTGACAATCAACCCTTCTCTGTTGTGGATGATGTTGGCTTTCGCCGACTGGTTGAGCACCTCGAGCCCCAGTACACACTACCAAGTAGGCACTTTTTTTCAGAAGTTGCCCTACCAGAGTTACACAGTATTGTTGAAAAGTACATATATGATCTCACTGCTATTAGCTTCCCGACTGACATTTAGACCAGCGATGTCAGCCCGATTAGCATGCTGAGTATGACAGCACAGTGGGTCGACAAGGATTCCGTACTGAGGAAAGTGGTATTGCATGCTGAAGAATGTGCTGGTTCTCATACCGCTGCAGCCATTTCAATAGCATTAGAGAACATGTTTGAAACATGAACACAGTCCTAGCGCTCTAACAACTGACTGGAGAAATAAGCTAATCAACTGTGTCTGCAGCAGACGGGACACCCTCTGTCATGGCATTGAAACGCCTGCTCAACAAAACTGCCAACAGACCGGGGGGTTAAAACTTACAAAAGTCCTCGCGGCTGTGAACAAGCAATTCAGTGGCATTCTCTCTGAGCCTCTTTACTGTGTTGCCATCAATCTCGATGATAGGTACAAGTACCGCTACTTCGATGCAGACAAGGAACAGGGTTTACGTGAAATGTTACATACACAGCTGGACAAGATGGAAACAGACACAGTGACAGTGAACACCGAGGAAGAGAGGCATCGGACAGACAGATCAGAAACTTAACTGCTTGACATGTATGATGAAATCCTGGTTGAGACTGAACAAATTAACAATGAAACAGCACAGCAAGTAAGTGAAAGAAATAGGTTTTGATTATGTTTTACTGGTAATGGGGACATACGTAAATGCCAACAAAATAACTTTTTGGTCATTGTGTGTATGGTGTGTGTGTATAGTGTGTGTGTATGTGTGTGTGTGTGTGTGAGACCTTTTTTTAAGTAGGAAAGTCAGTTAAGAACAAATTCTTATTTACAAAGAATGCCAAACCTGGACGACGCTTGGCCAATTGTGCGCCGCCCTATGGAACTCCCAATCACGGACGGATGTGATACAGCCTGGATTCGAACCAGGGACTGTAGTGACACCTCTTACACTGAGATGCAGTGACTTACCCCGCTACATCCATGTGTGTGTGTGTTAACTATTTAACTGTACTAGAATGTTTAAAAGGCTGCAAAGATTTTCAATATCGGTTAATGGTAACGTTTTTTTATTTGCAAGGAAAATATCGGATATCGGTATCGGCCAAAAATGTCATTCCGGTGCATCCCTAGAGAGAGAAGGGGAACAAAAGGAGTGATAACAAATGAGAAGGTGGCACAGGGGTAAAGAAAAGAGAGGTGGAGAGGTACAAAAACAGTCCAAACAAAAAGGTCAAGTTGAATTGGGAATAAGACGGAGTGAATACAAAACTAAAATGAATCCTCACAGGGAGTAACTAGGAGTCTTACACTGCTAACCGTGGTAATGACAGAAGGACAGTCTTGAAGCTGAGCCAGCATGTCAAACAACCACCACTCTGAATGTCAGAGAGCACTTTAACTGGTGGTGCACACAAACATGTACGCAGATACACCTAACACACACACTAAACATAGAACCCATTTCTATGAACCTTTGTAAACCAGACAGCAGAGACTCCCTGTAGAACTGTGGTCTTCTGAGGAGACAGAGAGGCAGGGCTGAATAATGTCAGAAAATGAAAAACACTATGGATTGGATTGTTACATCGTATCAGTGACTGTAGGCTATGAAATATGAAACTCATTAGATGGTTTTGCTACATAGATCTGCAGGTAATACATGTTTTGGAAGTCTGCTTGTTTCCCTGTTAAAGGCACAACACAGTGATAGAGATTTGCTACCAACAATGTAGCACATAACGTAGTATACACAGCATAGTTACTGAAAAGTGTGGATAACTGGGATACATAAACGCTGTGCGGGGAAGTGTTTGAACAGTTAGAGCAAGGAAATTAAACTAAACCTGTGAGTGGCAAGTTTATTTAGACAAGAGGATGAAATATGTCTGGTAGTAATAAACAGCAGCAGGGACAGACAAGAACAAACTATCATATCATTTGAGTTCCTGCCTCTGCTGTTGTTTGCTCATAGAGAGAAACACATACAGAAACACACATGTCAATTTACCCTCAAACACACGGTGAGGGCAAGCTCTGCACTAATAACCTGGGCCAAGACAAATACTCTCTCTCTCTACCTCTCTCTACCGCTCTACCTCTCACACTCTCCACCTCTCTCTCCCTTTCTTTGATGGTATATTCTCGCGGGAAAACTCTCGCTTGGTTTGACAGGACATTAGTGTAAATTAGCACCTCATTATACCTGATGAGCCCTGCTGCAGCTAAGCTAATGACCCCTGAAACAGAGGAGGACAACACACACAAGGTTGTGTTGGATTGTTGACTGTGTGGAAAAGTGTGTGTTTCTGATGAAAACAGAATAATACATTCTATTACTTTAAAAGATTTGTGTGTGTGTGTGTGTGTGTGTGTGTGTGTGTGTGTGTGTGTGTGTGTGTGTGTGTGTGTGTGTGTGTGTGTGTGTGTGTGCCACATGCTGTCCCTCTGCTAGTGTTTCAATGTTACATAAGAAGGGGTGTAATGTGAATATTCTAACACAGACTTGCATCGCCAGCTGAGAGCCCAGACACTCACACACTATCTTTATCTCTCTCGCTCACACACACAAACCCCGCAAACACACTCACTCTCCATTGTTCTCATTCGCCCTTTCCTCCACTATTCTCTCTCTTATCATGCAGTCAGCCAGGCGTGAGACGGCACCGCTTTGGGTGTCAGGGGCTTCCTGCCAGCCTGCTGTAGCGTTAACACACGTCCAGACACAGCATGCGCTGCACTGCTGTCTGCCTGGCCTCTCATACAGCTGGTACATCCACATCGACCCAACACATCCCACGACAGCAACCCAGACATCCCAGTCAGAGCTAACATTATCACCACTGTTAACACCATCACTAAACACTAACAGCAGACACGCACACGCCCACAGCACCAACAGGAAAGCTAAGGATAGCATTTGGCCGTCATTGTAAATAAGGTGTTCTTAACTGACTTTCCTAGTTAAATAAAGGTTAAAGACAAAATATATATAAAAACTATAATAATTAGGTCAGAGCACTTAACTCTGGCTACTGCAGCACCGCTAGCATTAGCATCTGAAGCATGACCAGAAACACCAGTGTTTCCAGTAGGCTAACCTAGACATGGCCGCGAGCCCAACGCTACTGCCTGTGGGTATTTTGGGGACTTGTCTGGATCCAGGTCCATGGATCTCACAGCCACACAGCCTTGAATAATGGATGGGAGGGGAAACGATGCCACAACTCACAGACCAAGGATGAGTGTGAATGCTAAACAGAAGAACTACAGTACTGAGGACAACAACCTGGACCTGGGGGTGGGGGGAGTGTATGTATGTGTGTGTGTGTGTGTGTGTGTGTGTGTGTGTGTGTGTGTGTGTGTGTGTGTGTGTGTGTGTGTGTGTGTGTGTGTGTGTGTAATCTTTTTGAATATTTTTGCCTGTATGGCGTGCATATATGTAAACTTAAGGCTGTTGCCTTAGCAACCCCAGTTGCATTCATGTATTGATTTCTGACGGCTTTCAACAGTTTTAATGAACAGAATGTGCAGTTGTAATACTGATCATTTGAATAACTTATGCAGCATACTATCTGCCAAGGTGGGATACCATACATACTAAAGGATAAATAAAGTCTGTCTCTCTGTTGCCTCTTAGGTACACAGACTGTGGAGTATGACAGTAAGAAAGTAACTAGAAGGTAAATAACATCACATTTGTCAGAAACCCTATTGGAAGCAGAATAAAGGCTTGTGTACCTCACCAGAGTGGTCTTTACAAGAGAGGACCTCTAAGAAACATCAGTGAATTGATCAGAGTAGGCATTACATCCCACACTTACACTACCAATTCAATGCCGTGCCACTCAAACTATTTTTCTCCAGACTGAAACACCAGTAGCAGTTCCCTTACAGCACAATTTTATGGATGGATTTCCTGGTGTTGTGTTGTTTAGTCCAGGTGTCCCAATGACGACAGGCTTTGAGCTGGTATTGAGTCAGTAAGATGTCTGGGGGGCTCTGTCTGGATACAAACCCCAGGGGAGGGAGAGAGAGGTAGGGAGGAACAGATATCCAGAGATCGAGAGAGAGAGTGAATTAGGCTTTGTTGCGAAATAGGAATCCGATTCTAGATTTAATTTTGGATTGGAGATGCTTAATATGAGTCTTGAAGGAGAGTTTACAGTCTAACCAGACACCTAGGTATTTGTAGTTGTCCACATATTCTAAGTCAGAACCGTCTAGAGTAGTGATGCTAGTCGGGTGGGCGGGTGCGGGCAGCGATCGGTTGAAGAGCATGCATTTAGTTTTAGTAGCATTTAAAATCAGTTGGAGGCCACGGAAGGAGTGTTGAAGCTCGTTTGGAGTTTTTATTTATTTCAATGTTTTATTTTACCCCCTTTTCTCCCCAATTTCGTGGTATCCAATTGTTAATAGTTACTATCTTGTCTCACCACTACAACTCCCGTACGGGCTCGAGAGAGACGAAGGTCGAAAGCCATGCGTCCTCCAAAACACTTCTTAACACAGCGCACTTCTTAACACAGCGCAACTCCCGCACCAATGTGTCGGAGGAAACACCGTGCACCTGGCTACCTTAGCATGCACTGCGCCCGGCCCGCCACAGGAGTCGCTGGTGCATGATGAGACAAGGATATCACTACCGGCCAAACCCTCTCTAACCCGGACGACACTAGGCCAATTGTGCATCGCCCCACGGACCTCCCAGTCGCGGCCGGCTGTGACAGAGTGGGTGCGAACCCAGAGTCTCTGGGGGCACAGCTAGCGCTGCTATGCAGTGCCCTAGACCACTGCGCCACCCGGGAGGCCCGGAGGTTTGTTAACACAGTGTCCAAAGAGGGCCAGATGTATTCAAGTTTTCATAACAATCGGAAATCTGTATTTTTTTTTGCAGATAAAAAAAAATATATATATATATATATTTTTTTTTATACCTTTATTTAACTAGGCAAGTCAGTTAAGAACACATTCTTATTTTCAATGACGGCCTAGGAACTGTGGGTTAACTGCCTTGTTCAGGGGCAGAACGACAGATTATTACCGTCTTCAGCTCGGGGGAAACAATCTTGCAACCTTACAGTTATCGAGTCCAACGCAATAACGACCTGCCTCTCTCTCGTTGCTCTCCACAAGGAGACTGCCTGTTACGCGAATGCAGTAAGCCAAGGTAAGTTGATAGCTAGCATTAAACTTATCTTATAAAAAACAATCAATCATAATCACTAGTAAACTACACATGGTTGATGATATTACTAGATATTATCTAGCGTGTCCTGCGTTGCATATAATCTGACTGAGCATACAAGCATACAAGTATCTAAGTACCTGGTAGGCAGAAGCAGGCACGTAAACATGAATTCAAACAGCACTTTCGTGCGTTTTGCCAGCAGCTCTTCATTGTGCGTCAAGCATTGCGCTGTTTATGACTTCACGCGTATCAACTCCCGAGATGAGGCTGGTGTAACCGAAGTGAAATGGCTAGCTAGTTAGCGAGCGCTAACAGCGTTTCAAACGCCACTCACTCTGAGCCTTCTAGTAGTTGTTCCCCTTGCTCTGCATGGGTAATGCTGCTTCGTGGCTGTTGTCGTTGTGTTACTGGTTCGAGCCCAGGGAGGAGCGAGGAGAGGGACGGAAGCTATACTGTTACACTGGCAATACTAAAGTGCCTATAAGAACATCCAATAGTCAAAGGTTAATGAAATACAAATGGTATAGAGAGAAATAGTCCTATAATTCCTATAATAACTAAAACCTCTTACCTGGGAATATTGAAGACTCATGTTAAAATGTTCATGTTCTGAGCAAGGAACTGAAACGTTAGCTTTCTTACATAGCACATATTGCACTTTTACTTTCTTCTCCAACACTTTGTTTTTGCATTATTTGAAACAAATTGAACTTGTTTCAATATTTACTTGAGGCTAAATTGATTTTATTGACATATTATATGAAGTTAAAATAAGTGTTCATTCAGTATTGTTGTAATAGTCATTATTACAAATAAATAAATGAAAATTGGCCGATTAATCGGTATCAGCTTTTTTGGTCCTCCAATAATCGGTATCGGCGTTGAAAAATCAGAATCGGTCGACCTCTAATACAGAATGGTGTCGTCTGCGTAAAGGTGGATCAAGGAGTCACCCGCAGCAAGAGCAACATCGTTGATGTATACATAAAAGAGTCAGCCCAAGAATTGAACCCTGTGGCACCCCCATTGACACTACCAGAGGTCCGGACAACAGGCCCTCTAATTTGACACACTGAACTCTTTCTGAGAAGTAGTTGGTGAACCAGGCGAGGCAGTCATTTGAGAAACCAAGGCTGTTGAGTCTGCCGATAAGAATATGGTGATTGACAGAGTCGAAAGCCTTGGCAGTACGGTCAGTACAGTACGATGGCGGTTATGATATCGTTTACTACCTTGAGCGTGGCTGATGTGCACCCGTGAATTTGCTAGTAAACCGGATTGCACAGTGGAGAAGGTACGGTGGGATTCGAAATGTTCAGTGATCTGTTTGTTAACTTTGCTTTTGACTTTTGAAAGGCAGGGCAGGATGGATCTAGGTCTATAACAGTTTTGGTCTAGAGTGTCACCCCCTTTGATGAGGGGGATGACCGCGGAAGCTTTCCAATCTTTAGGAATCTCGGATGATACAAAAGAGAGGTTGACTAGTAATAGTCTGGAGGACTATAGTCCTAAAGGACAAATTTCTACAGGTCTAATGTCCATTGCTCATGTTTCTTGGCCCAAGCAAGTCTCTTCTTATTATTGGTGTCCTTTAGTAGTGGTTTCTTTGCAGCAATTTGACCATGAAGGCCTGATTAACAGTCTCCTCTGAACAGTTGATGTTGAGACGTGTCTGTTACTTGAACTGTGTGAAGCATGTATTTGAGGTGCAGTTAACTCTAATGAACTTATCCTCTGCAGCAGAGGTAACTCTGGGTCTTCCTTTCCTGTGGCGGTCCTCATGAAAGACAGTTTCATCTTAGCGCTTGATGGTTTTGGAGCTGCACTTACCCTTCAAGCCATTTACCCTTCAAATGTAGATCAGCAAATCTAACACTTTCAATACATGGTGAATTTTAGGTTTGAGGACTCATATTTCTTCCCCAAAGTACAAAATATGTTATAAATGATTGACTTTCTTGACCACCAATCACCCGCTGTAACAGATTAATTGAAAAAAAATAAAGAGTTTAGCTACAAACTCAATATCGGTGTTTACCAGAATGGTGTGACTTAGATGTGGTCCTGTTGGAAGGCTATAGTGTTTACAGTGAGCTGGGATGGCCTCAGCCCACTGAACTACAGTTAACAGCAGGTTAAAGCAGCTAAAGCCTCTAACCAAGGAGAACAGGCCAACAAGGCCCAGAGCATGCTGCATCCCAGGTCAGGACCAGCAGCAAGATCAAAAGAGCGGCTGGCTGCCATACAGAGATTAAAGAGAGAGTGTGTAGGTGTTGTAGTGTCTGTGTGTGCATGTGTTTATGTCAGTCGGCATGTATGTGTACATGTGCGTGTGTATCCGTGAGTCTATGTATGTGGTCAGGTGAAAGTTGGCAGGGTAACAAAGGGAAAGAGAAGGCCATGATAGAAAAGGGGGTAGTGGGAGAGACAGAAAAAGAGGGAGATAGAGGTAGAGAGGTGAAAGATAAGGCATCAGTAGCTACTGCACACAGGAAGGAAATGTTACGCATCTAAAATGCTAATAAAGAAGACATCTACATGTTATGATATAGAGGCAGCACTGTTTACAGTTTAGAATCCATCTGGCTATCTATATATCACTTTAGTGGAAACCAAGACTGTTCTCAGGGCAGATCTGCCGGTTTTGACTTGCAGAAGTCATTTTTCGTAGCAGGTTAGAGAGATCTTATGCAGCAGATTAGGATAATTAACGTGGCAGGTTAGGAGAGTTAGGTTAAGGTTAGAAAAGGGGTTATCAAAAATTGTCTACAATGCATATCTAGCTACAACCAGGCATGCCCTGAGAACAGTCTTGGTTTCCACTAATGGGATGCACTAATGCAATGCTCATCCATCTGTGTCTATATAGGAAGAGTGAGGATCATCAACCAAAGCTGTGAAGTAGTACTAGCACCCTAGGTCATAGAGGTTGAAAAAGGAAAAATTGACTAAACTGCTTACGTGGGAAACATATGCAGCCCTGAGTACTGGATTACTGATCAAAATAAGAAGCCATTTTTAGAACAAGGGCATCACTGCAATTGCATTTACATATATCCCAACAGTGAGCAACAATGCCAAATGTATCATAACCGTTACAGATAACGAATCCTAATTGCTAAATTGACTCATATATTAAAAAACAAGTGCAATTTAAGATGAATTTATTGAACCTGTAATATCAACTGGTTATATTATATATTGGGACCTAATCTTCAAAAAGGTAGTAACCTCAGCTGTGTGGCACTTCTTGTAGAAGCCTATGGCTGTGTAATGGCATAGCCTTCTTTTGTTAATTTAGCCGACAAGAAGCTCTTATTTCCAGAGCCCTTATCACAGTCTAGACAACTATTTTATAGTAAAAAACATGATGTAATATAACATCATAAAATAGAACAGAATAGTGCGAAGTGATTCACATCTCACGTCTGAACAGTTATTCTCAGAGTGATCATTTGAAACGGGGCTCAATTTAGCAAGTTGAAAGAGACATTTTTCATGGTTACAAACCAAAATCGGTCTTCTTTTCGATATACAGACGTTCTATTTAGTTTATTGTGCCAGTTCCTTGGAATTTTCTAAAATGATCAACAATTCTAAATTGAACACTGCATAGGGATGAGTTATGGCCGGGGCATCTGTTTGGCGAGTAGGTTGAAAGATTCTGATGAAAATATGCTCTTTGTCTTTATCAAACTAATGTTTTTGCATGTTTTTAGTGTGGAACCTGTCTATTTTTAGGGAAGGTAATAGTCTAGACCAGGAATTCCCAAACTGGGGTACGTGCAGTCCATTTATATTTTTCTATGAGGCTTTACATTTGGGTGAGGTTTTTTTCTCGCCTAAGTAGCCTAATTTCACTGCAAAAAAATAACATTAAACCATCTAGTGTTCAGCGAAATAACAACACAATGTCAAATACAGGTAGCCTAGTCAAATAATTAACATCCAATCACATTAACTGTTACTCTCTCGCTGGAATTCCACTAACGGACCATATGTAGCCAAACATAGCAGCTGCTCATATTGGTATCTGTACTGATGGCGCAAAAGCCATGACAAGGAGACATAGTGGAATGGTAATGCACGTGCAAGCAGTTGCTCCCGAAGCCACTTGGGTACACTGCAGCATCGACCGAGAGGCTCTTGCTGCCAAAGGAATGCCTGACAGCTTGAAAGACGTTTTGGACACTATAGTGAAAATGGTTAACTTTGTTAAAGCAAGGCCCCTGAACTCTCGTGTATTTTCTGCACTATGCAATGATATGGGCAGCGACCATGTAACGCTTTTACAACATACAGAAGTGCGCTGGTTATCAAGGGGCAAAGTATTGACACGTTTTTTTTAAATTGAGAGACGAGCTTAAAGTTTTATTTACTGCGCAAATTAACTCAAGCATACGGACAATGTCAAATGTGATATATAGCGAAGCACCTGAGTGATTTGGGTGCGCAACTACGCAGGTACTTTCCCAAAACAACTGGATTTGTTATCCCTTTCATGCCCTGCCTCCAGTCCACTTACCGATATCTAAACAAGAGAGCCTCGTCGAAATTGCAACAATCGGTTGTGTAAAAACTGAATTTAATCAGAAGCCACTGCCAGATTTCTGGATTGGACTGTGCTCATAGTATCCTGCCTTGGCAAATCATGGTGTTAATTGGCTCCTGTTGCTGTAAGCATGAATGTGTTTAACTATAGTTGTGGGGACCAGAATTCCCCACAATGATAGTAAATGGGGTTTAGGTTAGGGTAAGGGTTAGGGAAAATAGGATTGTGAATGGGACTGAATTGTGTGTCCCCACAGAATTACTTATACAAGAGTGTGTGTCTCTCTGTGTGTGTGCATGCATGCATGTGAGTGTGCTAGTTTGCACATCACTAACACATACTGTATATTTGTGTGTGCTCTGAGTGACTGATCACAGCTCGGGATGGACATGAGTACTCGAACTGTCTTCAAAACTCCATCATAAAACAGAGATCAATGTTTTTTCAAATACTGTAAAACTACTTGGTCAAAATGTTGGCTTGAAGACAACGTTAATTTGCTTTGACTCCAGTGTTCCATTTGTGCATTTGCGGGACACAACAGAAAATAAACCCACCATGTCTCACTCACTCAATTGCGTTCCGACCGCTCCATCTCCACAAGCCTGCTGTGTGCACCTACAGATACTGTATATGTCTATAAAACTAGAAACACGTATCTAACTGTGGGGTACCACATTCCTTGACAAAACGTTGACAGTTTTAACGCAAATTCAAAATAGACTGGTTGATTGATGTAGAGAAATAAATGTGTGTTCCAACAATGAGCTGCAGGTTTGGAAAAATTGGGTAATTTTCTGTGTAGGCTACTTTGTGGGTTTCATTTGTTACCACATCCATGGGCTATATCGTAAAAATGCATGAAAACAAAAATGTACTTTTTGGTCTTAATTTAAGGTTAGCAGTGGTTAAGGTTAGGATAATTTTAATTTTATTTTACCCCTTTTTCTCCCCAATTTCATGGTATCCAATTGTTTAGTAGCTACTGTCTTGTCTCATCGCTACAACTCCCGTACGGGCTCGGGAGAGACGAAGGTTGAAAGCCATGCGTCCTCCGATACACAACCCAACCAAGCCGCACTGCTTCTTAACACAGTGCCATCCAACCCGGAAGCCAGCCGCACCAATGTGTCAGAGGAAACACCGTGCACCTGGCAACCTCGGTTAGCGCGCACTGTGCCCGACCCGCCACAGGAGTCGCTGGTGCGCGATGAGACAAGGACATGTCTACCGGCCAAGCCCTCCCTAACTCGGACGACGCTAGGCCAATTGTGCGTCGCCCCACGAACCTCCCAGTCGCGGCCGGTTACGACAGAGCCTGGGCGCGAACCCATTCTGAATTCTCTCTCTCTCTCTCCCTGCTGGCTTTACCACCTAGTCCATCTCTCTCTCTCTCTCCCTGCTGGCTTTACCATCTAGTCCATCTCTCCATCTCTCCCTGCTGGCTTTACCACCTAGTCCATCTCTCCATCTAGTCCATCTCTCCCTGCTGGCTTTACCACCTAGTCCATCTCTCCATCTAGTCCATATCTCCATCTAGTCCATCTCTCCATCTCTCCCTGCTGGCTTTACCACCTAGTCCATCTCTCCATCTAGTCCATCTCTTCATCTCTCCCTGCTGGCTTTACCACCTAGTCCATCTCTCCATCTAGTCCATCTCTCCATCTCTCCATGCTGGCTTTACAACCTAGTCCATCTCTCCATCTAGTCCATCTCTCCATCTAGTCCATCTCTCCCTGCTGGCTTTACCACCTAGTCCATCTCTCCACCTAGTCCATCTCTCCATCTCTCCATGCTGGCTTTACCACCTAGTCCATCTCATCATCTCTCCCTGCTGGCTTTACCACCTAGTCCATCTCTCCATCTAGTCCATCTCTCCATCTCTCCATGCTGGCTTTACAACCTAGTCCATCTCTCCATCTAGTCCATCTTTCCATCTAGTCCATCTCTCCCTGCTGGCTTTACCACCTAGTCCATCTCTCCACCTAGTCCATCTCTCCATCTCTCCATGCTGGCTTTACCACCTAGTTCATTTCTCCACCTAGTCCATCTCTTCATCTAATCCATCTCTTCATCTAATCCATCTCTTCATCTAGTCCATCTCTCTCTCTCTCCCTGCTGGCTTTACCACCTAGTCCATCTCTCCATCTAGTCCATCTCTCCGTCTCTCCCTGCTGGCTTTACCACCTAGTTAATTTCTCCACCTAGTCCATCTCTTCATCTAGTCCATCTCTCTCTCTCTCTCTCTGCTGGCTTTACCACCTAGTCCATCTCTCCATCTAGTCCATCTCTCCCTGCTGGCTTTACCACCTAGTCCATTTCTCCATATAGTCCATCTCTCTCTCTCTCCCCTGCTGGCTTTACCACCTAGTCCATCTCTCCATCTAGTCCATCTCTCCCTGCTGGCTTTACCACCTAGTCCATTTCTCCATCTAGTCCATCTCTCTCTCTCTCTCTGCTGGCTTTACCACCTAGTCCATCTCTCCATCTAGTCCATCTCTCGCTCTCTCTCTGCTGGCTTTACCATCTAGTCCATCTCTCTCTCTGCTGGCTTTACCATCTAGTCCATCTCTCCATCTAGTCCATCTCTCTCTCTCTCTCTGCTGGCTTTACCATCTAGTCCATCTCTCTCTGCTGGCTTTACCACCTAGTCCATCTCTCTCTCTCTCTCTCTGCTGGCTTTACCATCTAGTCCATCTCTCTCTGCTGGCTTTACCATCTAGTCCATCTCTCCATCTAGTCCATCTCTCCCTGCTGGCTTTACCACCTAGTCCATTTCTCCATCTAGTCCATCTCTCTCTCTCTCTGCTGGCTTTACCATCTTGTCCATCTCTCTCTGCTGGCTTTACCATCTAGTCCATCTCTCCATGCCTTGACATCCCCTTTTCGCTCACCCTCTTTACTGACTGACTGGGGCTCCATCATGTTCTCTTTTTCGCTCACGTCCCTCCATCTTCACTGACTCAAGCGCTCCCCTTCTCTCTCGAAAACCGCACCACTGTCCAGAGACCACCATAATTCACTACTTCACATTATCCACACTATTGCAGTGTCTTTTAAATAAACAGCAGGGCATGCACATTTCAAGCCAGGCCTCACCCCAGGTTTATTCTGCTGAACAGGTTGCTTTCCTGTCTCTGGGGTGTTTTAGAGGGGCGGACCAGCGAGAGTGCGTTAGCAGTGGTTCCCGTGCGCTTTAACAGACTGAGCCGTGCCCTGTAGGGAGTGTAAAGTGGCTTCGTAGTGGCACATTAACGATGAATGGATCCATTCACATTAAGGATGTAATATTGTGCATGGGGATTTCAAATGGAGTGAAATGCACAATTTTAAAACAAATACAATTTTTTGTGAGAGGAAACATAATGTAGCCTACCCCCCCTACTTGTTGGTGTTCTGTTCTGATGGTGGGACATTTTTACATTTGAGTCATTTAGCAGACACTCTTATCCAGAGTGACTAGGGTTAAGTGTCTTGCTCAAGGGCACATCGACACATTTTTCAGTAGGCTCAGGCATTCGAACCAGCAACCTTGCTGGCCCAACACTTTTCACCTCTAGGCTATCTGACACCCAATAAACTTACTTCGAGTGGATATATCCCTTCGTAGGGATCAAGGTTAAACACAGACACAACAATGTAGACATAGGCAATTGGCCATGTAGCTAGACTAATCTATTACAACCAGCCAGTCAGATGAGGCCACAGGTTGTGTAGTGCATAAATGTGGTGCTGAAAATACACCATTGAGGTTGTAATCCTTGGCCAGGCTGGGTCAGATGTATTGCTAATTAGCGTCTGTTATACAGAGCCCCTAGTCTGGCTGCTATCATCAGGCCATGCTGGCTGGCTCTCATTAAGGTTGAGTGTGTGATAGGGCCCACCCTGGCATCAAGCTGAGGGGATGCTACTGTAGAACTGTCACATTGAGCTGCATTCAGTCTGGCAGACACTGATGTAGCCTGTCACTGTGATCAATCAGTGTTTAATCAGGGCTGTAGTAATCACACAGAGGGAGCATTACTTAACACAATCAGAATCACATTCACATATTATAAACACATAAACACACACACACCTTCACAGTTAATTACACACACACACACACACACACACACACACACACACACTCCAGCCTCACATATAGGCTACACAGACATTTCAATTATTCAAATGTATTTACATTTAGAATCTAACGCTCACACAAATGCAATCTGTATTCACATGTGTAAATACATTTCAAATGTACACAAATACACATTGACACTATCACTAAAATGGAAAAACACATTTGTGCTTTCTCTTTTGTGTAGTATTCTCTTCTGTTCCAGTTCCATCTGTCACATCACACTGACGCCCATGTTCCCACAATCCTCCCTGCGGTCATTCATCACAATGTCACTCAAACTCTGGTCCCTGTTGTGTCATGGTAATGCTCCAGTGTGTGTGTGTGTGTGTTTCTATTTCTGTGAATCTTTTTGCCTTGGTAGAAGGATATATATTTTTCCTGACAAAGGAAGGGGCAGAGTGGAAAGACAAAGAGAGAGACCAAGGAAACAGGCAGTGGGCAGAGATGACAGTACATTCTCTTGTAGACTGTCAACATGATTCAGATTCAGAGTGTTTAACAGTCACATGTACAGGGTTGCAGGTGTGATTGCAGGGTACAATGAAAGTCTTAGGCTCCAAGCTCCAACATTCTCCCTGACACAGGTCAAATGAGAGTCACAAGATAAGAATAACTCAAAAGCCACTGAGAGTATATTACTCGCTAATGTTCAGTCTCTGGACAATAAAGTAGACAAGCTCTGTTTCACGGAATCATGGCTCTCTCCGGATATACTGTCCCCGTCCATACAGCCAGCTGGGTTCTCAGTACATCGCGCAGACAGGAATAAGGAACTCTCTGGGAAGAAGAAAGGTGGTGGTGTATGTATCATGATTAACTACACACGGTGTGATTGTGATAACGTACAGGAACTCAAGTCCTTTTGTTCATCCGACCTAGAATACCTCAGAATCAAATGCTGACCGTATTACCTCCCAAGATAATTCTCTTCGGTTATAGTCACAGCCAAACTGGAACCCACATATCCTGAGGCCACATGTATTGTGGCTGGGGATTTTAACAAAGCAAATTTGAGGAAAATGCTTCCAAAGTTCTATCAACACATTGACTGTAGCACTCGCGCTAATAAAACACTAATGACTCCATTTTGCTCATCCCTTCCTATAGGCAGAAACTCAAACAGTAAGTACCCGTGCTAAGGTCTATTCAATGCTGGTCTGACCAATCAGAATCCATGCTTCAAGATTGTTTTGATCATGCGGACTGGGATATGTTCCAGGTAGCCTCTGAGAATAACATTGATGTATACACTGACACAGTGACTGAGTTAATCAGGAAGTGTATAGCAGATGTTGTTCCCACTGTGACCATTAAAACCTACCCAAATCAGAAATCGTGGATAGATGGCAGCATTCGCGCAAAACTGAAAGCGTAGACCACTGTATTTAACCATGGCAAGGTGACTGGGAATATGGTCGAATACAAACAGAGTAGTTATTCCCACAGTAAGGCAATCAAACAGGCAAAACGTCAGTACAGAGATAAAGTGGGCTCGCAATTCAATGGCTCAGAGACAAGACGTATGTGGCTGGATCTACAAACAATCACGGATTACAAAGGGAAAACCAGCCACGTTGCGGACACCGACGTCTTCCTCCTGGGCAAGCTAAACACCTTCTTTGCCCGCTTTGAGGATAACACAGTGCCACCGACACGGCATGTTCCCTAGGACTGTGGTCTCTCCTTCTCCGTGGCTGACGTGAGTAAGACATTTCAACTTGTTAACCCTTCTTAAGGCTGCTGGCCCAGACGGCCTCCTTAGCTGCGTCCTCAGAGCATGCGCAGACCAGCTGGCTAGAGTGTTTACGGATATATTCAATCTCTCCCTATCCCAGACTGCTGTCCCCACTTGCTTCAAGATGTCCACCATTATTCCTGTACCCAAGAAAGCAAAGGTAACTGAACTAAATGACTACTATCGCCCCGTAACTCTCCCTTCTATCATCATGAAGTGCTTTGAGAGGCTAGTTAAGATTAATTTCACCTCTAACTTACCTGACACCCTAGACCCATTTCAATTTGCATATGTCCCCAATAGATCCACAGACGATGCAATCGCCATCGCACTGCACACTGCCCTATCCTGCGCCTAGGTGGTGAAGGTAGGAAACAGCACCTCCACATTGCTGATCCTCAACAAAGGGGCCCCACAAGGGTGCGCGCTCAGCCCCCTCCTGTACTCCCTCTTCACCCATGACTGCGTGGCCACGCACGCCTCCAACTCAATCATCAAGTTTGCAGACGACACAACAGTTGTAGGCCTGATTACCAACAATGATGAGACAGAGCCTACAGAGAGGAGGTGAGGGCCCTGTCAGAGTGGTGCGAGGAAAATAACTTCTCCCTCAACGTCAACAAAACGCAGTGGAGAAGGTGAAAAGCTTCAAGTTCCTCAGCGTACACATCACAACGATCTGAAATGGTCCAGCCACATAGACAGTGTGGTGAAGAAGGCGCAACAGCATCTCTTCAACCTCAGGAGGCTGAAGAAATTTGGCTTGGTTCCTAAGACCCTCACAAAGTTTTACAGATGCACAATTGAGAGCATCCTGTCGGGCTGTATCACCGCCTGGTACGGCAACTGCACTGCCCGCAACCGCAGGGCTCTCCAGAGGGTGGTGCGGTCTGCCCAACTGCCCTCCAGCACACCTACAGCACCCGATGTCACAGGAAGGCCCCAAAAAAACATCAAGGACATCAACTACCCGAGCCACGGCCTGAACATCCCTCTACCATCCAGAAGGCGAGGTCAGTACAGGTGCATCAAAGCTGGGACCGAGAGACTGAAAAATAGCTTCTATCTCAAGGCCATCAGACTATTAAATAGTATATATTAAATAGCATATGTATAAACTGAATTCTATTCTACTGTATATTAGTCAATGCCACTCCGACATTGTTCGTCCAAATATTTCTATACAGTACCTGTCAAAAGTTTGGACACACCTATTCATTCAAGGTTTTTGCTTTATTTTTACTATTTTCTACATTTTAGAATAATAGTGAAGACATCAAAACTTTGAAATACCACATATGGAATCATGTCGTAACTAAAAAAAGTGTTAAACAAATTAAAATATTTTTCACCGATGACCCAACACACCTCCAGGCTGTGTAAGTGCTATTTGACCATTAAGGAGAGTGATAGAGTACTGCATCAGATGACCTGGCCTCCACAATCACCTGACCTTAACCCAATTGAGATGGTTTGGGATGAGTTGGACTGCAGAGTGAAGGAAAAGCAACCAACAAGTGCTCAGCATATGTGGGAACTCCTTCAAGACTGTGCAAGGTTGTCATCAAGTCAAAGGGTGGCTACTTTGAAGAAACTGAAATATAAAATATATTTTGATTTGTTTAACACTTTTTTGGTTACTACATGATTCCATATGTGTTATTTTATAGTTTTGATGTCTTCACTATTATTCTACAATGTAAACAACAGTAAAAAATAAAGAAAAACCCTAGAATGAGTAGGTGTGTCCTAACTTTTGACCAGTACTGTATTTCTTAACTCCATTCTTTCTTTAGATTTGTATGTATTGTTGTGAATTGTTAGATATTACTGCACTGTTGGAGCTAGGAACACAAACATTTCGCTAAATCCGCAATAACATCTGCTAAATATGTGTATGTAACCAATACAATTTGATTTCAAGAAATGTCACTAGTACATAAATCACTACAGGGACTAGCAAGTATGACTACAGAGCATTCTTAGGTCAATATTTACACCCAAAGTATCCAACAGAGTTAACAGGAAATTACATATTGTCCAAACGGAGATTCCAAAAAGATTACTAGGTTACAGATTCACCATTGAAGAATGACTAATTCCTGACAGAATTATAAATGAGTCACTGAGACCACCCCAATAATACCTGGTAAGCTATTACATTACACATCACTGTTGCCTTGCCAGTTAGTCTTGACATGTGTTCCGAGATGAAAAACCAAGATATGAATCCATCTGTGACTACAAAACTGGGCGACCTGGATACCTCAACTCAGACAATCTACAAGCTGCCAGTATGCTAGTTTAGACAGAGAGTGATGTCTTTGATATTCTCCTTTAATGACAAAAATGATTACACTCCTCAAAGGGAACCTCATCAAAGCAGATCAGAGCCTAAAGGCATGTCTACAGCAGGGCCTGTGTGTGTGCTACGGCTCTATGGCTACAAGACAAAAAGCACTGAGGAAAACTCATTAGCAGCAACCTGTACATATACTACAGCCTGTGCATGGTCTGGAGGACTTGTGGGCTACAAACTGTAGCTGGGCAAGAGCTGTAACCGGGCAAGAGCTGTAACCGGGCAACAAGAGCTATAACCGGGCAACAAGAGCTATAACCGGGCAACAAGAGCTATAACCGGGCCACAAGAGCTGTAACTGGCCAACTAGACCTGTATGTGGACAAGAGCAGTAACTGGTCAACAAGAGCTGTTACTGGTCAACAAGAGCTGTCCCTGGGCAACTAGAGATGTCCCTGGGCAACTAGAGATGTACGTGGACAAGAGCTGTAACTGGGCAACAACAGCTGTAACTGGCCAACAAGAGATGTAACTGGCCAACTAGAGCTGTATGTGGACAAGAGCTGTAACTGGGCAACAACAGCTGTAACTGGGCAACAACATCTGTAACTGGCCAACTAGAGCTATATGTGGACAAGAGCAGTAACTGGGCAACAAGAGCTGTATCTGGGCAACAACAGCTGTAACTGGGCAACAACAGCTGTAACTGGCCAACAAGAGATGTAACTGGCCAACAAGAGATGTAACTGGCCAACAAGAGATGTAACTGGCCAACAAGAGATGTAACTGGCCAACAACAGCTGTAACTGGCCAACAAGAGATGTAACTGGCCAACAACAGCTGTAACTGGCCAACAAGAGATGTAACTGGCCAACAACAGCTGTAACTGGCCAACAAGAGATGTAACTGGCCAACTAGAGCTGTATGTGGACAAGAGCAGTAACTGGGCAACAAGAGCTGTAACTGGGCAACAACAGCTGTAACTGGCCAACAAGAGATGTAACTGGCCAACTAGAGCTGTATGTGGACAAGAGCAGTAACTGGGCAACAAGAGCTGTATCTGGGCAACAACAGCTGTAACTGGGCAACAACATCTGTAACTGGCCAACTAGAGCTATATGTGGACAAGAGCAGTAACTGGGCAACAAGAGTTGTAACTGGGCAACAACAGCTGTAACTGGGCAACAACAGCTGTAACTGGCCAACAAGAGATGTAACTGGCCAACAAGAGATGTAACTGACCAACAAGAGATGTAACTGGCCAACAACAGCTGTAACTGGCCAACAAGAGATGTAACTGGCCAACAACAGCTGTAACTGGCCAACAAGAGATGTAACTGGCCAACAAGAGATGTAACTGGCCAACAAGAGATGTAACTGGCCAACAACAGCTGTAACTGGCCAACAAGAGATGTAACTGGCCAACAACAGCTGTAACTGGCCAACAAGAGATGTAACTGGCCAACTAGAGCTGTATGTGGACAAGAGCAGTAACTGGGCAACATTAGCTGTAACTGGGCAACAACAGCTGTAACTGGCCAACAAGAGATGTAACTGGCCAACTAGAGCTGTATGTGGACAAGAGCAGTAACTGGGCAACAAGAGCTGTATCTGGGCAACAACAGCTGTAACTGGGCAAAAACAGCTGTAACTGGCCAACAACAGCTGTAACTGGCCAACAAGAGATGTAACTGGCCAACAAGAGATGTAACTGGCCAACAACAGCTGTAACTGGCCAACAACAGCTGTAACTGGCCAACAACAGCTGTAACTGGCCAACAAGAGATGTAACTGGCCAACAACAGCTGTAACTGGGCAACAAGAGATGTAACTGGCCAACTAGAGCTGTATGTGGACAAGAGCAGTAACTGGGCAACAAGAGTTGTAACTGGGCAACAAGAGCTGTAACTGGGCAACAACAGCTGTAACTGGGCAACAACAGCTGTAACTGGCCAACAAGAGATGTAACTGGCCAACAAGAGATGTAACTGGCCAACAAGAGATGTATGTGGACAAGAGCAGTAACTGGGCAACAACAGCTGTAACTGGGCAACAACAGCTGTAACTGGCCAACTAGAGTTGTAACTGGGCAACAACAGCTGTAACTGGTCAACAAGAGCTCTTACTGGTCAACAAGAGCTGTCCCTGGGCAACTAGAGATGTCCCTGGGCAACTAGAGATGTCCCTGGGCAACTAGAGATGTACGTGGACAAGAGCTGTAACTGGGCAACAACAGCTGTAACTGGCCAACAAGAGATGTAACTGGCCAACTAGAGCTGTATGTGGACAAGAGCAGTAACTGGGCAACAACAGCTGTAACTGGGTAACAAGAGCTGTAGCTGGGTAACAACAGCTGTAACTGGGCAACAACAGCTGTAACTGGGCAACAACAGCTGTAACTGGGTAACAACAGCTGTAACTGGGCAACAACAGCTGTAGCTGGGTAACAAAAGCTGTCATTCCATGAAATCTGAAATGATATCACATGTGTTCAGCCCAAAGACAAACTACATATTCCATGTTTATGGGGATTATCAAGAGACCTGTGCAACAGAATGTCAAAACCCCAAGAGCTATCCTATGGATGAAATAAAGAAAACAGTAGCAGGACAGCTGCAGAGTGTGTGATTACAGTACACAATCACTACAAAACAACCTGTAGATGGAAGTACAAAAATATCAAGAGAAATACACAGCAGGGGACCCAGTGCACAGTAGCATCGTAGGAAACAGCATCAGCCACCAACATACATCAAGTCAACTCAGAGGGAAAAAACCTCTACCGGTCTTTGAAAACTTGTAGACCATATCACAGAACACACATTAACACTTGACAGACAAAGCCTTCTGAGTGAGAGACTCAACTGCGCTGCAGTAGCAGCAGATCTGACCCGTGCCAGAACTGAACAAAGACAGGGAGACTATGAGTAGACTTACGATTTTGAAGTCTTTGTGGCTGCACTCCTGGCCTTGGTATCGGCAGTAGAGCATCATCTCCTTAAGGTCGTGGCCCACCCTTTCGGTGAACTCACGCATGCTGAAGGGCTTGGGCCTGTAGGCGGTGAAGTTGGCCTTGTCTGTGAGGAAGGCCAGGACGTGGGGCTCGGCCAGCTGGGGCTCAGGGATCCTCAGGTGGACGTCCAGCAGGGCCAGCAGCTCCCCAGCATGGTACAGGTCATTGCGGGACAGGCGGCTGAAGCGGTAGGCGTTGAGGTTGCACACGGTGACGGCAGGGAACACCAAGCTGCCCGACATCACGGCATCCACGCTTGTCACATGGGGGTAGGAGAGGAAGTAGGCCAGGCGCTCGGCACTCTCCAGGGCCAGGAGGCCCAGGCAGGCCAGCAGAGCGGCGGCCCAGAGCAGGCGGCGAGGTGTTGGCCGGCCGTAGGGGAAGATGAAGCGCAGGCCGTGGAGCGTGCTGGTGTGGGAGAAGGCTTGCCAGGAGGACGGGTGCAGACTGGAGCTCTCATGGCTCCCCTCACTGCCACAACTCTCCTTTAGGTCCATCATGACCCCTCCGGTCCCACAGACAAGGACACCCCAATACACAGACACCTACACATACACAGAGAGAGAGAGAGAAAGAATGAGAGAGAGAGAGAGAGAAAGAAAGAGAGAGAGAGACAATGCAATGAGAGCCCTGAACTACCACCTAGAAAAGGAATACATAATCACACGTTCAGTTCACACAGAGAAAGAGAGAAATGGGAGAGGGTGAGTGTCCCAAACATACACACCTGCAGCACAGAAAGAGTGACAAACACAGAGACACAGAGCAAAATAAAGTAACCCAGAAAGTCAAGCCAAAGACAGACCTACAGACAGAGAGAGAAGAAGAGCACGAGGCAGAGACCTTCACAACCCCCAAGTCCTTACTCCAGATAGAAAAGAGAGCGTGAAGAATAGAAAGATGCACCCCCAGGGCATCCCTTCCTTCCACGCCTCCACTCTTTCTCTGTCCCTAGTTACTCTGGATGCCAGCCTCTCTGTGCCTGAAACCTCCCCCCTCCACTCCTCCAATATCCCCCCGCCCTCTCTCCTTCTCTCAGTGACCGTTTTCGTTGTCAGGATCCCAGAAGTAAGTCCACTGTGACACAGAGTGAGAGAGTCATTTAAGCCACGAGCCAATCAAAGCCACCTCTGTGTATTCAGTGTCCCCACTTCACACACACACTCAACTCTCTGGATCTCCCTGTGCAACTAATGACAAGCCTAAGCACCTCTTGTTCAGCCTAGTGAGATGGCATCCAGTCTGTGTGCGAGTGTGTGTGAGTCTGAGAGTGTGTGTGCACGTGAGAGAGAAAGGGAGAGAAGGGGAGAGAGAGGAGGAAGGATAGAGCCGCTGATGATCAGCGCCGCCAGTTTGTCGCGCATGCCGATCCAAAGTCCTCCCGTTCTCCTCTGGCCAGACGCATCCGCTGATTCCGCTCTCCCTCCGCTTCCCAGCTCATCCATGGAGCCAGTGAACAACAGTGGAGCCAGAAGAGACGCACACGCTTACACACGCTCGCGCAGAGAGAGAGAGAGAGAGAGAGAGAGGATAGAGCACACACAAACAAACTCCTCCTCTCCACAGTGAAGTCTCTTATTGAATCTGCTTCTGTTTTTCTTTCCCTCTTGCTCTCATTTTTCTTTTCCGCCCGCCTGTTTTCATATCCCCCATCTCACCCCTAACCGACTGACGGATGGATGCAGGACGCAGATTGTCAGGGAGACGGATGGTTAGGCAAAGGTGGAGGAGAGAGATCACGCATGAGGAGTGGTGGAGAGGGATGGAGAGAGACAGAAGGAGGGGGGGGCAATGACAGAGGAAGCAGGAGAAAGACAGAAAGTCTCCACTCCCCCACTGATAACAAACACTGCATTTTGTGCCCAGCAGGCAAGGACTGCACAGAGATATCAAACAGAGAGAAGTAATGCAGAGACATAACCCCAAATGTGTGTGTTCTGTGTATCCCTGTGTATGTGTGTTAGCGTGAGTGAGATATATCACAAAGAGTCTGTATGAGAGAACTTGTGTGTTGAAGCTACACTTGACCCAGAGATATGTATCAGTGTGTCGGTAGAGGGGGTGGCAGGGGTATAGCGTGGAGAGAGCAGGGCTACATGTGCCAAGTAATACAAGGAGACAAGGGGAGACCGAGGGGGACTGAGAAGAGAAAGGAGTGTGGCTATGTGTGCAAAAAGAGAAGAGACAATCGAGGGAGAGGAAGAGCATAGTAAATGGAGAGGGCTACACATTTGATGAAATAGAAACAGACATGGAGTTAGGAGCGGTAAGAGCATGTATGTGGCTAGCCAATAAGAAGATAATTATAAACTGGTTGGTTCGAGTCCTGAATGCTGATTGGCTGAGAGCTGTGGTATATTAGAGCATATACCACAGGTATGACAAAACTTTTATTTTTACTGCTCTAATTACGTTGGAAACTAGTTTAGAATAGCAATAAGGAACCTCAGGTTTTTTTTGTATATGGCCAATATACCATGGCTAAGGGCTGTATCCAGGCACTCCACGTTGTATCGTGAATAAGAACAGCCCTTAGCTGTGGTATATTGGCATATACGACACCCCCTCAGGCCTTATTTCTTAAATATAGTCCTCTACACAGGGCCGGTTCCAGGCATAAGCAACATAAGCAGGTTTTGGGAACTCAGTTGGTGTCTCAACTGACTGATGAGAATCAGAATGGTAAAAGTTTATAAGTCATGCATCATCAGTTTCTCTCTTGTTTTGTCAGTCACTGACAGTCACACAATTAGCAATGTGAGCTAACAATTTTTACATTTTAATGTCCAGAGTGACTTACAGTTAGTGCATTCACATTAAGATAGCTAGGTGGGACAACCACATTTCACAGTCATAGTAAGTACAGTTTTTTCTCAATAAAGTAGCTGTCAGAAAAGTCAGAGCTTGTAAGGGGGAAAAAAGTCAAGTGCGAGTGGTAGTTCATGAACGTTTTTTTGTTGTTGTTGATGTTTTCAGAAGATGGGCAGGGAATCTGCTGTCCTAGGATGGGCAGGGAATCTGCTGTCCTAGGATGGGCAGGGAATCTGCTGTCCTAGGATGGGCAGGGAATCTGCTGTCCTAGGATGGGCAGGGAATCTGCAGTCCTAGGATGGGCAGGAAACTGCTGTCCTAGGATGGGCAGGGAATCTGCTGTACTAGGATGGGCAGGGAATCTGCTGTCCTAGGATGGACAGGGAACCTGCTGTCCTAGGATGGGCAGGGAATCTGCTGTCCTAGGATGGGCAGGGAATCTGCTGTCCTAGGATGGGCAGGGAATCTGCTGTCCTAGGATGGGCAGGGAATCCGCTGTACTAGGATGGGCAGGGAATCCGCTGTACTAGGATGGGCAGGGAATCCGCTGTCCTAGGATGGGCAGGGAATCCGCTGTCCTAGGATGGGCAGGGAATCCGCTGTCCTAGGATGGGCAGGGAATCTGCTGTCCTAGGATGGGCAGGGAATCTGCTGTCCTAGGATGGGCAGGGAATCTGCTGTCCTAGGATGGGCAGGGAATCTGCTGTCCTAGGATGGGCAGGGAATCGGCTGTCTTAGGATGGGCAGGGAATCTGCTGTCCTAGGATGGGCAGGGAATCCGCTGTCCTAGGATGGGCAGGGAATCCGCTGTCCTAGGATGGGCAGGGAATCCGCTGTCCTAGGATGGGCAGGGAATCTGCTGTCCTAGGATGGGCAGGGAATCTGCTGTCCTAGGATGGGCAGGGAATCCGCTGTCCTAGGATGGGCAGGGAATCCGCTGTCCTAGGATGGGCAGGGAATCCGCTGTCCTAGGATGGGCAGGGAATCTGCTGTCCTAGCTTCAGGGGAAGCTGGTTCCACTGTTGGGGTGCCAGGACAGAGGGGAGCTTGGACTAGGCTAAGGGGGAGCTGCCCTACTACAGGGGTGGGAGGTCCAAGAGACCAGAGGTGACAGAACAGAGTACAACGGGTTGGGGTGTAGGGTTTGAGCATAAGCCTGAAGGTAGGGAGGGGCAGTTACTCTAGTTGCTCCGTAGGCAAGTACCATGGTCTTCAAATGGAAGCTTCATATGGAAGCCAGTGGAGAGTGTGAAGGAACGGGGTGACATGGGAGAACTTTTTAGATTGGTAAGTTAGTCTAGTCAGTTATCATGTCCAAATACTGACCGGGCACGCATCCCAGGGGCCTTGACCTCCAGGGGACCCTCATTGATTTTGTTAGTCACGTTCACTTCGATTTTATTAACATGGCATAAGTCATGGCTGAAAACATTTCTCTAGGCCCCATGGCAAAATGTGTAGAACTGCAGAAAACTTGCATTAAAACGGCAACATTTTCTCTAGGCCCCATGGCAAAATGTGTAGAACTGCAGGAAATGTACTTTAAAACATACATTTCTCTCTCCATCGTCAAGAGGGGGGCCACTGAAATGTTTTGCGTTGGGGGCCCAACCAAATCTTGCTTAGGACCCCCGAATGCAATGTAACATTCACAGTTTTAGTATCTCAATTTTCCTGTTGCCCTCCCACTAAACTAACTAGCCTACTGCGTACATGATCACTATATGGGTGGACAAGGAAGCATTCAATTATCTTTATCTCGAAATCAATAGTCTGTTCAAATATATAGGCTAGGCTATAAAATGTGAGAGAGCATGGCAAAACTGGCCAACCCCTGAATGCTACAGCAGCAGCATGGTTTGTGAACAATGGGTCGGCAATTTAGAAATCCATTGGCTGTAGGATAGACTTTTGCTCTTCATTTCTGAACAGAAAAATGAGGACTTGTAGACCACCCCAGGCCTGAATTAGCCTAGGTTGACTAGATTTGGTTTGTAAATCTGGGAATGAGGCAGCAGTCATTTAGACAGATATATTAGAGACACACTTAGCATATTATATACTAATAAAAGCCGAAGGCGTTTTATCCAAATTAACATCTATAGAGACTTACCCAAAAGTTGTGATTGTGGTGTGCTTGTTATAAATTCCTTCCAGCTCTTAACTCTTTCCCTATTGAGACTAAACTTTGCATCCCTCTTTCTTTTTAAACCCAACACCGTTTTTTTTAATATACATTCATCGTCAACTGTGGGACCACCACGGTTGAGACATGTAAAGTAGATATG
The DNA here is from genome assembly GCF_018296145.1 of Oncorhynchus tshawytscha. Lineage (NCBI taxonomy): Eukaryota > Metazoa > Chordata > Actinopteri > Salmoniformes > Salmonidae > Oncorhynchus > Oncorhynchus tshawytscha. The sequence goes on along the minus strand of NC_056437.1, from coordinate 85,620,212 downwards.
TCAACAAGTAAAGTAGATATGCCGGCTCAAGCTCTTTAGGCATATGCAGCGAAAGTGGTTTGGCGCGTGGCAAATGATGGGTTTACACACTTGAACAAATGACAGGGGAAGTTACTGTAGTCATAATCTTCGCCTGAACACAGCATCCTTGAACAACACAACTTGCATGCCTGTGTGATTCATTCTCTTTTATGGTAAATTTGAGTTATATTATCCATATAATAGGCTACCGCTAGGACTTTTTTTTGCCTATTCGGAAGATTGACCTACCTTTGCGCTAGTGCTTTGATGATGGATCCTTGCGTGGAGCATAAAGTGAGTCAAATTCTTTATCTGTAGTCGGTGCCATCACCCCTTGTTTCATTCCAACCATTTCATGCGGATAAATTACCTGACGTTTGATGGAAACATGACATTCGAGTACAATTTTAGAAATGCCAACAGACAATGTTCGTTCATGTTGGGATCTTTTTGTTTCGGGTAAAATTAATTATGCGAATAATGTCGGTGGAAGCGCCTTTATGAGCAAATGTTGATATAATAACTATCATATAATTATATAACTTAGAGTGACGTGATGATACACTATATATACAAAAGTATGTGGACACCCCTTCAAATGAGTGGATTCGGCTATTTCAGCCACACCGTTGCTGAAAGGTGTATAAAATCGAAAACAGCCATGCAATCTCCATAGACAAACATTGGCAGTAGAATGACCTTACTGAAGAGCTCAGTGACTTTCAACGTGGCACCGTCATAGGACGCTACCTTTCCAACAAGTCCGTTCATCACATTTCTGTCCTGCTAGAGCTGCCCCTGTAAGTGCTGTTACTGTGAAGTGGAAACGGAGCAACAACGGCACAGCTGCAAAGTAACAGACCACACAACAAGACCGGCGAGTGTTGAAGCACATAAAAATCGTCTGTCCTCGGTTGCAGCACTCACTACCGAGTTCCAAACTGCCTCTGGAAGCAACATCAGCACAATAACTGTTCATGAAATGGGTTTCCATTGCCGAGCAGCCGCACATAAGCCTAAGATCACCATACACATGCCAAGCGTCGGCTGGAGTGGAGTAAAGCTTACCACAATTGGACTCTGGAGCAGTGGAAACACGTTCTCTGGAGTGATGAATAACGCTTCACCATCTAGCAGTCCAAAACACAAATCTGGGTGAACACCACCTGCCCGAAATGCATAGTGCCAACTGTAAGGTTTGGTGGATGAGGAATAATGCTCTGGGGCTGTTTTTCATGGTTCGGGCTAGGCCCCTTAGTTCCAGTGAAGGGAAATCTTAACGCTACAGCATACAATAACATTCTAGATGATTCTGTGCTTCCAACTTTGTGGCAACAGTTTGGGGAAGGCCCTATCCTGTTTCAGCATGACAATGCCCCCATGCATAAAGCAAAACGGTTTGTCGACATTGGTGTGGCAGAACTTGACTGGACTGCATAGAGCCCTGACCTCAACCCCATCAAACAGCTTTAGAATGAATTGGAACTCTGACTGCAAGCCAGGCCTTATCGCCCGACCTCACTAATGCTGTTGTGGCTGAATAGAAGCAAGTCCCCACAGCAGTGTTTCAGCTGATGTAACTGTGGGTTTGCACAACTAAAGAACTTCTGCACAAACTGTCAGAAACCGTCTCAGGGAAGCTCATCTGCGTGCTCGTCGTCCTCACCAGGGTCTTGACCAGACTGCAGTTTGGCGTCGTAACCGACTTCAGTGGGCAAATGCTCGCCTTCGATGGCCACTGGCACGCTGGAGAAGTGTGCTCTACACAGATGAATCCCGGTTAACTGTACCGGGCAGATGGCAGACATGTGGGTGAGCAGTTTGCTGATGTCAATGTTGTTGAGTGCAGCATGGTGGTGGTGGGGTTATGGTATGGGTAGGCATAAGCTATGGACAAGTAACACAATTGCATTTTATCAATGGCAATTTCACGTGACGAGATCCTGAGGCCCATTGTCGTGCTGCCATTCATCCACCACCATCACCTCATGTTTCAGCATGATAATGCACGGCCCCGTGTTGCAAGGATCTGTACACAATTATTGGAATCTGAAAATGTCCCAGTTCTTCCATAGCCTGCATACTCACCAGACATGTCACCCATCGAGCATGTTTGGGATGCTCTGGATCAATGTGTACAGCTGCGTGTTCCAGTTCACACCAAATATCCAGCAATTCCGCACAGCCATTGAAGAAGAGTGGGACAACATTTCACAAGCCACAATCAACAGCCTGATCAACTCTATGTGAAGGAGATGTGTCATGTTGCATGAGGCAAATGATGGTCACAACAGGCACTGACTGGTTTTCTGATACACACCCCTTCCTTTTTTTTTAAAGGTATCTGTGACCAACAGATGCATATCTGTATTCCCAGTCATGTGAAATCCATAGATTAGAGCCTAATTAATGTACTTCAATAGACTGATTCCGTATATGAACTGAAACTCAGTAAAATATTTGAAGTGATTGAATGTTGTATTTATATTTTTGTTCAGTGTAAAAATGTAAGTCTGTGAGCACTTGAGATACACACACAGCCTGACACACGAAGTGACACAAATATCAGTAGCGGACTAGCCATCTGGAATTTCAGGCAAATGCCAGTTGGGCTGGTCCATATATAGCCCAGTGGGCCTGTTTAACTGCACAAAATGATCATTCTCTTGCTAATACTGGGGGCCTCAAGGTGTGTTAACAATGCCAAGGCCAATTTCTGGTCCCAGTATCAGTCAATCACATTTCTCTCAAATGAAATTTGCAGTGATCCCAAACAGCTGTGGGGTTGCTGGCTCCTTAACGACTTAATTAAGCAAATCTCCCCTTTCCCATTGAAGTAATGAGCATAGTTTTACAGGGATTAGCCGTCTCCTGGGTAGGAGATAAGTCTTTATTATTTACCACCTTTTCTGTACTTAGCAAATGCTATCCATCCTGAGTGGATTCATTTTTCTCCATTTAGCCAACTACCAGGGATATTCTACAGGATGCAGCAGTAGTTTCCTTACCCAAAGTCATATACTAATGCAATTACATAAAACCAACCACTCAGCCAGGATATTGTAGTCTTCCTACAGTATGCATTGTTAGATTTGTACTGCATAATGGAATTCATTTCATCCTCTTGCAGCTGTCTAACTCCTCACACTGGAAAGCGTGGACATCTACCTGAGGGTGTTCATAACCTGCCAATTTAGTGATGAAAATATATTAAAAAGTTACTATCACACTATAATTTCACTCCCAAGTATCAATTTATTAATTTATTTGCTAGGTTGCGTTAGCCAGAGCTAGTCGGCTGTACCGGCGCTAAAACTTCTGTATTTTTCATCCTATAGCTTGTTCTCCATCTTCTTTTTAAATAGTGAGCCAACATGTTTTCATGACTTATTTCCCTGACTGATCGACACTTTTCTCATGGCTCTCTCTCATCTCTCTGCAGCAGATGTGGCAATATGTTTAGAACACCGAATCGCAATATCCAATCACAATATATATATATATATATATATATATATATATAAATATAAGAGAGAAAATTGTGTGAATTGCAATATATATCGTATCAGGAGGTCCCTGGCACTTCTCAGCCCTACCTGCCATGGAATGTGAAGTACTCTGTCATCCATTTTCACTCAGAAGTCAGTGGATAAGTCCCCAAACCTCTGAGTTCTGTTATTCATGTGAATCACAATCATGATGAGTCACCCTGCAAATTACAGAAAGTTAACTTCCTTTTCCACCAGAGATAAAAGGCCTCCTCTACCCCAGGGTTCGAGTGAAACGAAAACGACCACAGGGGAGAGTATTGTGTTGACATTTTATCAAATAATTAATGAAAGAGTCACTGATACGCTTGTGGAGAATGAACAAGTAAGTTAATTACTCTTTCATAACATAATGGCTTATGAAAAATAATAAGCTCTTAGATGAAGATAATTAGGGAGTATTAAACATGGGGAGTGTAAGGGAGTAGGAGAGTGGCACTGGTTCAATACTGCAGCAGAGAAAGGGGGGTTTTGAAGTTAAAGGGCGGATGTTTCAGCCAATATTAGATATCTATTCTATATTACATACACAGTGCATTTGTAAAGTATTCAGACCCCTTGACTTTTTCCACATTTTGTTATGTTACAGCCTTATTCTAAAATGGTTGAAATATTACCACATAATGACAAAGCAAAATCTGAAATATCACATTAGTACTTTGTTGAAGCACCTTTGGCAGTGATTACAGCCTCGAGTCTTCTTGGGTATGACGCAACAAGCTCGGCACACCTGTACTTAGGGAGTTTCTCCCATTCTCTCTGCAGATTCTCTCAAGCTCTTTCAAGTTGGCTGGGGAGTGTCGCTGCACAGCTATTTTCAGGTCTCTCCAGAGATATTCGATCAGGTTCAAGTCCTGGCTGTGGCTGGGCCACTCAAGGACATTCAGAGACTTGTCCCGAAGCCACTCCTGCATTGTCTTGGCTGCGTACATAGGGTCTTTGTCCTGTTGGAAGGTGAACCTTCGCCCCAGCCTGAGGTCCTGAGCAGGTTTTCATTCAGGGTCTCTTTTTACTCTGCTCCGTTCATCTTTCCCTCGATCCTGACTAGTCTCCCAGTCCCTGCTACTTAAAAACATCCCCACTGTAAGTATGGGGCCAGGCTTCCTACAGACGTGATGCTTGGCATTCAGGCCAAAGAGTTCAATCTTAGTTTCATCAGACCAGATAATCTTGTTTCTCATGGTCTGAGAGTCTTTAGGTGTCTTTTAACAAACTCCAAGCGGGCTGTCATGTGCCTTTTACTGAGGAGTGGCTTCCGTCTGGCCACTCTACCATAAAAGGCCTGATTGGTTGAGTGCTGCATTGATGGTTGTCCTTCTGGAAGGTTCTCCCATCTTCACAGAGGAACTCTGGAGCTCTGTCAGAGTGACCATTGGGTTCTTGGTCACCACCCTGTCTTGGTGGTTCCAAACTTCTTCCACTTAAGAATGATGGAAGTCACTGTGTTCTTGGGGACCTTCAATGCTGCAGAAATGTTTTGGTACCCTTCCCCAGATCTGTGCTTCGACACAATCCTTTCTCAGACCTCAACGGGCAATTCCTTTGACCTCATGGCTTGGTTTTGCTCTGACATGCACTGTCAACTGTGGGACCTTATAAAAGACAGGTGTGTACCTTTCCACATCCTGTCCAATCAATTGAATTTGGCACAGGTGGAATCCAATTAAGTTGGAGAAACATCAAGGGCTCTGAATACTTATGTAAATAAAGGTATTTCAGTTTCAATTTGTAAACATTTGTAAAAACCTGTTTACACTTTGTCATTATAGGGTATTGTGTGTAGATTGATGCAGGGAAGAAAAAATAATTTCATCAATATTAGAACAAGGCTGTTTGAATACTTTCCGAATGCACTGAACAAAAACAAAACGCAACATGTAAAGTGTTGGTCTCAAATTTCATAAGCTTAAATAAAAAAACAGAAATGTTCCATATGCACATAAAGCTTATTTCTCTAACATTTTGTGCACAAATTGGTTAATTTCCCTGTTAGTGAGCATTTCTCTTTTGCCAAAGTAATCCATCCACCTAACAGGTATGGCATATCAAGAAGCTGATTAAACAGCATGATCATTACACAGGTGCACCTTGTGCTGGGGACAATAAAAGGCCACTAAAAATGTGCAGCTTTGTCACACAACACAATGCCACAGATGTCTCAGGTTGAGGGAGCGTGCAATTGACATGCTGACTGCAGGAATGCCAACCAGAGCTGTTGCCAGATAATTTCTCTACCATAAGCCACCACCTACATCGTTTTAGAGAATTTAGCAGTACGTCACCTTCGGCCTCACAACCGCAGACCACATGTAACCATGCCAGCACAGGACCTCCACATCCGGCTTCTTTAGCTGCAGATTCATCTGAGACCATCCACCCCGACAGCTGATGAAACTGAGGAGTATTTTTGTCTGCAGTAAAAACCCTTTTGTGGGAAAACCCCATTATAATTGGCTGGGTCTGGTTCCCCAGTAGGTGGGCCTACGCCCTCCCAGGTTGCGCCACTGCCCAGTCATGTGAAATCCATAGATTAAGGCCTAACAAAATTATTTCAATTGACTGATTTCCTTATATGAACTGTAACTCAGTAAAATGTGCTTTTCTTTCGAAAACAAGGACATTTAAGTGGCCAGTTTTGTTGCTTCTTTAATCACGACAACAGTTTTCAGCTGTGAATCACGACAACAGTTTTCAGCTGTGCTAACATATTGCAAAAGTTTTTTTTAATGATCAATTAGCCTTTTAAAATTATAAACTTGGATTAGCTAACACAACGAGCCATTGGAACACAGAAGTGGGGGTTTATTCGATCGCCTACGAATTCTCAGAAGGCAGCCCGCCCTTCGGCCCCTTTTTCTCCACCTCCTCTTCACGCAAATCACAGGGATCTGGGCCTGTTCCCGAGGAAGCAGTATATCCTTTGTGTCAGGCTCGTCAGACTGGTGAACGAAAAAAAAAGGATTCTGCTTGTCCATGGTGAGTAATCGCAGCCCTGATGTCTAGAAGTTATTTTCGGTTATAAGAGACGTTAGTGGCGACATTATGTAGAAAATAAGTCGAAAAATAGGTTAAACAAAGCAAATAAATGAACAAAAAAACAATTGGTTGGGGACACGTAAAATGTCTGACTTCCTTACATTTTCCATGCGAGAAATTGCCAAGAAACTGAGGATCTCGTACAATGCTGTGTACTACTCCCTTCACAGAACAGCACAAACTGTCTCTAAACAGAATAGAAAGGAGTGGGAGGCCCCGGTGCACAACTGGGCAAGAGGTCATGTGCATTAGAGTGTCTAGTTTGAGAAACAGATGCCTCACAAGTCCTCAACTGGCTACTTCATTAAATAGTACCCGCAAAACACCAGTCTCAATGTCAACAGTGAAGAGGCGACTCCAGGATGCTGGCCTTCTAGGCAGAGTTGCAAAGCAAAAGCCATATCTCAGACTGGCCAATAAAAAGAAAAGATTAAGATGGGCAAAAGAACACAGATACTGGACAGAGGAAGATTGTCCATAACACTTTTTTCCAGACAAATCTAAGTTTGAGGTGTTCAGATGAAAGAAGAACATCCGTGAGAAGCAGAAAAAATGTAAAGATGCTGAAGGAGTGCTTGACGCCATCTGTCAAGCACAGTGGAGGCAATGTGATGGTCTGGGGGTGCTTTGGTGGTGGTAAAGTGGGATATTTGTACAGAGTAACAGGGATCTTGAAGAAGGAAGCTTATCACTCCATTTTCCAACACCATGCCAACAGGACATTGACCCAAAGCACAGCTCCAAACTATGCAATAACTATTTAGGGAAGAAGCAGTCAGCTGATAATCTGTCTATATTGGAGCGACCAGCACAGTCACCAGATCTCAGCCCTATGGAGCTGTTGTGGGAGCAGCTTGACCGTATGGTACGTAAGAAGTGCCCATCAAGCCAATGCAACTTGTGGGAGGTGCTTCAAGAAGCATTGGGGTGAAATCTCTTCAGATTACCTATTAACAAATTGACAACTAGAATGTCAAAGGTCTGCAAGGCTGTAATTGCTGCAAATGGAGGATTCTTTGACGAAAGCAAAGTTGGAAGGACACCAATTATTATTTCACTAAAGATTAAAAAAACATTATTTATAACCTTGTCAATGTCTTGATTATATTTCCTATTCATTTCATGGAAAACACTTGACATTTCTAAGGGACCACAAACTTTTGAACGGTAGTATGTATACACACACAAATCTGGTTTCAGCACGGGAATACAAAGTACAGCACTGGACCTGAGCCGGCTAGACCCACCTTGTTACACCTATATATAATTGGAACATGTGCAAACGACAGTAGGGTTTACCCTCCAACAGCTCAGATCTTACCAGCTGAGACTTGAATAAGTTTTACACACCAACACTGCCTGTAAGGAAAAACACAGCAGTGGGGGGTGAGCCACTGCCCCCTACTGGTAGTACATGTTCAGGTAAGGAAAATGGGATATATGACCAAAAGTTCCACAGGAAAAAGAACATGGTCGTGTAAAAGAGCAAAACATTGATGTATCTTGGGAAAATGTTGGCTGACTGGTCAATATTGAGTAGTTAATTAGGATGCAAGGTGATTTGAATTGTAGGTCAGTCTGTCTACAATTGAAGTTTGGAGGGGTGCGTGGGGTAGTACAGAAAGTAAGGCTGATCTGGATGTATAGTGATGCCTCTGAGGAGAGAGGTTGGTGGTGGTGAAATTTTGGCGTGGGCCTCCCATCCTGCTGGTTTAGCCCAGATAAAACCCCATTTGTCAGGCTGTGACTGTCCCAGCCGCCCAGGGCTCCACCAGACAGAGCTGGATGAATATATTTGGCCCAGCAGGAAAGAAGGATTTAACTCCACAGAGACTAAAACCCCAGAAAATCCCTCCCCTAAAGTCTCTATACAATTGTAATGCATGGTAAACAGGCTGGACCGGAACATAGCCAGAGGAAGGGGGATAGGAGAGACAGGAAATAGCAATAAGACAAGACATGGAGAAAGAAGAGCATGGCAGAGAAAGACAGAAGGCTCCAGGAGACAATGTTTAATGTCATTCACTTCAGGCTGATACTTCAGGCTAATATGTTTCATCAGCGCCATCAATGTTTAAAATAGTGTTAGTTGACTGAAAGACAAGAAAACTGTTTAAAAACTTTGAGAAAAATATTTGCAGTTCCAATTAATGGACAATGGCTATGAACAGCAGCATACTCTGCCTCTCCAATGAAATCTTGCAACACCGGTGCCTAATTACAGCACACCACCACGATGCAATTAAACCAGAAGTGTAGATCAATCAAGCCAGGGTTTAAATGGATATTTAATTGTAATGTTTGATTTTCCATATACTGTTCCTATTAGTAAGTGCATTCTCATGCATTTTAATTCTCAATCACTCCAAAGACCGCAAATTAGAGACAAGAAAATCAGAGACCATTTCAGTTGTGTATAGTGTATTATTGAACAGAAGTCTCCTTTAATATATACATGTTTTACAAGACATTATGTGCACATACAGTAGTTAGCTATGATTTAGGAGACTGCATTGTGAAGTAAAAAAATATACAAAACATTAGCCAGCAGGTCTTCAAACAGGGGAATGACTGTTTATGGGATGTACCCGTAGCAGTATGGGATGTACCCGTAGCAGTATGGGTAGTGAAGCTTCATTCAAATTGGGGAGATGCGGGAGCGACAGTCCCAGTTCCCAACACCTCAAGAGTTTTTCCCCCCACACGGCCGACATGCACATTTTCCCGGTGAAATTAATGGTCACAGCACACCAAACACAAAATGATAGCACTTCAGGCGACAAGATTCTCCGGGGGAATCAGGTAGAAAGGCATCCAACGTGCGGTCAGAATGCGTCAAAATCAAATTCACATTCAAGTGACAGCTTACATCTCCCCTGTATAAATGTACCTTGTCCGTAAGGGGTAGGTGGGCAGGTGTCAGAGGCAGTAGGACTCAACAGGCAACTCCCCAAGAAGCTCATCAAGGTCATCTGCACAACACAGAGACAGACAAATTAAATCAAACAAAAACACAGGGTGGAGCTGCTGATTGGTTTCCCAAGAACATACACTCATATGCATATCCAAGTCCCACCTGCGTCCCAGGACAGGTCCAGTGGTGCAGCAGGCGGGCCCAGGGGAACACTAGAGGAGCCAGCACCAGAGTCTGCAGAGACCTGTGGGGCCCGAACATCCTCTTCATCATCATTATCATAGAACAACTCCATCTGAGACACAGGGGCTCCTGGGACACTGGAGGACTGATCAGATGATTCCAACATTGGCTCCTACATTCAACAGTAGAGTTAGACAAACAAATACAATACATCTGTCAAGACACCAAGTTTTACTCATCAATGATTTGTCATTGTTACATCAAACTCCCAACAGCAGGATACAGGATAACAACAAGATATCCTCCAGCCCTTGGTAGTGGTGTCTCACCGGGGGGAGTGGGAGCAGCTGGCTCTGTGTGGAGGACGGGGTCGAGCCGTCAGGAGGGTAGATCCTCAGGAGGTTGTTGGGTGTCACGTTCAGGTAGTGGTTACGGTGGGACGGAGAGAACACACCCACCTTCATGAAGAGACAACTAATTATGGGTCTACAGCTAACAATTTTTGCACTATCAACTTTACACACAATTTGTTTTTGTGATTTTATTGTGAGTGGCTCAATCATTTTGAAGAATCCAACAAATGATTTGCAATGAAACACTAGTAAATAGTGAGGTGTGTGGCCTGTGGAAGTCTTACCTGTTTGAGCAGCAGTACCGCCCCCGTCTTGAGCTCCCCTAGTCTGTCCTCTAGGAGGCGCCGGTGCACTGTGCCCTGCATCTCTCCTACAGTCAGACACACGTATTACTACGGTGTTCTACCGGTGCAGTCAGAGCAAAACAGCATACCTAGCCACTGTGCTTCTGCATTGCTTGCTCTTTGGGGTTTTAGGCTGGGTTTCTGTATAGCACTCTGTGACAACTGCTGATGTAAAAATGGCTGTATAAAATACACGTGATTGATTCATTCCACATGGAGCACACTGGTCACATTATTCCTGCTAATGACAACAGTGTAGTAATCAGTGCATCCCCTCCAGTGGTAATCTGTTGACAGGTAGCACCATGGGCCACACTTCAGGAGGGAATGCACAGATCACTGAGACTTAATAGTCCGTGGTGATCAGCATGTGTTAATAAACGTTCATTTGATGCTGATCCATGATGACAGAATCACTAATAAGCACAACACTAAGGTTAAGTAAATACTTTAATAGATCCGCTCAGGTTCAAGCTAGGTTCAAGCAGGAACTGCAAGAAAATGAGAGAAAGAGACAGAAAAATGGAGGAAAGAGAGCCCTAGAGACAATGAAACCGCCAGCCACAGACTCACTAAAATGCCTGTGACCAGTTCTACCTACAAGCACAAGCTTACCATCAGTAGGCCTTACCTGTGGGATCCCTGAACACAGCCTTGGCATCAGCGTGTGTGTGGAGGATGCTCTTTAGTACCACAGCCATGTTGGGGACCTTGTTCTTCACCAGCTGTTTCAGGGCCGCCTGACAGAGACAGACAGACAGAGACCTTCGTATTAGAGCACTACAAAACAAGTTCAAACAACTGCCAATCATTAACTTTAATTAATTAAACATCTCAATTACTCATGCAGAGTTGCCATTAGCAGTGGCACATTAAGACTGTGGAAAAACAACAGAATAACCATTAAGATGATTAATGTGTGATCATGCTTGGGATGATAACTACTAACACCCCAGGCACAGGCCTGTCATTTGTCCTGATTATACTGATAGAGTGCCACCACAGAGACAAGGGCCATTAACATAGAGAAAAACAGCCCATCCACTTCTATCAGGGAGGCTGCCCTGGGTGCAGAAAAACATGCTCATGAAGTCAAATTATGCAAACGGTGTTACGCAAGTGTTACATTTTTGCACCAGATGACATGGCATTTAAAGCTTCTAACATTAAATATGCTATGTTAAATGATGCATATTGTTGAAGGGTACATGGCCACGCACAGCCTGAACACTGTTAGCCTTTCAGTCAATTTTCATGCCATTTACACTACTATAGGCTGTGTAAATTGGATACCGCTAAATGTGCTGGTCACCTTGCGGAGTACCATGGCCACGCTGTAAGAGTGCAGAAAACAGGAGGAGTTCCTTTCGTCCAATCCCATCTCTGCCTTCATCGCTGCCCACGGACCTCCACTGAAATCCTCTTCCTCAGTCTGAGAGCTGGGAACCTGGACAAGTTTTTTTTTACACACACATCACATGTTCATAAAGCAAAATGATATAATAAAGAATGGACAAAAAGGTTAACTAATATCATGACACATGACACATTCTGTAAATGTATAGGCTACACATCAGTGTGATAGTACCTGACTGGGCAGTCGAGCCACGGCCCCATGTGCAGGTGTCTGAGGAATGGCCACCACAATGTCATCCAGGCTCTGCCCATGGAGCTGCTTTAAGGAGAGAGAATGGAACCTCGCAGTAGCTTAGTATCACAACCAAGCACATTGCTGACTGCTGAGATTAGTTAGACTACAAATAAACGGACAGAGAGGCAGGTAGGGATAGAAGCAGAAAGAGACACACCTGTTGTGGTAGGATTCCTGCAGGCCCGGGGAAGCGGCGGGTATTGGGCCGGATGTGGTCAGAACCCGGTCTCTGGGGGGTCTTGTTGGAGTTGGACACCAGCTGAATCAAGTGGTTAGTGAAGATGGGCGGGTGGAGGGAACGGGGGGTGAGACTGGGGGAAGGCATGGGTTCACCAAACCTACTAGAGGGGGCTGGGGAGATGGGGTCAAAAAGGCTGCGTCCTTGAGCCAGAGGTGTAGCCCAGGGCCTCTGTACCTGGGAAGGAAGCCCTCTGACTGGCCTGGGGAAGGGGCTGGAGGCCATGGTGAGGCCAGATAACACTGGGCTCTGGGGTGGAGCTAGGAGGAAGGTAGCACTAGGATCAGGGTGGGGAGAGGGGAAGGGACCAGGGAATGAGGACCTGTGGAGTATACTACTACTACTGGGAAGACCAGACATTTGGTTAGAGGTACTGAATCCTCTCAGACCCACATTGGGCCCGGTTTGAGCACCACCACAGGCTGTGGGCCGTAGTCTTTTGGCTGGGGATACAGAGTCATCGCTGGGCTTGGTTAGATCTGCAGCTGGAGCAGTTTCTCGGACCTGAGCCCAAGTGCTCATCTGTGGGTCACTTTCATCTAGGTCTGCCAGGTCAACATCCCAATCATCAAAGTCATCCTGCGGCGAGGGGGCCTCTTGTTGTCCTGTTGTGTTTGACTTCATCTGTTGAGCTGGTGAGGAGCTCTGTTGGGTAACTGTACACAGTCCCCTACTCAGTGTAGGAAGGTGGAGAAGGGGAAGAGGGAATGAGGGCAATGGTTTAGATGTAGAGAGCTGTCTCAAACCCAAAGCAGGAGACTGTCCTACACTGTTCGGTGTTGAATTATCTGACCCTGGGCCATTCGACAGGCCCCTATGGGCAAGTATGCCTTCTGTGGATGGTTGATGTGAGTTATTCTGACCATAGGGGGCAGCAGGAGTTGATGCTGCAGTTGAACGGAGGAAACAGGACTGTGCTGCAGAGGACACAGTGCAAGCAGACACTGATGGAGCAGACCAGTCCATCTCAAGTAGATCCTAACACACACACACACACACACACACACACACACACAAAAAACGTTGTATAACTCATATTCAAAGAAAGCCAGAGGTGTTCAGACTAAATAGTTTCACAACAGTACTCTACATTACTTGTGATGTCAATCTGAGAATTTATTCAGAGGGCTATAATCTGTCATAACTATTATATCAGCAGGTGGTAATCACTGACTGTGTAAATCAGTTTGCAGCACCTCATCATCGAAGTCCTCCCCAACGTTAAATAATCCATTCCACTTGCAAGTCTGTCGAAAAAGAAAGACATCTTCAAATATAGCATCAACTAAGAAAGAGCTAGATGTAAATTACATTTTGCCAACTAGATGGCTGGCTAACACTGTTAGCTACGTGCCAAGCTAGCTAGAAGCTTCTCTCATTTGTAAACTTGTGGCAGCTACCGACCTGGGAACCAGAGCTAGCAAACAAATATGACTGATTCTTACCATAGCAGTCATGCGATCTCGTGTCGAATGTCTTTTCTAACTGCCTATTTATATTGGTACATAAAGATCAATCGGAAATGTAGATGTCATTTAATTCAGCCATCCAGTACTTGCTGCAGTAAAAATAGTATAACTTTTCAAGCAAAGCAAGATGTTGTAAATGCGAAATTTTGTGAGATTGGCACCGCCACGTTCAAGTAGAACGTAATTGCGTAATCAATGTCTACGTTACATGACGTTCGCGAGATGGGTCGTCACTTGTCGCCACCTGCTGACTATCTCAGTTAATGCAGTTCCCCGAATATCAGATTGCGTTCCCTGTCTATTTATAACAGGCACTAAACTTGTATTGGGGCAACAATATCTTGTGGAAGGACATTTGGACGTGTCTGTAAAACACGTCATGAAGTAGTCGAAAGCAAATTACATGATCCACAACAGCAAATGTACTATATTTTGTATAGTAACTTATTTGAGTTCACATGAAAAAAATCTGATTTCAGAGTGGTTACTACAAGTTCAAGGTGAGTAGAATTCTATATTCACACAACATTGATACTATGTAAATGCAATCTTCAAAGACCAGAGACAAAATAAATTGTTGTCTCTGTTATCTCTGTCTTGATTTTCGTTTAGTATTGGCCATAACAGTAGGTTTTTAGTCAGTGTCTAAGTCAAATTGGCTGCACTGAGTCATGTTGTGTAAACTGTAAACAACTAAAATTGGAACTGTTTCAAATGTGTTGCTTAAAGACCTCAGTGGGTTGCTTGAGATTCTGCTCCAGCTTTGGGTGTCATGTCCAAGGACACATTTGCCTTCAGCTCAGCCGCCTTGCATTCTCTGAAAGTGGATCAGGAGCTCCAGGAGTGGGAGGATAAGCGGCAGGCATTGGCTCACAGGAGGGCCATGAGCCGGCCACCTGTGTCCCGGGCCTCCAGACCCCCTCCCAGACAGCAACGGGGCCTCCAGGAGATCCGGGTCTATGAGGCCCGATGCAGAGACACCACAATCCACAACACATTCATGTGTGGGGACATGAAGGGAGTGCACACTGTGTTAAAGGACCCCTGCATGGTCAACGCACTGATGGAAACAGTACATGAGGAGATGGTGTGGGCTCCAGAGCTGGGTAGGTGTCAAACGCAGAGAATATAAACTCACTTTTACTGCTTCACTGTTGTCTTTTGTTAGACCTATCTGTGCCTTTCTTATAGATCTTCCAATCATTCCCCAATCACTGCTCACTGACTCTCTTTATTCCATCCTCTAAACATACCTAAGCCTCTCTGGCTTTGAGCATCTGCTAGGTAAATAATGTACATACTCTCTGTCCCTCTGGCAGGGATGTGGACCATGAGCTCCAAGATCAAGCAGACATCTGCATTGCGTCTGGCAGCCAGCAAGGGACACTCAGGCTGTGTGGAGGAGCTGCTGTTTCGAGGGGCGGAGGTGGATGCTGACCCTGGTGGCAGCACAGCCCTGCATGATGCCTGTATAGGTGGCCATGACAGCTGTGTCCAGCTGCTGCTAGCCCACGGAGCAGACCCTGACCTGCTGGCAGAAGACGGCAGTGCACCCCTTCACCTCTGCAGCACAGCCCAGACATTTCAGTGAGTGACAGCGCTCTTAGCCATACTGACACTATGCCTGGTGATCATTTCTATTATTTATAGATAGAGGAATGTTTCAAAGTTATATGGCAGGTGGGTCTGTTGATGTGGGTGCTAATGAATGATAAGATCATAAGGTTGTGTCTCTACTCTCTTCAGGTGTGCTGAGCTGCTGGTGACGGGTGGGGCAGAGGTCAATGTGTTGACCAGTGAAACAAAGCTAACGCCCCTCCATGTGGTGGCTCGTCGGGGTCTGGAGGAGCATGTGAAGCTCTTTCTGTCCCATGGAGCTGACGTGTCAGCCAGGAACCGTGAGGGGGAGACCCCCCTGAATGCAGCCTGTGGTGGGGCTGAGAGGCCTGCCGAGGCTGGGCGGTACCTCCGCGTGGTCCAGATGCTGCTGGGAGCTGGGGCTGACCCTGCACTGCAGGCAGGAAACACCACACACCTCTACACAACGCCTGTAGTAACTGCAGCCCACGCATTGCAGAAATTTTACTACAACACGGAGCCAAAGCAGACGTGCAGAACTGTGCAGGATACACACCCATGGACTGTCTGTTACAGGTGGGGTTAAGGGTGGGCCATATGGGGAGGCAGAGGGAGCTACAGAGAGTTATGTGGTCAAAGTGTAAGATCCATTTGGACATAAGGTTATTTAATTATATTCATCATTTTCATAGTCAGTGAGTGGTAGATAAGACAGACTTCTTCTCCTTCTCCTGTCTGCAGGTGGTGGAGGACTATCCAGACCAGCATCCGGAGGCTGTAGCACGCTCCCTCCTAAACCACGGGCCAAGGCCGGTAAAAGCTTGGTATGTCAGGGTGGGCAATTGGAAAAGTGTGTTGGGCCAAGCTGGGTGTAAAAATGCCAGTTGGAGGCTGCATTTGGGTCCATTTAATTCTATTTTATTGGGATGAAATATGTGCACCAGCAAAAGCTTGATTTTATTTCATTTGGGGTGCGCTATGAAAATGTTTTAAAGTTAATTCCCTGCAATTCTACGTAGACAATATATTTTGGAGGGCATGATAATAATAATAACCCACAGATTTCCTCCATATAGATGCTGAAGCTCTGCCTCCTCTCCCCTGCCACTCTGGAGGTAATGCTGAACTGCTATGCCGTTGTCCCTTCCTGTGAGGAATGGATGCAGTCTATCCCTCTTGAGATACATGAGGTTTGTCCTTTCCTCCGTTTTCAGCTCTCTCGTTCACTGCCTGAACCATCTAATGTCCTTCTTCCATTTCCCTCACCATCTCTCTGTCCCCAGACGCACCAGGGTTTCTTTGACTCTGTGAGGCAGATGACGAGCCAGCCCCGCTCCCTGCAGCACCTGTGCCGCTGTGCTCTGCGCGGCCACTTAGGAAAAGGTATCGACGCAGCTATCAGTAGATTGGAGATCCCCAGCTCTCTGATGGAGTATCTACTACTTCGGAATGACGGGGAGATCCGGTGAATAAAGTGGAACACATGGGACAGAAGCCAAGAGAGAGAATGATTTGCATTTACAATAACTAAAATAATGGTTGCAATAAATTGTGTTTTCTGTATTAATTTATTAATAAATCAACTTTCTATTTTGCCTTTGAAAATGTGATACTATTTTTCTGAACTAATTTATGTTATCGTATGCATTGCATTTGTATGGACGATTGGTAGGAATGAAAAGACATCTCAGAATGTATTGACAACAACTGAGACTGTATGACTCTCAACTACTTCCCAGGCTGCTTCATCTGCACCGGTGAAAGCAACCACCCACTACAGGTACACTATTGCTTTCATCTGTACTCTATTTTCAGCACATAAAGGAGAGAGAATGCGAGGAGAGGAAGTCACTTTTTAATATTTTAGATTTATACCGTTATTTGTTTCCTTGCTTGTGCCCGTTTGCGTACCAGCTACACAAGAGTTGGACGTCCCAAGGATCCCAGAAAGCACTAACCGACCTACGTGCTGGTGGCGTAACGTCATCTGTGTTTATGTGGCCCTACTCCAGTTTTATTATCGGGGCTGTGGCTAAATTAGCATGGTAGCATTTCGTCAAACATGATTTGACTACATAGCAGGTAAGCGCACCTCTTATATTCAAATGCGCATATAACTGGTGTGTGCATTTAATAAGAACATCTATAGAAAGCATTTGACAATGTAGTGAAAGTTAGCAAACGAAGGTTGTCCTTGTTGCTATTACTAGCTAGCTAGCTTACCTAATACCTAGCTAGTAACCTACCAATATGTCTTCTAACGTTAGCATAAACATTGAAAATGTTTTTATTCTGTATCTATCCAGTTCTCCAACGGATGCACAATGTAGTAGTAAACACATTAGTGACGTTTTAACTGGGTTGACATTTAGTTAGATGGTTTGTTAGCTAACTTTTGTGACAATATTGCCAGGCCATCACTTAAGAAACTATAGACGGTTGCTTTGAAGTAGCACTTAATCTCTGTCCCTGACAGTTGTAATACAGGTCTCGGTCCCTGACAGTTGTAATACAGGTCTCTGTCCCTGACAGTTGTAATACAGGTCTCTGTACCTGACAGTTGTAATACAGGTCTCTGTCCCTGACAGTTGTAATACAGGGCTCTGTCCCTGACAGTTGTAATACAGGTCTCTGTACCTGACAGTTGTAATACAGGGCTCTGTACCTGACAGTTGTAATACAGGGCTCTGTACCTGACAGTTGTAATACAGGGCTCTGTCCCTGACAGTTGTAATAGGGCTCTGTCCCTGACAGTTGTAATACAGGGCTCTGTCCCTGACAGTTGTAATACAGGTCTCTGTCCCTGACAGTTGTAATACAGGTCTCTGTCCCTGACAGTTGTAATACAGGGCTCTGTCCCTGACAGTTGTAATACAGGGCTCTGTACCTGACAGTTGTAATACAGGTCTCTGTCCCTGACAGTTGTAATACAGGGCTCTGTCCCTGACAGTTGTAATACAGGTCTCTGTCCCTGACCGTTGTAATACAGGTCTCTGTACCTGACAGTTGTAATACAGGGCTCTGTACCTGACAGTTGTAATACAGGGCTCTGTCCCTGACAGTTGTAATACAGGGCTCTGTCCCTGACAGTTGTAATACAGGGCTCTGTCCCTGACAGTCACAATACAGGTCTCTACTCAGGCTTTCTACTCATATGTATCTATGCACTTCTTTCACTTCTCTTTTGCTTTTCAACAGACACAAAGGACAGAGATGGCGGTGTGTGCACTGACAATGGACGGGATGGAAGACGGGTGGCTGCAGTAAGCGGTGTGTTACTCCTGGTCTTGGCCCTGGTCCTGGCTTGGCTCTCCACGCAAGTGGCAGATCGGGAGACCACATCCTGAGCACCATCCTTACAGTTGGGGCCCACGCCTCTCTAATCGGGCTGGGGGGCCATGACAGTTACAGTGGAGGGCCACCCAGTGCAGACACACCAGAGCAGCAAACACCTCCACCCTCCCAGGAGAATAAGCCAGAGGAGGGGGAGCCTGGGTCTGAGAGGGAAGATGGGGAGATAACAGGAGAGGGGACTGCAGGGGCTGGAGTTGACCTGCTGTTGAATATCCAGGGGAAGAAACCTCAGACATACCAGCCTGATGATGATGAAGATGATGAGGATGACTATGAGGAAGAAGACAAGGTTCAGAAGCTGAGCCCAGTGGTCTCCTGCACCAGCATCACGGTTCGTTTGAAGTTCCTGAATGACACAGAAGAGGTGGCAGTCCTGAGTCCCCAGGATACAGTGGGTCTACTGAAGAGGTTAGTATGATATGGCAGCTCTCATTATACATGTTCTGTGTTTAACCTTCTTTTTTGATTTATTGAACATGCATATCTCTCCCATACAGTCTTACAGAGACATTTCTTTCTCCCCTCTAGTAAGTACTTCTCAGGGCGGGAGCGTCAGATCAAGTTGATCTACCAGGGCCAGCTGCTTCAGGATCCCAAACGGACTCTGCTCTCCCTCAACATCTCTCACAACAGTGTGATCCACTGCCACGTGTCCCAGGTGCTGCGGGAGGCCAGCCCAGAGGAGGCAGCTCGCTCTGGGGCTAGTGGGGGAATCAGGGCTGCAGGCCTGGCTCTGAGCACCAGCAGCCTGGTGGTGCCTGTGTTTGTGGTGATGTTAGCCGTGGTCTGGTACTTCCGCATCAACTACCGTCAATTCTTCACCGCCCCTGCTACCATCTCCTGGTGGGAGTCACTGTGTTCTTCAGCTTCCTCATCTTTGGAATGCACAGCCGGTGAGCAGGAGAGGAGGCAGGATGGAAGGGCACTCATCTGGGCAGGAGAATGAGAGGGAAAAACAACTGTGTCAGGAGGATGAATGGAGTCAGGGGGCCTCTGCCTTAGACACCATAGAGCTCAACTGGAATCTTAAGAGTGGGTGTGCCTGTGTTTGTGCATGCACCAGCAAATAGCATAATATGAGATTGATTGTATGTGCAGAGATTCAAGTTATCTGGAATGTGTGTTTGTTAGTATGAAGCAGAGATAATACTGAGTGGTAATTTTGTTTCTCAGAAAAACATTGAGTGGGTCCAGCTCCTCTTGGTCCTTTATAGGGCAGAACCATCAGCATCACACCAGGACCACAGGCTGCTTGGTCCACTGTGTCAGCAACATCTTCTGGCCAGTTTGGCTTCACATAGCCTGTTCTGTGTTAGGTTGCTCTCAGAAATTAGGGTCTCTATTCAATCAGATCCGCTTTAGCCGACATCCGTATAGAAGTTGTGTGGGAGGTGGAACTGTGTTAGTGCTGTCAATCCACTGAGGTATAAGAACTGGAGACTGTGTCCAAGATGTCCGCCTTTTGTTTTCAAGGTTATCTACTCACGTTCGCATACGCCAATTCATGTCCGTCTATATCCGGGTTGAATCCAGTTTATACAGACCAACATCACATGCACACTAGCACTCAGTGCGCACAGGGAGCAGTGCAGACATCATCCAAAAACATGGCAGACTGATGAATATAAAATGTTGGCATCAGCTACAAATATTTGAATAATTAAATGGATGATTTGTGCACAAAGGTGATGACCTAAGTTTCTTATGAATTTTGAAATCTGACTTATCTATGTGGCCATGTATTGAAATTGTCCTTCTGGGCTGAGCGTCAGTTACACTGCAAAACTGTAGCAGTCTAAACCATGCTTTGCTTTAAGTAAATACCACGGAGCCATGTTTACAAGTTCGAACAATGGAATGTGAGATGTAATCTACACCTCGATGAGGCTGATTAGAAAACTTTATTTTAATTATTTTCAATTTGAGCATAATTTCTATCTAGCCTCCACGTTCTCGTTCTGAAGTAGGACAGGTGTGGCTTTGTGATAAAGAGCAGCCACTCACCGATTTGACAGCTCCAACGCAGGTGCACCGCCAGAAATCAGCTATCGCCGGTTAACACTTGATCTGATTGAATCTAGACCTAGGATAATGCATCTCTTCACATCATGGCCACATACTCTTTTCATTATATACACGTTAACGTTCCAGAAATGTTTTGTCTTTTTGTAGTACGTGTTTGAACGAGCAATTCATTTCCTCATTTGCAACGGAAACAAAATGAAGATTATACAACTAGACTTGACTCTAGAGCAACTTTGAAACCACTCACCATGGAGTGGTGGTTATATTTCTACTTTCTTTCCAGTTCTTTGGGAATGAGCTTTCACCTTAGTTATTGTGGACTGTAACGACTGCCTTATTGCAAGGCAAAACAGTTCAAGGATTTTTGTTGCTTGAATTACTCTACGCTAATATCTTTAGTTATTTTAAACCATATAAGTTCATGCATGAAAATAAGCAACATGTTTGGTTTAGAAAATACTGTAAATGTGTATTTACTGTACATAGAATGAATGGGATGAAACCACATCGGACACATCAGGATTTCTGTTGGGGAATTTAACAGATGAGGGAAAATCTCTTTATCCCTTAAGTTTGATTGTTTTCCTCTGGCTTCAGATTTAAAGACATTCAAACCAATCAGTCCCTGTGTAAAGAGGAAGTATGTCTGATATTGGACAAAATGACAGAACACAAGAAATCTGAATGACACTTAATTTTACTCAGACAAAGAAACCTCTGTACACTTGGGAAACTGAGATAAAGAAAACCTAGCTGTGCGTCACATTAATATACAATGGACATATTTGCACATGCACGAAAAGTTGTTTTTGTTTTGTGAAGACACTTTCTATTGCGTCATTTGTCCACACTCATATTGTTCAGACACACCGATACACACAAATAAACAGTTACACAGCATTAGTAATACAGGACATTCTTTACCCTGTCAGTAAAGAGGAACAAATGAAATGATCCATACCCAAAATAGGTGTTTTTTCACTTGAAGGTTGATTCTTTTAGTGCACATTAAAGTGATGTCATACTTAATCACTGGCTGAATGTTCTAAATGAAAGCTCAGGGTATATAAGATTCTCAGCGAGTATAGTCTGATGGGCCTCTCAAACAGGAATGAATAACATATCAAACTTAACTCGTTAGCTAGAGTAAAACTGAAAATGGCAAGAATAACAGTCTGAAATATCCCATGCAACAGCCATGGCACTTCTGTTGCAAGTGGTGGCGGATTTGAATTCCTTCAAGCGCATAGACACTGCACACAAGCAGAGACAGACTGAAATCAAGTCAAGTGATGCAGATTGACCTAGAGTATTATTGGGGGAAAAAGCAGGTTGACTCCACTATACTTTAGCATTATTCAAAGGAAGCAATGCGAGATCTACAACTTGTATAGAGTGATATTGTGATTTGCAGCTGAAGCAGATTAGAGAAACTTCAGACTGAGTATGAAACAGTAAAGATAGACAGGGAAGAAGCACTGTTTAGCATGAAGCTGTGTATGGTAGAGAGGTTGCCGTGTATGTATACAGTATCCAATTAAATCATGATTATTTTACATAGGTCATCATACCACATGTATCGGTATACAAAAACACTGGCTCACTCCATGATACATGTCAACATCTGCATTTACAATTTACTGAGTGCAGACATTAAATACACATTCTCACTTGACACAGTCAATGTAAACCAAAAAAGTTAAATATTCAAAATAACATATACTGACTCCACCACAATGGCACATTCAGAGATGCATAGTAATCTGAAAACAAATTAAATCACACACACAACACGGAAAACAGTCAACTTTACACAACAAACATTCATACACACATGCAACCACACATACACCACTGTGCAATACAATGCTAGTACGGATAAAGCCACCATCAAGTACCCCAATACTGGTGAAACAACAAGATGGCACTGACATCCTCCACCACAATAACAACGCTGTAGTCGTAAGGTGATGCAATTAGTCCAAGTCCCCTCCTAAACAGAGACAGAGTCAAAAAGAAAGCAATGTTTTGTTTTCAGGAGAAAACAGATCAGAGTGCAAAAAAGCGGAGTGTGATTGGTCCATGTCTGAAGCCTAAATCACTGATTAACAAAAACATAATTAAAGTGAACAATCAAATGGCCCATGTTTCTTTATAACTGGAATTGCTAAATATTGTATTCAACAACAAACAAATAAGAATGGCGTTCAAATGAAGGTGTGCTGTGTCCAGTTATGAAAAGAGAAGTTACAACCCCTGGGCTAATCAGAGCTGATATTAAAGTGAGTGAGTGGATGTGAGTTAATGGGTTATCATCTTTGCCTCTGAGAGGACACGGGTATCTGTACCTCTGTTAGGTATGAGACCATGACTTGACAGGCTGGGGAGCTGGATGAGTGGATGAAGCCTGGTTCAGAATTCCATGTCACCCTCCAGTCACCTTCCTGGGTACGGGTGGGGCAGACTGGGACTACCCTAGTTTAGGTTGTCATAGATACTGGGTGCAGGGGGAACAGGAAGCTTGGGCTTCTTCTTTCTGTTGGATAGGCCTACTAGACTAGTCTGGGAGCTACTGCCTCCTCCACTCCCACTGCCGCCCCCTCCTCCTCCTGTGCTGTTTAGGCCAAGAGACGTCTTCTTCTTCTTCTTGGGCTTCTTAGAATCTGAGTTGTTGGTGCCTGAGAGAGAGATCGAGAGCAGGGGATGAGACGAGACCGACCTCCACTGTATGAATGTACAGAATGTGGACCTGAATTCGGTTCTCTTACTAGCTTTGGAGGAGGCTGAATCGGAGGGGGAGATGTCTGAGGATCCGTCCCACTGTAGGCGACTCATGAGAACCTGTCCGTCTGAGGCGTCGTAGCAGTCACTCTCCACCATCGTGTCTGCATCGGGCAGAGACGACCTGACAGAGACAACAGCCGCTCAGATCAGACCAGCCACAGACAGCAGCAGGACACATGGTGGAGCCATTCAATCTGCCATACAGCACACCTACTGTAGTACACATCCAGGCCATACAGTTGGCCCCATGAGTGCTCATACAGTAGCTAACTAACATAGTCCACCCTCAATGATAAGGCCTGTCAATCTAACTGGCACAAAACACCCACAATAAATACATAGTCATTCAATAAAACTCCTCAAGCAAACACCTGAACATTTAGGGACACCACAGGCACCAGTCAAGATCGAATATATCAGTTCTAGGAATAAACCAGTCAGAACCAATGGAGGTCTGAGGGGCAGGGGAGGGGCACACTCACGCGGACGGCCCCAGGAGGAACACCCTGACAGCCCTCCTCTGTTCGTCCGTGTGCTGGGGGCACCGCTGGGACCTGGCAGGGACACAACGTGGCATTACAAACACCTGAGAAACACCTGCCCACAATGCACAGTGGCCCCGCCTACCCAGGGCCACGGCAGAGACAAGAGTGGGAGAGAGACAGAAACAGACACTGCCAGTGACCAATCAGATGATGGGTCAGGTGTCAGAGTTTGGAGGTTAGAGATCAATGTTTGCTCACTGACAGCGTCCAGTTAGTCTCTCACCACGTACGGCAGGCAGTGTCCAATCAGGGTCTTACATAATCCAATTGGAAAATATCTGTTGTTTAGTCCAATCAAATATGAATTGTTTCACTAATTTTACACAATTTGGTATTATACTGAACAAAAATATAAACGCAACATGCAACAACTTCAAAGGTTTTACCGAGTTACAGTTCATGGAAGGAAATCAGGCCCTAATCTATGGATTTCACATGACTGGGCAGGGGCGCAGCCATGGGTGGGCATACTATAGGTTCACCCACTGGGGAGACAGAATTAGTTTTTCCCCCACAAAAAGGCTTTATTACAGACAAATACTTTTCATTACCCTCCCACTCCTCAAATTATCCCGCAGGTGAAGAAGCCAGATGTGGAGGTCTTGGGCTGACGTGGTTACACGTGGTCTGCGGTTGTGAGGCCGATTGAATGTACTGCCAAATTCTCTAAAATAACGTTGGGAGGTAGCTTACTGTAGAGAAATAAATATTAAATTCTCTGGCAATTACACGCTCCCTCAAAACTAGAGACATCTGTGGAATTGTATTGTGTGACTAATCTTCTATTGTCCCCAGCACAAGGTGCACCTGTGTAATGATCATGCTGTTTAATCATCTTGATATGCCACACCTGTCAGGTGGATGGATTACCTTGGCAAAGGAGAAATGCCCACTAACAGGGATGTACACACATTAATACACACAATTTTTGTTCATATGGAACATTTCTAGGATCTTTTATTTCAGCTCATGAAAGATGGGACCATGATGGTTAGTTTATATTTTTGTTCAGTATACATTTTTTAAAGAAAATTAGCCAATAACTGAGCCCAATCATCCAATAAATACTGTATGTTAAAGGAAATGGAAAATAATTGAGAATCATATAGAGTTGCCACTTGTGTTCCCCAGAAATCAGTCCCAACTACACATGATCACAACACACCAATGAAACTGATCATGTTAAAAGGTCTCACAGAAACAACATGCAGAACAGAACCATGAGTGTCTGTTGGCAGCCTCCATAATGGAGTGGGGCCACAGGTTTACCACTTGTCCAGAACACACGTCATTCAAGTCACGGAAGACCTTCCTGACTAGCTAGTTTAACAAACACCTCTGAGAACCTGGTAAGGTCCATACTAAGGGGCAGGCTGAGGGATGGACACAGGACGTACTGACATTGACAAACTTCCAGGAAGATGTCTGTCTGACACAGTACAACCCTGAATGGCTCATCATGATCATAATCAGCAACTTTGACATAAGCTAACATCTAGTGCCAGCGCTTGAGAAACAAAAAGTATTAATGCGTTTGTGTGATAAAGGTGTGTGTGTGCACTCCGTGTAGCTGATAGGACATTAGGTGGAAATGACAAGACTATTAGAGGTGCATGTGCTGTGTTTGCGTGCAGAGTAATCCCTACCTGGTGCACATCTTCTTGGTGTGCTCTGAGATCACTCCACATTGCTGCAGACAGGGGGCAGTGTAGTTAGAGACAAGCCAGTCAGACACACTGCTGATAAATGTCTTGAGATTTTTTTGATCCAATACAGTTAGACTTGTGGATGGATGGTAGAATAGATAAATGAAAATGACTCACTGTTGTCAACAGAGACCTCAGTTCGTCAGGGCCTAAAGTTTCGTAATTGATGCCAGTGTTATAGTTGTACTGCAGTGAGGGAGAGAGAATGATAACAGACATCAACACACTAATAGATATGTAGGTGTGAACCATCAGAAAAATGGATTCTGGTTACCTTGTATGGATCTGCATTGACACTATTACTAAGCTCCCCTGAAAAAGAGAACAGCATATGATCTATCAGTCTACTTGCCAGACTCCCAAGGACACAGATGATGCACACAACCACCACCAACTATGAAATAAAGCAGTGATTACATTTAGTGCGATATCCACAACATTACATGTCACAAACAATTGATTCCTATGTCTAAGAAAACATACGTAAAATGTACAGTGTATGATGGGATGAAACAACGGTCTCTCTAGCTATTGACCAGTGAGGTAAGAGAACATAATTGATTATTATGTATGTGCTGCAATAGCAAGCATATAGCAAAATATATTTTAATGGTTTAATCAATCTGTGATTGAAATTGAGCAGCACTTTAAGGGCCAAAACCACAAATGACAGGTCGATCAAACTGCTGTGGATTGAGTTCAGGTCATTTATTACATAGGAACATCCTTGACGCTCCATAGAAGATAGCAGCACCGTTTCATTTCAGCTCCATTTAAAGAAACAGGGACAATCAGGAAATCAAGAATCAATGAAGACATGATACAAACAACAAAAACAAATGCAAACAAAAGCATGAATATGTCAAGTAGATAATGGATAGGATAATGCACAAGACGACTTGTTGAGTCACCTGAGAAACTAAGAGATAAACAGCTGTCTGCTTTAGAGACATGACTGTAGTCTATCATTACTGGGACCAGACTCTGACATGATTTTTTTTCACTCAAGTGTTGAACTAGTTAAACAATATATAACACAATACAGAAAATAAGTTGATATATTGCATATACAAAGAACTGAAAACTGGTGGCTGAACTGTGATTTATTGCACACAATTGTCAGCTTCCTGTAAGTCATTCTCAGCTCATTAACTTTGCACCATGATCCATGTCAAATTAAAATCATCAAGCAAACAGGAGACTGTGGAGCATGAAGAGTCGGCCTTTGCCTTATATCTTAATTGCTTATCCTCATCTTCAATGCTGCTTCTGATCCTTTTCATACTGCACTACGTCTGCATTCTGCCAACATTGCGATCCTTTTCATACTGCACTACGTCTGCATTCTGCCAACATTGCGATCCTTTTCATACTGCACTACGTCTGCATTCTGCCAACATTGCGATCCTTTTCATACTGCACTACGTCTGCATTCTGCCAACATTGCGATCCTTTTCATACTGCGTCTGCATTCTGCCAACATTGCGATCCTTTTCATACTGTACTACGTCTGTATTCTGCCAACATTGCGATCCTTTTCATACTGAGTCTGCATTCTGCCAACATTGCTGAGTCTGCATTCTGCCAACATTGCGATCCTTTTCATACTGCACTACGTCTGCATTCTGCCAACATTGCGATCCTTTTCATACTGAGTCTGCATTCTGCCAACATTGCGATCCTTTTCATACTGTACTACGTCTGTATTCTGCCAACATTGTGCATTTGACCTGGATTTAAGCAGCAGACTCCTTCAATGGCCATCTATCGTGAAGAATCCAGAAGGCCACATTAACATTCTCAATAGAAGATTTGAGACACCCTGGGTCTCTGCTAAGGTTCATTTCCCAGATTCTTCCCGGGTTGACCTTTGACCCTACATTGAAGTGGGGGAGGGCATTATAGAGCTGGCCTGGCAGTAATCAGCCCCTTCCGATCACTGAGGAAATGCATCATCTCTCAACAGCACGCATGGAGCTTCCTGATCTGCAACAAGGCTTTGGCCCCAGCAATGCTGAAACAACCAGAGTGTAAAACATCCCCAACCATTCAACCAACTACTCTAAAACTTTCACGCACACAAACACACACAAAGTTGGGCAATAAATTGGGAGTGGGCTCTATGTCCAACTTCACCAACACACTTCCATTTCAAGGCTACAGAGAGTCTGGACTCTAGAACATTCCCACAACTCCCAACAAATAAAATACCATGAGACACCATAATATTCTGTATATCAGAATGCATGTAATTTAGTATGAATGTCAGTAAAATGAATGCTGATTGAGAAATGATATTGACAAATGACATTTTAAAAAATTAAATAAAAAGGGGGCAATATGCAGTTGCTACATCCATTTTAGGATTTATAAATTAATGATATGTACCCATTGATTCTTGAAGAATATAACTTAAACTGTTATACCCCATCAGAACTTGTTGTACTCCAATGTTTGTTAACAAAACACTATACAGCCTCAAAACTATAACTTTGATATCACAATGGTCAGTCCTTGTATCCATAGCTCTTTCTATTAATTTGAGTGGTAAACATTTCTAGCACAATCCCTCAGCTTTTTACAGAATAAGGGGCGGGGACGATGCCTTGTTATTGTTTTAACTGCTGATTGCCACGAAGATTAAAAAAGAAAAATGCCATTCTAATCATGTGTTTCAATTGGAAAATATTTACATTCCAGATGGGAAATGTAAATGACACACAGCTTATAGTTTGTCACTTAACCTGCATCTTACATGAGTTCTAAGAGGTAACGTTATACTCACCATTTTTATGCTTTACAGATTTTGATCTTCTGGGTGAATTTGGATTCTAAGGAAATAATACACAAAGAGAACTGTCAATTTAGATTCACACTGATCTAGATGAACATATCACAAACAACTAGTGAAGCATGCAACAGGAAAAGTGAAGCACACACCCCTTGATCCAATTGAATTTGTAAAAAAAAATGTTTTAAATGTTCATCCTTGCCATGCTTGTAAGCAGAAAGTAGGGCTGTGACAATACCAGTATGGCAAAAAAAAATCCATGGGAAAAATTCACACAAAGCAGAGCAAACTATTTGGTCCTTTAAAAAGCTGCCGTTAGTAAAATTTGCACTATAGCTTGTAAAATAAATAAATGTGACTGGATAACAACTTAGTGATGTTTGTTTCCAACATTGGGGCTGTTTTCCTAAACAAGTTTCATTGCCACGATACTAACGAGTAACGTGATACTGGTATCATCCCGGCCCTAGCAGAAAGGGATACTTAAGGTTATTTTTAAAAATCTATTGGCCCCCTTGCAATTACATGTAGACAAAAACACCATACAAAACATGAATAAATATCTCCACAGCAATGAAACTTACCAAAGGTATATGTTGTTTCAAAGAATGTAAAAATACCTTATCTGACTTTCTCTTCTTAGCTGTAGAGGGAAAATAGAGGGGTGTAAGACAAGCATAGATGTGCTTGTTCAGCTAAAGTCACAAAAAAAACATTCAGACAGGGATTCACACTTGTTTTATTCTCACCTTTTTTTTCAGAGCCATACGACCAGTCATTGTCATTGACGTCATCATTGTCTTCCTGATCACTCTCTGATTTGTTGTTCATGTTGTTACTGCTTGCTATTCTGTAGACCAATATCAAGAAAATTATCAGAATTGCCCATTCACTTGAGGAATGTATTGGTTTGTTTTCTGTGTTACATTGTAGTGTAGTGTCCACTGTCCAGTACCCCTTGCTGACCTGCGGTTGGCGATGCGGCTGCTGTTGCGCCCCATGCCCAAGCATTTCTCCAGATGAGGGGCAAAGCGGGACGCAGCAATGCTCCGGTTGCAGTTGGGACACACACACTCCTTGTTTTTCCACTGATTGTACACTTGCCCAAAAATGTCCACTCCTGGTTGGTCAACGATTTCTATGGAGCAAGGCGAGAACATACATGAAAGATAAACTAACAAATTAAAAGCAGAGAAATTAACCAGATAACCAGACCCAGGAGAAAGCACTCGGGTCCTAACCGAAGTCCTTCATGCTTTCTTGGTCCGTGTCATCCAGGAAGAAGTAGCCCTGTTTGACAGCACGATGCACCTCGAAACACAGGCCCAAACAGGCGTCCTCCACCAGGTCCGAGTAGATGTCCTGAGCCAAGGCCTGTGCAGGACAGCAAAAAATAAAGCAGAGTCACAAAGGAAAGGAAACTACATGAGCAACTTCCTGTTTTAAAGCAGGATAACTACCACCAAACATGATAGGATGGTGAAGTGTAGTCCACTACTCACCTCTAGCTTGGTGTTGTCCAGGCCCGACAGAGACATATCCTCCATTTTCATTTGCAAAAGTTTAAGGGCGAATCACTGCCTTCTACATGGCAAAGCTATGGGGGACAACAGAGCTGAAAACAGGAAATACACACATTTAGTGATTTAAAATAACTCAGTCATTCAAACAAAAAATAAGTGATGAGAAGAGATTATCCATTTGTTGGACAAAACACAACAGAAGTCCCAGAGTGAGACTGAATCAACACTTACAAAGGAGCACCGATACTCAGTTGAGACCGCTTCTTCGCTAATAGTTGGCAGAGGTGACTGCCTGATATTGTTTTGGTTAGCTGTTGAAACAAATAAACAAATACATTTCACTGAATTAGTAAATGTGGTGTTGCGGCTACACAAGACAGAACCAGAACAAAAACGAAAGTAAAACCAGAACAGTTGTATTGTCTAGAGACTAGAGTGAGCATTAAGACACGGCTACTACGTGTTAGCTTGCGCTAACGTTCGATATTAGCTAGGATAGAACGCAGTAACAACTGATAGACAGCTAACTAGCTATCTAGTTAGCAAAACAAATATTTTCCTAATCTGCTACCGATATCAAAAACATTGCTAGCTAACAAATCAGCTCATTGCACATAATCTTACGAATACGGCTACGTAAAATTATTTCAATGATTTCTTTACAGAGAATATCATACTGGTCAGCTTGCACTCACCATCAACGTCCAATCGATGATTGAACCGTTACAGTTTAGCTGGACATTGACAATATATTATTTTGCTACATTGTATCTAGCTAGGATGATACATGTTGTAGCTATTAGCTAGTGATTTAAATGTGATCCCACAGAGCAGTCAAAGGGAAATAAGAAAATGTAAAAAGAGGCTGCCATTTTCCTTCCTAACAGACCTCGCTAAACGATCACCGAGGTTCTCCGTGCCGTTTTACTTGGCCTAAAGTAGGGGGAAATGGCAGAGAAAGGAAATTAACTTCTAATCAACTCAAATGACTGTACTTAAGTGCATACATTTAATTTATAATTGGATATGCAATAATTAAATAGAAAAAAAACCTCGGCTGTCTGGATCCGCCCCCTCTCGCGAGTGCCCTTTTATGTTATTGACGGAAAGGGAAGAGGTGAAATAATCACGGTTATCGTTTATCGATTAGTTCTCATGAAACAACCAAATCACATATTAGGGTTTACAGCTAGTTGTAAGTATCTGACGAAATTCTAATTTTTCCATTTATTTAGGACACTATTGTTTGGTCGGCATTTCGAACATATTATTTGAGGTGGTCCATTATCAGTAGGCAATTGTCTTCAACATCCATTTTACAATCATTTGTAAAAAATAATGAATGCAATATGTATACTTTATTAAAGACCAAGTTTATTTGCCAAATGCTTAAATAGCAGGGACATAACACCCTCCACTATAGAAAACATCAAAATGTGTCAAATGATCAGCAGTACAAATCTGTAAAGCCATTCTCATTTAGTCATTTATACAAAGAAACCAACATGGGGAGAGATAATAACTCAAACGGACAAACACAATCAAAAACGTTTCCCCTGCAAGCAATGGACTCACACCTCCGACGGAGCCACTGACAAGACTTGGCCAAATAAATCAAACTACAAATCAAAGTAATTCCACACAATACAAAAAAAGCAATATTTACAAATACCATACAACATGTCTGTCGTATCCCCATTGGAAACACCTTTCCCCAAATCCCTTTCCCGAATCCAGTATCCCACCCTCCATAACATTTCCCACATTCCCTTCACCAAATCATATATAGCCCACCATGCTGGTGTTATTCAGTCAACAATTATGAGATTTAGAAATGGACTAACTCAGTCCCATTTAAAATTGGGGCCATTGTTAACCAATTGTACTGCCCTGGAAACAAGCTAAACTTATGACATAACCAGTCCAGTGGGTCGTCTAACGCATCTGTCCTTGTGCTGGTAACCAACAGGACCACACATGACTCAGCTTCAATCATTTTGAGAAAAGGGCATTTTAAAAAATCTACATCAAGGTGTTTGTGTGGTAATGGGATGAGAAGTGCCTCCTATACCATGCAGGCACATACATCCTTCACAGATTGCAGTCGGTTCTGTACCCTTCTCCCCTAAGTGCAAACTCGTTCACTGCCCCCTCAAGGATTTAAAAGCATGTGACTGGTCTAAGAAACATTTTTAGGAACACAGTCTAGCCCATTCTCTCACCAAGCAAATGTTTTTTTTAATCCTTGGGGAGTGGAGAAGTACACACATGGAGAAGGGTAGATAATTGAAGCCACAGTCAACCACAGGATGCAGACAGCACACACCAATGCAGTCGCTCTCACACAAACACATGAAGGGGCTGAACAGTTGACTGTTGACCACAGTAAGCATGGGACAGGCTTACATTAAGTGCAAAGCTTTTTTGGGATACTTCGACTAAAAGAATATCAGGGTTGGGGTCAATTGTATTTTATTTAAAAGAACTAAATGGATCCATTTCAATCTATCCCTGATTTCAAATGGAACTGACCACAGCCCTCGACATTATTACAACAAATTCATTAAATCAGCTTTAGATCAAATAGAAGTGTAAAACAGTGGTTCAAGGAAGAAATCAAAACCAATATTAAATTGTACAACATAGTCTGTTTGTTATCTGCAGTCCGGGCAAAAATAACTACTCTGTAAGAGTGGCAAGCAAAAACTCTTAATCGATAAACGATATATTCCTTTGATACCACTAAGAAACATTCATTATTTATTCTGTTCAACAGGCTAGTGGATGAACAAATCTAAACTGAAAAATCAACATGAGAACCAACATGAGTCAAACAGAATTGTCTTGGACTTGCTCCACAAAGACCCTTGAAATTGTCCCCCAAAAAAGCTTGGACGCATTTCTATGTAGCATAAATAAATAGACTGTCAGTCACCTTTGAACTTGACCACCTGTCAAAGACAGGCTAAAGCCATTTTTCTAAATGCATCCAAATCTAACTAAAACTGTGGATGAATACATCTCCTCTAAATTTCCAGCAACAACAAGAGACATTCATAATGGCTTAATTTTTCCTGAAGATACCACCTCGTTAAGAACCTAATAATTAAAACATACACATTGAGAGCAGGAAGAAAGTTGAGAGGCGCTGAAGAACAAAAGACTAAAGGAAACATTCTCAAGAGTGCAATTATTTGGTCCCCTGCACCCCCACCCCAAAATAATCCCACAGACAAATAGGTTCTTTGGCTCTCAGAGGCCTGTTCACAACTCCCCTCCCCACAACCGTGGTCTCTTGCATCTGACAGACACTGACAAAACAGGGTGGGGCCAAAATCAAGTCACACCAAAAAAGCTAATAGAAACCTATTAGTCACAGAATATAGAAAGGAAGCCAAATGTCCCCACCTGAACCCAGCGCTGTGTGGGCTGGGCAGGGAGCAGGTCAAGGCAGGGTTGGAGGAATAACAGATGAAGGACATGTGGTGGTGTTAGGGTCTTCACCCTCCTTGTACAGAACAGCAATGAAGAAACACAGAAGAGAGAAAGCGAGTGAGAAATGGACATGGTGGGGCAGGGGCTCCCTCTGGTGGTGGGTTGTGAGGAGAGCAGGGCCAGCACAGTGGCAGCGCTCCCTGAACTCTTGGCTCAGCGCTGCTCAGTCTCTCTTGGGTCACCATGGACCAGTTTCAGTCTGAATCAGAGTCCGATGTCTCCACTGAGCTCGAATCACTGCTGCTACTACTCCCCTCTGACTTGTTCTCTTTATCCTCCGCCTCATCATCATCGTCATCATCGTCGTCTTCCTCATTCTGCAAGAGTAGGTGTCGCACAACAAGAACATTAGCCTCAAGTCAAGTCAGTCAAGGGCAACATTATAATTTCCAACAGCAATGATGAATTTCACACAAGTCTGAAAACTAACATCATCATCATCATCATCTTCCTCCTCACTGTCCTCTGCACTGGAAGAATCGTTATCTGATGAGGCAGCCTCCTTCTCTTCCTCCTCGTCATCATCATCTTCATCCTCTGTGTCCTGGGGGAAGATTGATTGTCAGAGATGAATGATGTTTGACTTAGAGCAGAGTAAAAGTAAAAGTAGAGTGGTAATGATAAACTGAACAGAGCTGGGACTTACAGACTTCTTGGTTACCTTGGCCTTAACTTTGGCTGCAGTGCCTCCTGGTTTCACTGGGGTTTTTCTTTTCTGAGGAAGACAATAGGAGATTAAGATTAACACTCAGTTTGTTTACATGTTAATTTGCCAGCAACTACAGGGAGAGTTTGTGGTAACACTCATTCTAAGGCATAATAGAATAGCACGGATGACTTACTTGTGAGTTGTACTCCTTGTACACATTTCTTTCTTGTGAGGACAAGCTCTGTGAAAGCAGGGACATTTAAATTTGTCAGGTCATTACAGGCACACAATTTCTAGGATGTTCAATGCACTTAGTGTCTGCAACAAATCAAAGATGGCGTACCGCCAGCCACCGCTCCAGCTCTACTTTGTACAGCTTCTGTTTCTCCTCAGCTATCTTTTTGTAGCGGTCCTTCTCCTTCTGGGGCTGCCTCTGCCAGCGGCCCCCGATCTCCCCCATGCGCTCCTTCATAGGGAGGTGGTTCAGCTCTCCGTTGGACAGCATCTCCTGAGAGAACTTCTGGTAGCCATTCCTGAAAGGTACGTTTACAAATCCTAGATGAATATAGTTATAGAAGAACAATATCGTTTATCAAAAACACAGACAGAAGCACTCCATCAGAAATACACTCACGATGGGGTTTTTCTTGGGTTCACCGTCAAATTTCATCTTCTTCCCTGAGGCAATGATGGTTGCAGGAGAGCGCATCTCACTCAGCTCCCTCTGTCAGTAAAAAAGTGCCAGTAAGTCTCAATGGACACTTAAATGTCTGGGGCCTCTGCCTTTGACACATTGGATTCCATTTACCTCGTATCGTTTCTGGTCCTCAGCTGCCTTCTTAATCCACATGATCTTCTCCTTCTTCTCCATGGTGTTCCAAGTGGCTTCCATGGCTTTCTGGGCTTTTGGCCGGTCGTTCTGTGAAGCACAGGAGGAATGAGGTAGATAGTCAGGACAAGGGGAGAAGCAGTTGACATGCTTTAAAAGGCAGTCCTGATCCAAGGCCATAGTTGTGTCACACACCTTGAACCTGGCCAGGTAGTCTCCTATGACACTCTGCTGCCAGATGTCCTGTGCAGTCTTGGGGGTGTCTGGCAGCCGGCTGCGCTCCTCTTGTCCCTTCTTCACAGACTCTGCCTTCAGGACCGTCTCAAGACGCTTGTACTTCTCCTACAGGGGGAAGACAACGTCAGTTATTTAGTTAACAATCACAGGTAGAGGCTGAAACCAGAAATCCCCTTTCATCGACACAAGCCGATGCCATATAATTGATGCGGCATCGTACTGCATTTTATTCTATACCATAGATATTTATATACTGCATCTTACTGCTCAGAACCCTCCCTCAGCTGCACTATGGTAGTGTGTATTAAACTGGGGTGTGTACCTTCTTCTTATCTGAGAGCTCGTTCCACATGCGTGCCAGCAGCCTGGTGAGCTCACTGTCAGACAGGTCTGGTCGCTCTTGCTGCAGCTTGGGTCGTTTCTCTTCAGAGAAGATGAACATGGCCGAGATGGGCCTTTTGGGCTTCTCTGGGCTAGGCTGCAATTTAAGCGATGGGAGCTTTTTCAATTCAATACAACAGGAAAGTGAAGCTTTATTGCATTTGTAAAAAAAAATCAAAAATCCCCTGCTTGAAATCATGCATACTACAGTCAATATCTATTTTGTCTGAGATTGATAAAATTACAGTCAACTCCATTTCATACTTCCTTATGATTGTTATTGTGAAATATGTGGAGCTGATGAGGTGAGTGATACTGACGCATTGTGGTACTTACCTTTGCTCTGCTCTTCTTTTTGCTGCCCCCGCTGCCCTTCTTAAAGCCAATCATCTTCTGCTCCCCCAGCACACGCTGCTGCTCCTCCTCTGATATACTCTGTAGACAGACACTGAGTAAATAACATACATACTGCCTCTGCTCTCATTCACTAGATACAGTTGAAGTTGGATGTTTACATACACCTTAGCCAAATACATTTAAACTCAGTTTTCCACAATTCCTGACATTTAATCCCAGTAAAAATTCCGTTTTAGGTCAGTTAGGATCAACACGTTATTTTAAGAATGTGAAATGTCAGAATAATAGTAGAGAGAATGATTTATTTCATATTTTATTTCTTTCATTACATTCCAAGTGGGTCAGAAGTTTACATACACTCAATTAGTATTTGGTAGCATTGCCTTTAAAATATTTAACTTCGGTCAAATGTTTTGGATAGCCTTCCACAAGCTTCCCACAATAAGTTGGGTGAATTTTGGCCCATTCCTCCTGACAGAGCTGGTGTAACTGAAGTCAGGTTTGCAGGCCTCCTTGCTCACACACGCATTTCAGTTCTACCCAAAACTGTCTATAGGAGGTCAGGGCTTTGTGATGGCCACTCCAATACCTTGACTTTGTTGTCCTTAAGCCATTTTGCCACAACTTTGGAAGCATGCTTGGTATCATTGATTTGGAAGACCCATTTGCGACCAAGTTTTAACTTCCTGACTGATGTCTTGAGATGCTGCTTCAATATATCCACATAATTTTCCAGCCTCATGATTCCATCTATTTTGTGAAGTGCAACAGTCCCTCCTGCAGCAAAGCACCCCCACAAATCATGCTGCCACCCCCGTGCTTCACGGTTGGGATGGTGTTCTTTGGCTTGCAAGCCTCCCCTGTTTCTTCCAAACATAACGATGGTCATTATGGCCAAACAGTTATATTTTTGTTTCATCAGACCAGAGGACATTTCTCCAAAAAGTACGATCTTTGTCCCCATGTGCAGTTGCAAGCCGTAGTCTGGCTTTGTTATGGTGGACTTGGAGCAGTGGCTTCTTCCTTGCTGTGCGGCCTTTCAGGTTATGTCGATATAGGACTCGTTTTACTGTGGATATAGATACATTTGTACCCGTTTCCTCCAGCATCTTCACAAGGTCCTTTGCTGTTGTTCTGGAATTGAGTAGCACTTTCGCACCAAAGTACGTTCATCTCTAGGAGACAGAATGCGTCTCCTTCCTGAGCGGTTTGATGCGTGGTCCCATGGTGTTTATACTTGCATACTATTGTTTGTACAGATGAATGTGGTACCTTCAGGTATTTGGAAATTGCTCCCAAGGATGAACCAGACTTGTGGTGGTCTACACATTTTTTCTGAGGTCTTGGCTGATTTCTTTTGATATTCCCATGGTGTCAAGCAAAGAGGCACTGAGTTTGAAGGTAGACCTTGACATACAGCCACACCTCCAATTGCCTCAAATTATGTCAATAAGCCTATCAGAAGCTTCTAAAGCCATGACATCATTTTCTAGAATTTTCCATGCTGTTTAAAAGGCACAGTCAACTTAGTATATGAACATTTCTGAACCACTGGAATTGTGATAGTGAATTTTTAAGTGAAATAATTTGTCTGTAAACAATTGTTGGAAAAATTACTTGTGTCCTGCACAAAGTAGATCTCCTAACCGACTTTCCAAAATTTATTTGACCAAACTATAGTTTTGGCGTGGTTGAAAAACAAGTTTTAATGACTCCAACCTAAACCCTGACTACACTGCAAGCGTCATGGTTGCAAAATAAATGTAGAAATCTATGTTATTTAATTTTTGCCTACAACCCGTTGCCAAGGGCTAAAATATAAGTCCTTTCTATTTCTGACGCAGATCACGCTGCAAGTCCTGCATCTCCTCATTTAAAAATATATATACAGTGGGGAGAACAAGTATTTGATAACCTGCAAAAAATCGTTGTTTCCTACTTACAAAGCATGTAGAGGTTGTCATTTTTAGCATAGGTACACTTCAACTGTGAGAGACGGAATCTAAAACAAAATCCAGAAGATCGTCTGCAAGTATTTGATAATCAGAAAAGCAGCTAAAATAGAAAAACCTTTGTTTGCTTACAGAGATCATACATTTCCTGCAGTTCTTGACCAGGTTTTGCACACACCCGCAGCAGGGATTTTGGCCCACTCCTCCATACAGACCTTTCTCCAGATCCTTCTGGCTTTTGGGGCTGTCGATGGGCAATACGGACTTTAGCTCCCTCCAAAGATGTTTGGGTTCAGGTCTGGAGATTGACTCCAGGACGAGATGCTCTCATTTTAGTTGCCCTGGCTGACCTGCTGGAAGACCCAGCCACAACCCATCTTCAATGCTCTTACTGAGGAAGGAGGGAGAGGTGATACATGGCCCCATCCATCCTCACTCACTCTGGCCAATTGTAAGCTGCTGCGCATGGGGGATGATTAGGTGACCATGATGGTATGAGGGACAGCATTGGGAATTTTAGCCAGGACACCAGGGTTACTACTTTGACCCCAGCTCTCTTCAGGTCATTGACCAGGTCCTGCCGTGTAGTTCTGGGATCTTTCCTCATGATGATGCCCCAGTGAGATCTTGCAGGACACCAGACCGTTTAATCTTGAACTTCTTCCATTTTCTAATAATTGCGCCAGCGGCCCTTCTCACCCTATTGTCCTGTAGCCCATCCCAGCCTTGTGCAGGTCTACAATTTTATCCCTGTGTCCTTACAATCTCTAGTCTTGGCCATTGTGGAGCAGGTTGGAGTCTTTTGATTGAGTGTAGACAGGTGTCTTTTAGAGGAAAGTTCAGTGCACTCCTACTGGCCTCCAACACCACTTCAGCAGCATCTGTGATTTTCTTGATTTTGTTTTAGATTCCGTCTCTCACAGTTCAGAACAGGGACCATGCTTTGTACCCAGGCTGTGTATCAAACCTCCCACTGCATTGTACCAGGTAAGTTGACTTTCTCATTTACAGCAACGACCTGGGGGAATAGTTACAGGGAGAGGAGAGGGATAAATGAGCCAATTGTAAGCTGGGGATGATTAGGTGACCATGTGGTATGAGGGACAGCTGGGAATTTAGCCAGGACACCAGGGTTAACACCCCTACTTACGATAAGTGCCATGGGATCTTTAATGACCTCAGAGTCAGGACACCCGTTTAACATCCCATCCAAAAGACGGCACCCTACACAGAGCAGTGTCCCCAATCACTGCCCAGGGGCATAATATTTTTTAGACCAGAGGAAAGAGTGCCTCCTACTGGCC
Source organism: Oncorhynchus tshawytscha (assembly GCF_018296145.1). Lineage (NCBI taxonomy): Eukaryota > Metazoa > Chordata > Actinopteri > Salmoniformes > Salmonidae > Oncorhynchus > Oncorhynchus tshawytscha. Next base: position 85,580,945 of record NC_056437.1, on the reverse strand, counting down.
CTCCAACACCACTTCCAGCAGCATCTGGTCTCCCATCCAGGGACCAACCAGGACCAAACCTGCTTAGCTTCAGAAGCAAGCCAGCAGTGTGATGCAGGGTGGTATGCTGCTGGCTTATAGAAGCAGGTACCCACGTGCCTTCTCCTCATTGGTTATAACCACGTGGGTGATTGAAAGACGAACTGTGTTGCCGGTCGTGGTGGTAATACTACGAAAGTTTAGATGCCAATCACCATATAAGTTCAAAGATGAAAAAGCCTGGAAGGAGGAAAGATGACTAGAAACGATTCAGTTGACCGTTTTATGTGTGGATTAATTGTCAGAGTAGAGGACCTTGTGCATTTCTGGTAAAATAACAACTCAATGTTTATATCCCAGGACAAATTAGCTAGCAACAGCAAGCTAACTAAATGGGACAAATTAGCTAGCAAGTGCAAGCTAGTTAAATTGCCATACATGTTTAATGCTTTTCGACTTGTCCCCAAATTAATGTAATTGGTTCAGAGTTTGTTTTGACATTTTAACCTGCGTTTCGTGATCACGTTTGGTGTGGGGGGACAAAATAAATGTATGCACGATGGCACACGCACAGCCGGTTTGGGTTCTGTGTCAGTGTATGTAAACTTCCAACTTCAACTGTATACAGACACAAACATACATGTAGAAAAACAAACTTACACAAAGAAACCGGTTCATCTCGACTTCGTATTCTTTCTTTCTCTGAAAAAGAGAATTGTGAAAAGTTGAGCACTTAGGACTTCTGACAGTATGTCCAAAACGTCAACATTGGAGTGAACAGTTCACCTGCTAGTGAAGTACAGACCTGCTCGCAGCGTTTCTGGTAGCCGTCCTTCTCGTTCTGTTTCAGCAGCTTCCACTGCTGGCTGCACATGACCATGCGCTCTGTACTGGGCACATCCTTCATACTGGACATCAACTCAGCACAGAACATGGAGTAACCATTCCTATAAAACACACACAGAATACACAACACGGTCACAACCCTTGTCACCATGTCCAGTTAACAATGTGATCACCCAGTGGTAAGATTAAAAGTGTGCTGGTGTGGATTAGTACTCACGGGGGTGGTTTGTCTGGCCTGCCATCAGATTTGTCCTTCAGATGTCTCTCAGCCTTGGTGAGGGTGGACTTGACGATGTCCTCGTTGCTCATGTTGAGCTCTGGGTGAGTCTCAATGAAGCCCTTCATCACCTCCTGTGGAAAACAAACAGGGTAAAAATCAATTAACCCTCTTGGAAATAGCCACGTCAGGCAGTAATTTGGCCATCTTCAGAGTCTTGTGCCTCATATTTGAGGATGCTCTCACCTCATATGCTTTGTGCATCTCCAGGGACTTGGCAATCCACTTGAGTCTCTTTTTGTCTGACAGCTGTGTCCACTGCTTCCCAAGACTGTCTTTAATGTCTTTGGTGGTCGCCTAGTAACAGATGTTATAGATTCTAGAACATATATGTTGCTTCAAGATGGACATAGTTAAACTTTAGCACGTTAGCATTGAGTGTGAACATTGTGTTTTTGTAGGTGCTAACAAATGGTCCTGAAAAGCGTAACTCACATCTGCGTGTGTTTTGAGGAAGGCCTTCTTCTCGTGACTGTACCATAGCTGCTGAGGCGTCCTGGGTTTCTCTGGCACATTAGAACCTTTCTTTGCCATGCTCTCCACCAGGTCGGGATGGTCCTCCCTATAGTCACACAGAAACCCAATGACTACTGTGAGAGAGAGAGACAGCTGCATGTGAGCTCTCACATGTTTCAACATGTTTTTTTTTACAAAAGAATAGACTTGAAGTTAGATAAACTTAGATTTTTCAGCAGGGACTAATGCAGGATGCTACCCTCCACAGCATTGTCTTCGAACCTAAAACCTAATTTTGACCAAAATTAACCGGAGAGATTAATGCTACCAAGGTTTCTTTCCAAGCTATACGGAGGGTGCTCTAGCAAATAAACAGTAGAGACCTGAGGATGCCGTCCAACCTGGAACTGTGTAGTGTTTGGTCTGATGCTATTTTGAGAAAGCCAAGAAGAAAAAAAAAAGAAAACAAATGATATTTTACTTTATGGGGACTGAATGCTGAGTTAAGGCTGCCAGGCTTGCAGGACAGACCAAATACAACTTTAATTAGCACTGAGGTGTAAGTAAAGGTGTCGAGGCCTTTGGGCCCAGCAAGTGGCAGGAATCTTTGAAGCGCCCTTTGAAGCCCCCTCCTGCTGTTCAAAGACCATTCACTGGCATTTTCTACAAGAAATCTGCCTCGAGAAATAAAGCTTCTCCCCAAATGGGTGTGACACCTACCCCCGTTTGCCTGCTGCAATGCTGGGTTAAATTCCACCTGGCGATCTGTTCTGTCTGCCCTGGCCTGTCTCCCCTGTCTGTACAGGTACCCCACCACACTCCCTCTCTCTGAGATTTCGCTCCGCCTCCAGCACACACGCACTGTTGGGGGCGAGTGACTACGAACTTAATGGCAATTTTTTTCTTGTGCATTTCTAATGACTCCTGCATGCTTTGTTATTACAAACTTTCTTTACCAAACCGTGGACAAACTGTTTGTTCCCATACTCGGAGACTCTGACTCTCTATTGGTTACACTGACTTTTGACCTTCCATCCTATTCTAACCACCTCTCGCCGGCTTTGCATTCATGTTACCTGATGAAATTGCTGTACAATAGGATCTTGTAGCCATCTGATGCACATTCAGATGTCATAAATCAGCACTGCAGAGCTCTCCTGTACTATGCCGTGCCTTGACTGTATTACTGTTGATGATATCTGGAAATGTACATGTACATACTGGCCCATCTACTGCTGCTAGCCCCAATTCTGATTTGTGCTCTGCTATCTGCTTCACTAATTTCTGCTCTTTTAAAAGCTTGGGTTTTCTGCACGTTAACACTAGAAGCTTATTACCTAAAATTGATCATTTGAAAGTATGGGTTCACAGCTCCAGATGTGTTGGTCATTACTGAGACGTGGTTAAGGAAGAGTGTTTTGAATACTGATGTTAACCTTTCTGCTTATAACCTTCCAAAAGGTGGGGGAATGGCAATCTTTTACCAAGGATCACCTTCAGTGCTCGGTTGTCTCCACCAAGTCTGTCTCCGAACAATTTGATTTGCTGGTTTTTAAGCATTAAAACTTTCAAATGGCTTTTTTGGACTGTTGCTGGGTGCTATAGTCCTCCATCCCAGCACCGGCCCTGTACCTAACTGCCCTAAGACATGCTTAAACCACCTGACCATGTCCTAAAGCAATGGGACTCCCTAAAATCTTTCTCAGATTATTACCAATCCCACAAGGTATGACTCAAACACCCCAGAAAAGGCTACTCTCCTCAATGTGATCCTCACAAATAATCCTGTTTTCTGGTGTTTTCTGCCAATGACCTTAATGAACACTGTTTTACAGCCTGTGTTCGCAATGACTGGTCAGTGAAACAACCTGTCCTGATGTGTCATAGACGCTTGCTAAAAAAACTTTAAAAATTAGCAAGTCTTCATGCTGTCCTCTAAAATGGTATATAATCTGCTTGATCCCCTGTCAGAAGTGCTTGGACCTTCTTTTTTGATATTTTCAGTGGTATTGTTAACAAACACATGAAAATGAGTAAAAACAGGTTAAGCCCCTGGTCAACCGTGATCTTGCAGTTAATCCACACTCAAAAAAGAATTGCATTAGGCGAAAGGCTCGGCACACGCATACTCAGGCTGATGGGCTCTTGTTCAGGCAAATTTGTCTCTAAGTGCACTCAGGCTATCTGGAAGGCCAAGGTTAGTTACTTTAAGGGCAGTTCTCTCTATGGGTCTAACCCAAGCTCTGGAAAACATGGAGAATAAACCCTCCTCTCTCACATGCCCATGTCCCATAATGATGATGGTATGGTTTGTTACTGACAAGAAGCATGAATGAGCTCTTTAATCACCACTTCATTAAGTCAGGATTCCTATGACTCAGCCCATGCCTCCTTGCCCGTCCAACATTTCCTCATCTCCCCACCCCTTCTAATGTGACTATCTCTGATGAGTCTCCCTTTTTTCCACTCTGCCCCCACTACAAAGTTTCTCCCTTACAGGCAGTCACGGAGTCAGAGGTGCTGAAGGAGCTCCTTAAACTTGACCCCAAAAAAAAACATCTGGGTCAGATGGTTTTCGACCCTTTCTTCTTTAGGCCTGCTGCCCCATCATCGCCAAGCCTGTCTCTCTTTCTGGAGAGGTACCCACGGTTCATCCTTTATTTAAAGGGGATATCAATCTGATCCAAACTGTTATAGGCCTATTTCTATCTTGCCCTGTTTATCAAAAGAAGTGTTGGAAAAACTATAATAATCAACTGACTGGCTTTCTTAATGTCTATAGTATTCTCTCAGGTATGCAATCTGGTTTCAGCTCAGGTTATGGATGTGTCATTGCAACCTAAAAAAAAGGTCCTCAATGATGTCACCATTGCCCTTGATTCTAAGCAATGTTGTGCTGCTATTTTTTATTGACTTGGCAAAGCTTTGATGATGGTACAGACCATTCCATTCTTGTGGGCTGGCTAAGTAGTATTGGTGTCTCTGAGGGTCTTTGGCCTGGTTTGCTAACTTCCTCTCTCAAAAAGAGTGCAGTGTATAAAGTTTTTAAATCTGCTCTCTCAGCCACTGCCTGTCACCAAGGGAGTACCCCAAGGCTCGATCCTAGGCCCCACGCTCTTCTCAATTTACATCAACAACATAGCCAGGCAGTAAAAGCTCTCATCCATTTATATGCAGATGATAGTCTTATACTCAGCTGGCCTCTCCCCCACATTTCAGGCTGTCTAAATGCTCTACAACAAAGCCTTTATTTTTTGTGAACAAGCTCTCTGAATTGGGATTAATTTTCAACGCCCGAGCGATTATTGGAGGACCAAAAAAGGCTTTTATTGGAAATCAAAAAAAAAATTAGGATTAAATTCCGGCCCCTTTTGATATATATAACACACACACAGTGGGGAGAACAATTATTTGATAACCTGCAAAACTAATGAGTGTTCCCACTTACAAAGCATGTAGGAGTCTGTAATTTTTATAAATGTACACTTGAACTGTGAGAGTCGGAGAGGTCCGTTAAGCGCAAAAATCCATGAAAAATCACATCGTATGAATTGTTGTAAGAAGTTTAAAGCATTTTGGCATGACAAAAGTATTTGATCACCTACCAACCAGTAAAAGCACTGGCTCTCACAGCTCTCACTGTTCTCCACTCAAATCTACCAAACTGGCCTGTTTGAACTCATTAGCTCATACAAGGACCTGTCCACAGACTCAATCAAGTAGACTCCAGCCTCTCCAAATGGCCAAAGACCATTGTGATGGACATGCAGGATAAAATTGTGGACTGAGGCTGGGATGAGCTACTGGACAATAGGCAAGCAGCTTGGTGAGAAGGCAACAACTGTTGGTACAGTTATTAGAAAATGGAAGAAGTTTCTTAAGATATCAATCACCCTCGGCCTGGGGCTCCATGCAAGATCTCACCTCGTGGGGCATCAAACATCATAAGGAAGGTGAGGGATCCAGCCCAGAACACACGGTAGAACTTTTGTCAATGATCTGAAGAGAGCTGGGACCACAGTCTCAAAGAAAAACCATTCGTGAAGACTCATCCCAGTCATGAATTAAAATCCTGGTGGCAGCACACGCAAGGTCCCCCTGCTCAAGCCAGCGATGTCAGGCCCATCTGGTTTGCAATGACCATCTGGATGATCCAGAGGAGGAAATGGGAGAAGGTCATGTGGTCTGATGAGACACTAGAGAGCTTTGGTCAAAACTCCGCCTGCGCCGTGTTTGGAGGAAGAAGAAGGATGAGTACAACACCAAGAACGCCATCCCAACCGTGAAGCACGTGGTGGAAACATCATTATTTGGGCATGCTTTTGCAAAGATGACAGACCTGAATGCACCGTATTGAGGAGGATGGATGGGGCCATGTATTGCGAGATCTTGGCCAACAACCTCTTTACCCCAGTAAGAGCATTGAAGATGGTTCGTGGCTGGGTCTTCCAGCATGACAACGACCCGAAACACACAGCCAGGGCACTAAGGAGTGGCTCCTTAAGAAGCAGATCTAGCCAGTCTCCAGACCTGACAAAGAAAATCTTTGGAGGGAGCTGAATAATCTGTATTGCCCAGCGACAGCCCCAAAACCTGAAGGATCTGGAGAAGGGGGGTCAAAATCCCTGCTGCAGTGTGTGCAAACCTGGTCAAGAACTACAGGAAACGTATGATCTCTGTAATTGCAAACAAAGGTTTCTGTACCAAATATTAAAAGTTCTGCTTTTCTGATGTATCAAATACTTATGTCATGCAATAAAATGCTAATTAATTACTTAAATCATACAATGTGATCTTCTGGATTTTTGTTTTAGATTCCGTCTCTCACAGTTGAAGTGGTACCTATGATAAAAATTTGACCTCTACATGCTTTGTAAGTAGGAAAACCTGCAAAATCAGCAGTGTATCAAATAATTGTTCTCCCACTGTGTGCGTTTATATATATATATATATATATATATAAAAAAAATGTAATAATGACCATTACAACAATACTGAATGAACACTTATTTTTAACTTAATACATAAATAAAATCTATTTAGTCTCAAATAAATAATGAAACATGGTCAATTTGGTTTAAATAATGCAAAAAGTGTTGGAGAAGAAAGTAAAAGTGCAATATGTGCCATGCAAAAGCTAACGTTTAAGATCCTTGCTCGAACATATGAAAGCTGGTGGTTCCTTTTAACATGTCTTCAATATTCTCAGGTAAGAAGTTTTAAGTTGTAGTTATTATAGGACTATTTCTCTCTATACCATTTGTATTTCATATACCTTTGACTATTGGATGTTCTTATAGGTACTTTAGTATTGCCAGCCTAATCTCGGGAGTTGATAGGCTTGAAGTCAAAAACAGCGCAATGCTTGAAGCACAGCAAAGAGCTGCTGGCAAATGCACGAACCTTCTGCTGCCTACCACCACTCAGTCCGACTGATCTATCAAATCATAGACTTAATTTGTAATATAATAACACAGAAATACGATGTCATAGGTCATTAACATGGTCAAATCCGGAAAACTATCATTTAGAAAACAAAATGTCATTTTTTTTCCCAGTGAAATACGGAACTGTTCCGTATTTTATCAAACGGGTGGCATCCCTAAGTCTAAATATTGCTGTTACATTGCACAACCTTCAGTGTTAAGTCATTATGTACAATTCTGGAAAATTAATGACGGTCTTTGTTAGGAAGAAATGGTCTTCACACAGTTCGCAACGAGCCAGGTGGCCCAAACTGCTGCATATACCCCGACTCTGCTTGCACAGAACGCAAGAGAAGTGACACAATTTCCATAGTTAAAAGAAATTCATGTTAGCGGGAAATATTAACTAAATATGCAGGTTTAAAAATATATACTTGTGTATTGATTTTAGAAAGGCATTGATGTTTATGGTTAGGTACACATTGGTGCAACGACAGTGCTTTTCACCGATGCGCTTGTTAAATCATCCGTTTGGCGAAAGTAGGCTGTGATTCAATGATAAATTAACAGGCACCGTATCGATTATATGCAACACAGGACAAGCTAGATAAACTAGTAATATCATCAACCATGTGTAGTTAACTAGTGATTGTTAAGATGTATTGTTTTTATAAGATAAGTTTAATGCTAGCTAGCACCTTACCTTGGCTCCTTGCTGCACTCATAACAGGTAGTCAGCCTGCCAGTCTCCTCGTGGAGGGCAATGTAATCGGCCAATATCGGTGTCCAAAAATGCATATTACCGATTGTTATGAAAACTTGAAAATCTGCCTAATTAAATCGAGTAAACCTCTACTCTCTACCTTTGTTTTGGAGGTGTTCAGAACAAGGTCATGTGTGGGTTTGGTAAGAAGAATGTACTCTTCCCACAGGTATTATTGCTACCTCTAAGGGGTTTAGAGCTTGAGGTAGTCACCTCATACGAGTACTTGGGAGTATGGCTAGATGATACACTGTCCTTATCGCAGCACATATCAAATCTGCAGGCTGGCTTCCTCGATCATAATCGGTATGAGAGATCACCCCTCTTTCGCACCCAACTGCCAAACTAACCCCTATTCAGGGACTATGCTAGATCAAGGTATGGGTGCGCTCGAGGCGGCTAGATGTATTTTTTTATCATTCAGCCATCAGATTTGCCACCAATGCTCCTTATTTAACTAGGCAAGTCAGTTATGAACAAATTCTTATTTACAATGACGGCCTAGGAGCAGTGGAGTTAACTGCCTTGTTCAGGGGCAGAGCGACAGATTTTTACCTTGTCAGCTCAGGGATTGATCTCCAACCTTTACGGTTACTAGCCCAACGCTCTAACCACTAGTCTGCAACTTCCCCAACACCACTTTCCATTCATTTGTATAGCAGACCCACATGCCGAGATTGAGTCGAAGGCTCTTTTGAAATCAACATGGTATGAAGACTTTGCCTTTGTTTTGGTTTGTTTGTTTTGTCAATTAGGGTGTGCAGGGTGAATACGTGGTCTGTCGTACGATAATAATGGTAAGAAGCCAATTTGACATTTGCTCAGTACATTGTTTTCACTGAGGAAATGTACGAGTCTGCTGTTAATGATAACGCAGATGATTTCCCCAAGGTTTCTGTTGATGCATATCCCATGGTAGTTATTGGGGTGAAATTTGTCTCCACTTATGTGGATTGGGGTGATCAGTAGAACACATCACTGCACTCTATACTCCTTTGTAAACTGGTCATCTCTGTATACCCAACGCAAGACCCACTGGTTGATGCTTATTTATAAAACCCTCTTAAGCCTCACTCCCCCTATCTGAGATATCTACTGCAGCCCTCATCCTCCACATACAACACCCGTTCTGCCAGTCACATTCTGTTAAAGGTCCCCAAAGAACACACATCCTTGGGTTGCTCCTCTTCTCAGTTCACTGCAACTAGCGACTGGAACGAGCTGCAGCAAACACTTAAATTGGACAGTTTATTCTCAAACTCTTCATTCAAAGACTCAATCACAGACACTCTTACTGACAGTTGTGGCTGCTTTGTGTGATGTATTATTGTCTCTACCTTCATGCCATTCGCACTGTTGTCGGTGCCCAATAATGTTTGTACCATGTTGTTATAATGTTGTGTTGCTGCCTTGCTATGTTGTGGTCTTAGGTCTCTCTTTATGTAGTGTTATTTCGTGTCGTGATGTGTGTTTTGTCCTATATTTATATTTTATTTTTAATCCCAGCAGGAGGCCTTTTGCCTTTTGGTAGGCCGTCATTGTAAATAAGAATTTGTTCTTGACTGACTTTCCTAGTTAAATAAAGGTTAAATAAAAATAAACATACTCATCGAGCAAATTAAAACACATTCAACACAATGGAGAAATCCCCCCTTCAAATATAGATTTACTCCAGTTGCAGATAACCTAAATTTGAACCTTACCTGAACTTTGACATGCTGTGCCCAAACGTTTCTTTGTCTTTCTGGAAGTCTTCTAGATATTTTTTCTGTTGTCAAAAAAAAACAAGTCAGTCGACCATGAGCAACGTCAGCAAATTACTTAGTTCAAATAAATTGTATCTACCAGGGAGAACATATTTACCCCCCATCCCAAACGTCACTATATCCCTCCCTTTAATTGCATCTCTTCCTTTCCTTCCCACACTCTCCCTGCTTCTGACCTTCTTTTTGTCAGGCAGCCCTCTGTACTTCATGGAGAGGATCTTGGTGAGGTCTAGGTTGCTCATCTCAGGGTGCAGCTTGGCATACTTGGCCCTCTTCTCAATGAAGAAGCGGAAATATGGCGTCAGGGGCTTTTTAGGGAAATCTGGATGCTTCTGTTCAGTGAAAAATAAAAAATAAGAACATTTGAAAAAAATAATACCAAATAGGAGTAAAATTACACACAAAAAGACAGTCAAATCAGTCATCAGATGACTGAATTTGCTAAGAAAATAATGTGTCACCTGTGAAAGTATCAACTGATAGTGTCTATCATAAAAAGAGGATATGCAGCTCACCTTCAGCTTCTTGCCCTTATAAGGGTTCTTGATGAAGTCTTGGGCATCAAAAATCAGCTCTGTTAATGTGCGAAATTTACGGATCTGAACCAAAGACACAGAACAACAACATAAAACACATTGCAAAGGCAAGATGCAGTATGTATATATTGAACTGACAAGAGTTGGAAATCCACTTTTATTCTCAAATACACCAGTTCACAGTATAGCATGAGAGACATGGCGTACCACTTTGGAGACCTCGTTCCACTTCTGTTTGCACATCTCTCCTGTGAATGAGTTGAAGGCCACCTTCTCCCAGTCCAGATGGGACTCCGACGTCTTGTACTTGGCCAGGTCCTTCTGGGGAAGATTTACTTTCATGGCCTCCAGCAGATTCAGAAGGTCGTCCTGCGTCCACACTATAGCCACACAAGGACACACACATCAGCGTGTCTGTCCTGCAACCATTATCCTGGCATTATCCTTAAATCATGAATCTCTACATTTTGCACAATAATCTGAAGGGGATGGAAGGAAGAAGCTCCATGTTGTGACTATATCTCACCTTGATTGACTACTAGGATCTCACGTTGATTGACTATGATCTCACCTTGGTCTTTAGTGGACGAGTCCATTTCTCCATTCATCTGTACTTTCTTTAACCTGCACATAAACAAAACAGATAGCAATAAAACACTATCCCTTTCTTTTAAATGGCTGTGAATAATATACAAGGTGCAGTGAGTCATTGTTAATCTTACCAACAATTTACTCTCACTACTGTGCCAGCAAAAAAAATCTACACAGTATACATAATAGTTACCTATGCATACACCTAATGCATGCAAATGTGAGAAAGTAACAGAAAACTACTTTGGCCAATGCTATACCTTGTGATATTAGGAAATAAGTTGAAAAAAATAATGCTTGGAGGTTAAACACATTTGAAATGGCATAGGTTAGAGGTTAAAAATGTATATCATTCTACTAGTATATCGACTTGCACATTAAAATAAGTGTGTAAAATGTGATACTGAAAACAAGATTTATTGGACAGAGATTATTCGACTGATTTTAATCATTCCAAACATGCTATTAGGTAAGAAATTCCAGCCTTTTAAAATCCTGGAAATTAAAATCGACCTCGACATGATGGTTATTAATGTTTATTACACCGCCCCTAAACGTTTACGCTACACGGTGAGACAGGCTATAGCTTGTGACGGTTTCACATCTCAAATAACTCCGCAGAAGGCTACGACTGGTAATGTTCTTTATGTCGATTTGGAAAATAGGCTAGCTTATTCTCCATTAAAGTAGCAACTTATTTTGCTTTCTGTCGACCATGTCTTCTGTCGGTCGGTAATGGAGGATTTTCCCGGAGTGGTGGTGGGGAGGTTCCACAGAAGGAGGAAGCGAACGTTTAGAGGCAGCTGTAGGCAACCAGCTGACTATGGACGGGAGATCTGCTTTCGGTCTCCAACGAAGGGGAATGGTGGCCAGGGAACATTACTACCAAATGAACCACTCGACAAAGCCACACTACCAACATTGAGCTGGAATTGAAACCTGCCTCCGCCTTGAATCTCTATCGGCCGACTCTTGTGAGGGGCCAAAAAGGGATACATATTACGCTTTATAATAAATTAAATTGTTGGGCATAGCCCTCAGAGACCCGTTTCTATGCTTTAATCGTTTTAGTATCGACGCGGGCAACCATAATCAAACCGAAAAAGACTCGGAAAAGCAGGACATTCTTGCGCGAGGCGTAACCGATCTCGGATATGTGAAGTCGACTCTGCAGTCAGCACCCCGCCTGTTGTTTACCCGTTCTTGGTGATATAGTACACACGAAAGAGGGATACAATTATCGCTGGTCTAATGATGCGTTTAAAACCGTGGTTGGACATAGTTAGCTAGTGTCCCAATAAATCAACGCAGTTTATGGGAAATGTAAAAGTAATATCCTGGTATGATAAGATGGTTTGGGGGGTCCACAAACTCCAACCGAGCCAACGACCGCACTACGTTGGTTCAACGCAATGGTTAGCTAGCTGCTAACTCGCTAGCTAGCTATATTATGTTAACAACCATCAGATTTCCATTAATTTACAACTATATGTTAGCCAACACGGTGGCCACCTGCGAAAATAATCTAATGACAATAATATATACATTTTAAGGTTTAAAAAAGTTATAGTAGCTAGCTACTGTAAATTTAAAATATGAAAACCACCACCAGACCAGTCAACTTTTATGCTAGCTAGCTAACGCTTGGCTAACTTCAGGGGATTCACCATGGATAATGATTTACGTTTTTATTTTGTATATACATTTACATCAATATTGCAGGTAACGTTAACTAGATAAATGTATTTGTAATTGATCGTCCAAAAGATTACGTATCGGCCTAACGTTACTAGTTTTGCATAAACCCATAGGAAAAAATCCAGTTCCAAACGACTGCGACCCGAACACTGACCTCGTCTCCATGAAGAGAATCATGTTTAGAAAATCATTCATCTCAGACAGACAAATTTACTGTTGTGTTTCTTGAAAAAACAACGATTTAAATGAACAAACTCACCGTGAAACAGTTCTATCCACCCGACTTTTCTTTCAGCTGTTGTTGAACACGGGGTAACCGGGTTTTTGTAGCCGTGTGGCGAGGATGAGTCTTAGCGAAGACTGAGGCACGAATGAAAAAAAAGGGGAAATAAATGGTAACAATCTTCGCCAATCTTCAGAATTGAAATGAGGATACATAGCAATCTATCACCATTCCTAGGAAGGTTTCAATCCGCGGTTACGGTATCAAATTTACACCACACAAGAATGAAATATTTGGCTGTCCGAGATTGCAAATGGTTCACTGGCGCGAGGTTGATCCCAGAGCCGCCATGCTACAGGCAAAGCGCGAGTCAGTTAGGATACCGACCGCACAAGCTCTCATATGGCGCACTACATGCTTAGCAAGAAATGGGGTTTAAAAAGCCTGGGTGTGCAACTAACCTGCCCCCGCACCAGGATCATAGGCAACTATAACAGTACCAAAGACTGGTTTTCGCAGGTTGGCAATGATGGTTGTCAAGCGAGATAGAGGGCGAGCCCACACGGTGATATATTAAACTGAGATCCATGATGGCTAACCAGAGAGGCGGCTGGTTCTTGTCAACAACCGCATGGAGGTCTCGGCGCGGAAATAGTCAATTTTTAGTGAAAATAAGATACATTGGTGAATTAAATTCAAATTGACGGTGGTCCATAATCACTGCAAATGTTATCAATTTACACCATATTATTTAGACCCCATAGTTCGCATTTCTACCCGTGGTAAAGGAGAGGAGATTCGGGTATGGCGACCTCGGAATGGTCTACCCTACAGCAGTCAGTGTTTTGCTAACACAAGGCATTCAAGATGAGGTGTTCTTTTTTAAAATTACTAAAGGGAGAAAATAAACCATATTGAGTTTAAATTGTTTGTGGAAATAATTTTGTTTTATATAGCTTTTTGAGCAGTCGAATTGACGGAGGTGGCTGTGAGCCTTACCTGTCTCAGCGTGAGTCGAGCTCGTTGTGGAACAAGGGTTGGGCTGAATGTTAGCCAGCACTGCGCCGCCGGTCCAGGGCACAGGCGCTCCAGTCCCTCCCGCAGAGATGGAACTTCCCCGCCTCCATCTCACTTGCTTTCTCCTTCCACTCAACGCGTAGCTCTTCGATCCGACCATTCTCTTAGCAAAGACATCCGCATTTTCGGATTCTCCCCGCTGCCGAACGCATCACCTAATAGCCATACTATTTTTCCAATATTTAGCTCGGAACCGCGGTTGCCAACCGAGGACAATGAGCGAGTGCAAATCTTTTAGACTACCGATACTTTAGTAAAAGTTATTTGTCCCAGACAGCTGCCTATATCTAAGTGGAACTTTAGTCAGCTGTTGTTAAAGTCATTTCACAAATTATAGCATAATAACTAACATTTTAATAACAATCTGCAGAGTGTTAAGGCCTATTGAACATTTTGAGAAAAAAAGTGTCATAAACATATATTCATGCCAGCGCTAACTCTGTTGACAGATTGCAAAAACGATACTGGAATTGTATTCCATGGATAGGCCTATACTTTTAGTGGTGCTCCTATTTGCAAAGTCGAGTAGCCTATTTGACGGTTTCATTTTCTCACTCATGTAATTTCTTCCAACTCCACCTTGTCAGTTTGGGGGCGTAATCCAGCCATCCAATCCAGACAGCCAGATCCAATGAAAACAAATGACTTTCCAATGAGCGCACAGCGTCGTTAAACCGCGTTGGAGTGGTGCTCCTGTGGACCAGCACTGTCAGCCCTCCTACCATTGATGAATGAAGTGATGGAATGTCTCAAATTAAGAAATGAAAGGGTTTAAAATGTCTTTAATTGGTTGGGTGAAAATCAAAACAACAGTTGTACAGTGATTCAAACACACATCAACATACAATAAACCAAATATACAGCTGTCCTTTTACACCTGTCCCTGATCAATGAAAAAATGGTGCAATAGGCCTATAGTCAGATCTTATTGCTGTGATTCATTTGTCATATTTACACATTTCTCTCCCACATCATCATTATATTGTTACAATTCATTCAGTGATTAATCAATTTTCCTATATGTATCCTCTCACCTTGCAATCCCGAAAGCATTACATCCTGAAGTAAATATGTATTTAGGTATAAGAACTGAATGAGTGACACCACTGGACACCCAAAAATAGAACTAAGATGATCTGAACTCCATACTCACAGCTTGCAACTAAACAAAACAGCAAGAACACAAGGTGATCTACATAAGACTTTCATTCAATAAGCTCACAATGAAGCATAAACCAAACTGTAACAAAGGAGAGTAATGTAACTAGGGTATACAATAGGCTACAGAACCAAGGCTAAAATAACAGTCCCATAGAAAAGCATTTTTGTGTGATTTATAATATTGCATTTATCTATTTATCTGCCTAATACTGATGGGATTATATTTTTTGGCATTATTTGGGTATTTGAGAGACAAATGTTAATTGTCATATTAATAGTGTAGAATATTAGGCAACCTGTCATTAAAAAGGTTTGAATGCTTACCCAAGACCTTCATTTTAGCTTGGCACACAAACATACCCAATTGCAATTGACGTTTCAGGACAGTTGGCTAAAAATACATTTTCCTAAAGAATATTTTAATGGCACATACTAATACATGTGTTAGCCAGTCCCTATTAAAGCATTGTTTGAGTTCACTGGATCCCCGCAGCGAAGTTGAGAAGTGAAAGGTCGTGTCCAGGTGTTCATGGCAACGGGACTCGTACATATCCTCTCCTGGCTCCTCTTCGAACTTCACCTTGCCGTCAGAGGCATCCAGCTGCAACAGGTCACACAGTCTCATTAGAGAAACACACAGTTTAGTTGAGTCACACTGATTTAGAGAGGCAGAATTTATTCTAAACCTCCTGAAATCATTTGAAAGATAGCATTTCCAATATTAATGAAACTGAACCCAATATGAAGAAAATGAATAGCGACACTGACATTCTATTGATCAACAGCTGAATGGGTATTTTGAAAATGTTCTCTGCAGATTCCATCAGTTCCATATTGTTCTCATGTGTATGTGATTTAGCTAAACCTTCTGACACTCATCGCATGACAACATAAGGTACTGGGACCAGGCTCCTACCCAAAACATATGCACGTCATTGTGATTGTAGTTAACCACAGTAAAACATTTGTGTGCCACCACATTTCATTTCCTGTCAGTGAAGAGTGTTCCAGTGATGGCCATGCGCAGGGGGATGGTGAGATGAGGACAAAGGGCAGAGCTAGGAGAAGGCACTCATCTTCACCATCCAGAGAGCTCCCCAAACACACCATCTGGATCAGAGTGAACAAGTGCATCTTCATAGTAGTTACCTGCATTAAGGAGATGAGAGAAGGAGGGTTACATAGGCAACACATTGGAGTATACTTATGTTTACTAGGCATAACTTTCACTGGGGACTGGTACATTCTGAAATAGCATTCTTGTCCCCCAGTTTCATCTTTGGAATGTGATACAAAACAAGGCAATGGTAAAAGCTTTAGACCATGGATAAGTGTAAGCCCGAGTGGGCTGTTTGGAGTGTTTATCCGATTGTATAAAAATGAAATACAAAATTAAGTCACTTCTAAAACCAAAGTTGCGCTCCTGATATTTACTATGGTGTAAAACTTGTAAGTGCAAAGGTAATTTATGATTTTTTCAGATAATTACGTTGTGATTGCCACAGTGTGTTATTGTGTAGGAATTGTCTGGTATGTTTCATAAATTAAATAATGATATAAAACAATGAAACGAAGGAGGACAATTGAAGGGGGTGAAGAGGCAACCTGCCCTTTGTGCGTGGCGTCAGCAGGATAGTATTTCCTGGGTACAATAAGCAGAAGCATTCGGTCCACATCAGATCCCACTGAGTGAGTTATACCCATGTAGAGGAAGATTCCAAACAGAGCCGTCATAGGAATCATCTTCAGGATAGGCTCAAGAGAATAGAGACACCTGGGAATAGCAGGAACAACAAACATTTCTCATACATTTTTAGGAGCTCAACACCCAGCTGTGCTGAACTTTTCTTTAGACACCCAGTGTTCTGTCTGTTCGTCGGGATCGACTACATCAGCTAAATCTCAGTAGCCTATATGAGTAACTTACCGACCATGGCGGCCACAAGCATGCCGCTGATCCTTTGCTCCAGCACCTTCTCGATCTCAGGCTTGGGTCCCTTACTCATGACAGTGAGGGCGTTGGCATGGGTGACAGAACGCACGGTGGCGGCACTCAGCCAGGGCACCCCCAAACAGGGAGCGTACCACCATGGTGACCAGGATGAGCAGGTCCAGATGGAAACCAGAGCCCTTCACCATCTTCCTCTCTGGTTTGCTCACAATCAGCCTAGAAGGAATCAGAGGTCAAACAATGAGAGGGGAGGCTTAAGGTTGTGGAGGACTATGGACATGAAGATGGATTTTACTAACGGCTGATCTGGGACTCGAGGAAGATGAGGATGAAGACCAGCAGGGCTGGCACGCAACACGCCCCATCATCCAGGCGGGGAAAGGCTTCTTCTCTCCCAAGGGGTTGATGAACCAGCCTCTGGCATTGGGGTTAGGACACCATAAGACCTTGGGCACCACAAGTTTCTGCCAGAGGACACACAAAATACATATGCTGTATTTAATCTATTACTAGACATCCCTTTTTACATGAAACAGTTTAAGGAGTAATGTGTTATACACCGAGATCACCTTTTAGTCAAGGCAACACAAACCTATGAATCACTAACCTGAGTGTAGGCATCCTCAATGGTGATATCCACAGCGATCATGAAGAAAATGGCGATGGGAACACCAAAATCTCCAATCATCCGACGAATCTGGTGACAGGGAAAACATATGTAGTGAAGGCTATCACACACAAAACACAGATGGGGCTCTCCAGCACTAAAAGACCCTATCCTGATTCATCTCTCTTCAATACTGTCCAGCAGTCGCTTTGCTCACAGACATACACTAGTCATCACTGTTGAAAACAGCTGTAGCTCTTACCGGTCCAGGGAGGAAGTGGCCATTTTTGAACTGACGGAGGAAGTATGCGATGAAGAAACACCCGAACATAAGACACATGGAAAGCAGGGCGGTGTTGGGGTAGGCCCTCTCATGTATGACCTCGTGCACTGTCTTGTTGCCATCATCATGATACTCTATGCGCTCCTTGACCACCGGGTGGAAAGGGTTGTCCAGGCTGTCGTTCAAGTGCTCATAGTTCAGAACCAGAGGGTGAGCTTTGAAGATCTGAATAACGAGAAGAAAAGTAGGTATGTAGATGAATTAGCAGCGGAGGACAGAGGGTGAAGAAGGAAAGGAGAAAGACAGTTATAGAGTTTATTTTTGTATTTACAGTTGAGGTAATAAAAAGTGCCAGGATGGTACAGATGGATGCTAAATGTTGTGGGATGGGTGTGAGGAGATGAGGTGGAGTGATGTGTGGTACTGTTACCCAGAAGACTTGAAGGTCGAAATGAATCAGAAGATAAGGGGAGATAAGGATGGAGAAGATCTGCGTGAGACGGGAGATGGTGTCAGAGCCACCAGCCGCCTCACAGCCACAGTAGCCACGATGATCGCAGCCACAAGGCCAGCGAATCTGACTTTGAAATGTGCTCAATCTCCTGGGACTTGGGGAACTAGACAATGGGATTTTATAAAAATAAGTTGTTTATGTTAATGATGTACTTGCATTGTAACTTTGAAATTTATAGTTATAATTAATAGCCAATGCAAATCATGTCTAATATGATTGACATCCTGAGGACATGAAGCAGTGATGGCTCAGCATACTGTCATCAGGGGTCAGAGCTAGGGCTCACTGAGCTGTTATGTGAAAGTGCTATGATACATACCGCAAAGAAGGCCTCCTCAAACACCAGCAGTGGCCCAGAGAAGCCAATGACCAGTGTAGGCTGGGCTGCGATGAAGGCGAAGATGATGCCCTGGACGCAGGTGGAGATCATCAGCTCAGACACGCCCATCATGTGCTCCGTCTTATCAGCTGGAGGCAGAGGTCAGGGGGATGAAGGTCATGATTATAACCGCTGTTATGTAGGCCTACCCACAAATCCCATATAGAGTCAGCAGTGCTCCTGTCCTCTTTGATACTAGGTGGGTCCCTCCTTCAGACATGAACTCACCCAGCAGGCCTCCGAAGGTGATGGCAGGGGACAGGGCAGCGAAGTAGATGAAGATGACAGCAGCCAGGACCTGGGGGTCGAGGGCATCTGTGAAGTCACTGATGTAATGGCGGTACCGCCGCTTCATGTCCTTTATCATCCCGCCGAAGGGAATGCCTGTCCGGGCCAGCGGGTCTTCTCTTGGCTCCTCATCGGCCTCATCAGCTGGATACAAAAACAAAATAAATAATCACTCAAAATGAGCACAGACAGAGCAAGTGTTTTGGATGGGTTTAGACTAGAATCTCCAGAATCTCTGCACGTCAATTTTATTTGGAAAATCATATTAGAAGGAAATGTAGGCCAAATGTAAACAATCCCTAATTTGGAAATTGAATATACAAGTTATATATAGATTTAGATTAGTTGTAACTACAGGGTTAGTCTGTGTAACTACAGGGTTAGTCCGTGTGACTGACCTTTGGCCCCGCCACCAAATATGATTCGGGTGTCAGAGGGGCGGAGTCTGTCCTTCAGCATTTTCTTCTGGAAGTCAATGATTGGCTGGAGCATGCCCTCGTCCTGGATCTCAGTGGGCGGGATGACGATGCTGCAGTCCATAAAATCAGCGATGGCATTGGTCAATTCCTTGTTAGTCTGGGCTAGGTAAGCCTCCAGACTAAAAGACCATGGGACCGGAGACATGGGGAGAGCATAGTTGGCTATTGTAAAACACTGAAAAAGATTCATCTAGATACTATGAAGCATCTCCTCATTCTTCCCCTCCCCCTTAGCTCTTTGGCCTTAATAAGTCTCATCCCTCCTTTCCACTCCTATTTTCTCACCCAATCAGCCATAAGAATGGCCATGGCGGCCACTCTCATGGTAATCCACTCCTCCATGGCTGGGGCCCACCAGCACAAAGACGAAGCGCACCGGCACAGGGGCTCCAGGGGACCCCCTCTATCCCTCCCTGAGTCCCCAGCCTGACGAAGGCCACGGCCCGAAACTTCTCCAGAGAGTCCATGCCCCTGGAACAAACACACACACATAGAGTTTAGATTACAGTCTCCATATTCTTTAGAATAAATGGTTGAATAGGCAAATCAGGCAGAGTATCCAGTTGGGCTCCCGAAAGTGAGCGGTTTAAGGCACAGCATCTCAGTACTAGGGTGCCACTACAGATACCCTGTTCGATTTTCAGGCGGTATCACAACAGGCCGTGATTGGGAGTCCCATAGGTGGCGCACAATTGGCCCAGCGTCGTCCGGTCATCTGTGTAGTACGCCATTGTAAATAAGAATTTGTTCTTAACTGACTTGCCTAGTTAAATAAAAATAAATGTAAAAAGTTGGTGGTAGAGTTGTATTTCACTTTTCACACACGACTTACCTGAGAGGACAATGGAGTGCTTCCACACTATCAGTTGTATCTCTCTGAAAAGCGAAGGGAGGAAGGTCAGTTAGTGATATCGAGAGAAAGATAGATTTATCAAAGAAAGAGGAAGAGAGGTTGAATGAAGTCATGAAGTGCTGGAATGATATTTAGATTTAGCGGTGGGATAGAGATCCTAAGCCTAGTGTTACCTGTTGGTGGACAGAGAAGGTCTGCATTTCGATGTCTCCTCCCAGGGGGTTGAGCTACAGCTCCTCAGACTGACTGCGTCTCTGGGCAGTAGAGCCCTCAACAGGCCATCTCTATCAGTGGCACGGATCTCACCCTTGCTCAGCAATTCATCCACCACCTTCTCAGCCACAGCAGACAGACTGCTGGCTTGCAGGTCCAGAATGATCGCACCTGAACACACAGACAGAGTTTTGGGATAGGTCAAACATGGCCTGTTGCTGCCTGCCATCTATTTTTGGAAATACAGTTTCATGTGGTGGCTCTGAGAAAAGATTCAATTGCTAATAACCTCGTGAAATTATCCAGATTACGTCAAGAAATTATTTTAGATTGAGTGATAAACACAGTGAATTTGTTCCAGATAGTCACCTGTGCTCATGATCTTGCGAAGCTGGATCAGACTCTTGAAGGTGAGGTAGGAGACGTGGGAGGGGCCCCACTTGCCCGTTGCTGGGTTCAAATTCTCCTCATAGCCCACCCAGCGGCCAGTCTCCTGCCAGCTGTTGCCCATGAGCTCATTCAGCTCCACATAGGCCTGAGACACACACACACACACAACATCATGCTCAGGTTCAAAATGGCAACTTCCTTGTCAATATACTAGATATCCGTTTATTTGAAACTATACCCCAAATGGGGCTTACCTGAGCATCCCCTCTGGTGTTGGCGTTGGTGTTCAGGTTCAGATAGGCTGAAATACAGAGAGGTAGTGTTCAGTCCTAGCACTTCATTGGAGGTGTACTTGTGTAGGAGAGACATACAGAGGGGAGTAGAGAGAATGTGTTGATGGGCGTTTAGTGCTCACCCTCTGGGTCGGTGTGAATGACGATGTTCTGGATGGCCTGGTTGCTGTCCTCTTCCTGCCTGCTCTGCTCCAGGTCATAGTTGCCACTGTGGCCCGGTGGGGTCCTGGGGAGGAAGGGGTAGGGGGGTGAACCCGGTTAGTGAGGGGGGGGGGGCACGAGACGCAGGTGTGCTGCTCCTCAACACCTGTCCATGTCTCACCAGATCTTACAGACAACAGGCCAGGTTGTGCTCCTATCTTTCATGAAGTACCTGCAGCTCCTGGTGTTTGGTGTTCTGGCCAAGAGGGACAGCAAAAGCCTGTATGACGTCTGTATATTCTGTAGGCTCAGAATCATTCGCTGGTTGTGTTACCAGAGATTGGTGACTTCAGTGAGAGACTTGGACAAGCTCTGCAATATCAGTGCTGCCTTCTCAGATAAGGACATCATGCTGGCTTAGACCAGTGGGGGGTGGTGTTGTATAATCATGTACAGTAGGCCTACTTCTGATCACTCTCACTGACAATCTGGACAACCACATGATGTAGCTGCATTCACAATATCTTGTTTTAGATCCCTTCACCCATTCATTTAATTCCTTCTAATATTGTTCAGGTTGGACTTCTTGTATGAGGAAATGCTAATTAGACTTAAAAATGAACTTTTAAGAGAGGAGAGCACTCACGGTCTGGTCGGAGATGGGAAAGCAGAGTCACTCTCCTCCTCAGAGGACATGACATCCTGGATGGAATCAGAGAGGGGGAGGGGGGGGTCAGAGTAAAATAAGTGAATAAAATGTACAAATACTTTGAATTGACATTCCATTTACATCCCATTCACTGCATTAGTGCAATAACAGTGTGTTTTATCCACACACTCTCCAAAAGACAGGTCGTTTCTCCATTGGAGTGTGTCAGTGCTTGCTTCGTCTGTCCCTTAAACTTTCAGCAACGTTTGTACATACCCTGTAATGTGAATGCACATTGACATAAATGAATAAGCACAAACAGACTAGGGTAGACACATGAAATACAGACATGCATTTGACACTGTACACCATTGAAATGAATAATCTCTTACAAGAGTAACCTGGCCAAAAAAGCAAAACACTACAGTTTAAAAGATAAATGTACACATTGAGCAACAACATGGTTTAGGGAAGTGTCGTGCAACTAAGGGTCAAAACACTGACAGCCCCTCACTTCATTTTATATCATGTGTTGACCCTTGGAGGAGCTCTTGTAAATTCCAGGACTTCTTGAAGCTTGTTCGAAATGGAAGGGGCAGAGAACCCTCCCCGGATTTTGTGTTAAATGCTCTACAACAAAGCTTTCTTACTGTCAACAAGCTTTCTCTACCCTTAACCTTGTTCTGAACACCTCCAAAACAAAGGTCATGTGGTTCGGTAAGAAGAATGCCCCTCTTCCCACAAGTGTGATTACTACCTCTGAGGGTTTAGATCTTGAGGTATTCACCTCATACAAGTACTTGGGAGTATGGCACTGTACACTGTTTCTTTCAGCACATATCAAATATGCAGGCTAAAGTTAAATCTAGACTTGATTTCCTCTATCATAATCACTCCTCTTTCACCCCAGCTGCCAAACTAACCCTGATTCAGATGACCATCCTACCCATTCTAGATTACAGAGACATCATTTATAGATTGGCAGGTCAGGGTGCTCTCAGAGGCTAGATGTTCTTTACCATTCGGCCATCAGATTTGCCACCAATGCTCCTTATAGGACACATCACTGCACTTTATACTCCTCTTTAAACTGGTCATCTCTGTATACCGTCGCAAGACCCACTGGTTGATGCTTATTTATCAAACCCTCTTAGGCCTCACTCCCCCTATCTGAGATATTTACTGCAGCCCTCATTCTCTCCACATACAACACCCATTCTGCCAGTCACATTCTGTTAAAGGTCCCCAAAGCACACACATCCCTGGGTCGCTCCTCTTTTCAGTTCGCTGCAGCTAGCGACTGGAACGAGCTGCAACAAACACTCAAACTGGACAGTTTATCTCAATCTCTTCATTCGAAGACTCAATCATGGACACTCTTACTGACAGTTGTGGCTGCTTTGTATGATGTATTGTTGTCTCTACCTTCTTGACCTTTGTTCTGTTGTCTGTGCCCAATAATGTTTCTACCATGTTTTTGTGCTGCTACCATGTTGTATTGCTACCATGTTGTTGTCATGTTATGTTGCTACCATGCTGTGTTGTCATGTTTTGCTGCCTTGTTATGTTGTTGTCTTAGGTCTCTCTTTATGTAGGGTTGTGTCTCTCGTTGTGATGCGTGTTATGTCCTATATTTATATTGTATTTCTATTTATTTTTTATCCCAGGCCCCGTCCCCGCAGGAGGCCTTTTGCCTTTTGGTAGGCCGTCATTGTAAGTAACATTTTGTTCTTAACTGACTTGCCTAGTTAAATAAAGGTTCAATAAAAAATATTTTAAAAAACAATGAACCTTTTTCCCCCAGCTCTGTACGGGCCTAAGGCACAGTCAACAATGCACATGTGAGCGCAGGCGATAGTTGTCATTTTTCTGCTGGACAATGTAGGTACACAGGTGAAAAGGGACCTGTCTCAGTATGGCCTTATCAATATAAACATACCAATGACTTAGTCTCCGAAGAGCTAAAGAATGCCAGCCCGCTCTCATATAGAGGGGGGATATTAGGGGATTCCCTCTAATGTCACAATCAATGGTTCAACAGTGACATCAAATAAGACCTTGCTCTAGTCTGGACCTCTCAGCTCTATCTTGACCATTTTGGGGGAGGGGGAAGTGGAGGGGTTTATGGCCCTGGGCCTGAAGAATAATTCTGGGAATATCTGAGACTCAACTGCCCCTGCATCAGTTCTATAACTGGGGTAATCTGGGTTAAACTCCAACGGTAGTAATCTGGGGTAAACTCTGACTGGGGTAATCTGGGGTAAACTCTAATTGGGGTAATCTGGGGTAAACTCTGACTGGGTTAATCTGGTGTAAACTCTAATTTGGGTAATCTGGGGTTAAACTCTGACTGGGCTAATCTGGGGTAAATTCTAAACTCTAAACTTGGGGTAATCTGGGGTAAACTCTGACTGGGTCAATCTGGGGTAACCTCTAATTGGTTTACTCTGGGGTAAACTCTAATTGGGGTAAACTGGGGTAAACTCTGACTGGGTTAATCTGGGGTAAATTCTAACTGGGCTAATCTGGGGTAAACTTTATCTGGGGTAATCTGGTGTCAACTCTAAATGGACTGTTTTTGTCATGTTTTCATGGGCTACTCATACACACAGTGAACCCAAATTGGTTACAATGTGTCACAAGCCCAACCAACAGGGCATATGAACCTCTACACAAGTAAGCCTTATAAACACACTTATGACACATTTTGAGGCCCATTTAATCAAGATAGCGCATGTCACAGCCCCTGTCACAGCCCCACCAGCGCATGTCACAGCCCCTATGAGCTGTGCTCCTAACCATGAGTCAGCCATTGAGACAGTGTGGCCCTTGCAGTGGTTTGAGTAGGAGACTCACAGAGTCTTATCTCTGGGTTACGCCTTCCCCAGGCCAGACAGACACCCTAGTGCTCTAGTCATCCATTACAGTAACTTACAATATTACAACTCATACTGTAACAACTATTTTGTACAGTAACTTGTAATTTAACAGATCTACTCTACTCCAAAAACAGTAAAGATTTAAAAAAGGCTGGTGGTAACTCGTGGTACAATGACAGGCAATACAAATTGTATTGTACAGTGAGAAGTAGAATATTTTAATGTGTATTAACTTAAAATTGTGTCTTCATTTGTCTGGTTACACAATGCATATGTAGTGCTCCAAATACACATAAAACAATGCTGATTAGAAATATTATGCAAATGTGTTTAACATTGAAACAACAGAGGCTGATGGACAGATAAGAAGACACTGTTCACTACCGCCATCGTCTCTCAAACCTTGTGACCCTGGACTTTTTAAACCTCCGTCGACCACTAAATTAAGGTGAGCGGGAAAACTTTAAAAAGTCAACTTTCTTCACCTATACCATCACTAATTAAACTGATGAAGAGATGTGTGATGTTAGCTGTTATTTGAAACATCACGGGCCACAACCAAACACTACAGACCTTAAATTTTTACTATACAACTCCCACATAATGCTGGTTAGATTTTACAGTCATTTTTGTACCAATTTTAAACCTGAAATAAAGCACCTGGATCATTGTACGGTTAGTTAGCAACAGACTAATCGAGACTTGGGTTGTAGAAAGACAAACTGTCATTCCAAAAATGTATTCTCACTGATAGGCATATATGATACAATTTTAATATAAACCTCAGATACATGGAAAGTTAGATAAAGTTGTCTGTCGCATGTTTCATTCAAATCCCCACCTTTTCTCATCTGTACTCCACTCAATACCACTGACCCCCAAGCCCCCTCAATGACAGACCCCAGTAAAGGACCCCCGGCCTGGGAGGCCACACCCTTACCTGCACCAAGGTGATCCAGCCTAGTCTGTGGCAGTAGAAATAGGTTGATCGCCACGATGCTAACGTAAACGTACCCAATGATAGAGTGATCTGGGGCGGATGGAGAGGCAGAGAGTGAGAGAAAGAGAGAAAATGGAGGGAACACCCATTTGAAAGTACGCCGGGCAAGAAACGCTGTACTACGTTCAGCACCAAAGGGGATAGAGAGATAAGGCCTGTGTGACAGACAAACAGCCCTATCGATGTGGCCCACCTTAGGCCAGGGATATCCCAACCCTTCTCTCTCCCCTCCGCCCTCTCTGTTTGGAATGATGCCAAGTCAGGACACAGGGTGCCAGAGAGACCAAACCTGTATGGACCAACAGGACCAGCTTCACCCTGCATGGAGGAAGGGGGTATGGAAGGGCACTCTATCAGAACGTGAGCATCTTGACTTCTGACGTCATCTTGTTAACATACTAGGGATTCCCTTCTATGAAGGGAGGGATTCCCCCTCGTGATGACCTTGAGTGGGTTTTATTATTAAATTATTATTACATTTTTCCATTAAGAGCTGCCAAACTTATAAGCAGGCCTCGGTCACACTTTATTTGGATAGTCCAGATTTTTCCATCAGTAAGATGGTCTACAGATGGTCATACTATCAACAATCTGTTAGGGTTAGGTTAAGAATAAGGGTCAGAGTAAGGTTAGAGTTTTTTTTAAGCTTTATTTTACTAGGCAAGTCAGTTAAGAACAAATTCTTATTTTCAATGACGGCCTAGGAACAGTGGGTTAACTGCCTGTTCATTGGCAGAACGACAGATTTTGTACCTTGTCAGCTCAGGGATTTGAACTTACAACCTTTCGGTTACTAGTCCAATGCTCTAACCACTAGGCTACCCTGCCGTTAAGTTTAGGGTTAGAATAACGGTTAAGGTTAGGGTTAGAGCTAGGGTTAGTAGATAGTTAGTTGAAATGTTACTGATAGTCTGTAGATAGTCCATATAACATCTACAAATGGACTATCCAAATAAAGTGTTACCAGGCCCCCACTGACACATGTCATACTGTATGACCTACTGTAACTCCCCATCACCCCATGGCTTAACGTTCACACCATCAGATCGACCTTGATCCTTTTAAGGCCTTGATTGGGTCTTGTTTCTCAAACACTAGAAACTGATGACAGCAACATACAATGAAACAAGTAAATATATCTTGTGTATCCAAATATAGAGAGTGCCTGATGGTGGGGTCTGTGGGTGACCTGTACCATACCTCTATGAGACAGGAGAGGGACATCCATCCTGGCTTTTAATGAGATGAACAGAGATTGAAATATTTAACTATATTTCCATTTGCTCTGATTCTACAAAACACACAACATACTGTATCTGTATTTGTATCTAAATACCTGTATGAACAATCTCTCAGCTTTGCGTGAGGAACTCTTTTTGTGCACCTCCTGTAAGGAAATAAAAAATGTTTATACTACTGTAAATGCCGGCCCTTGTAATTGAAAAACCGTGTAGCCCGGTAAAAAAAATATGTATATATTAACTGGCTCGTTGGATCTTTCTTTTTTGGGAGGTAACTTTGAGGAAATCAATAACATCCCCTGTTACCACTCAACAAATGTTGTTACTTTAAACGCAAATGTTATTGATGCACCACCACCATTCTTGCCAGTAGTCAATTAATGCTGAATCAATCTGTGAAAAGCATGAATTGGACATTAGAAAATATGACAGTGTGTTCATCCATGCTCATGACAGAGGGGTTACTAGATAAGCAGTGGACCACACCCATGTGTTTACTTTAGAGCAGGGGTACTCAACTCTTAACCAATGAGGTCCAGAGCCTGATGGGTTTCTGTTCTACCTGATAATTCATTGCACCCACCTGGTGTCCCAGGTCTTAATCGGTCCCTTATTAGAGGGAACAATGAAAAATGAATGGGCTTTAGTGAACTTCAGGCTCTAGATGTTCACTGCACTTGGTCTTTGCATTCCCAATTTTTCCCCATTTACTATAGCACCTATGCTATTTTTCAATTTATGGCACCTGTCTCAGAGCTAAACGTTATTGTAATATACTCATTGTGAACATGTGATCAGCCTTTTATGTTATGTATATGTAAATTAAATGTTATAAGCAGGAACTGAAGCATTCTGGGAATGATAATAGTGTGTCTTGTTGAGGGAGTATCAAAGATATTGAATTACTGAAAAACAATAAATAATAGGACAAATCAAAAGGGGAGAAGCCTGAGAGAGAGAGAGAGAGACGGACAGGGATAGAGAAAATAGCGATTTTGCTGTGGCACAGGACGGTTAACATTAATAGTGGAGGTCCATCTGCTGTGTCCATATGCCCCTGTACTGTCCCTCTTTAGCATTATCGTACGTAATATGCAGAACATAGATGAGGACGTTATTCTCTTGGGGTTGTTTGTCTTGGGAGTCATGGTGTCCTCGGTTCAACCCCCGCAAGGAACACTGTATTCCCAGCATTAGCTACAATATTGACAAACTAAAGAGGCTGTTGGTTGCATCCTTCTTGTGACATACAGTCACTTACCAGCTTCATAATTGATTGAAACTGATGCAGGAGGGAATCTCCTCTAACAAATCATATGACAAACCAATAACACCATAACAATTCATCCTTCACAGAGTTGAGAAATTACTGTTGACTGGTATGGAGGGGCCTCTCGCAAAAATGATCATGGCAACCCAATCATATATGAATTACACAATGCTAATGTTGAATGCTTCAATTCATAAAGTTCTTATGGGGGAATTGTGTGGCACAAAATGGGCGGCAGAGACAGTGACAGTACTATGGAGCTCATAGACTGAGACGATAGGCTCTATCAGGCATAGAGCAAGCAGGCTTGCATGAATTATCACTCCTTACCAGAGCCTGTACCCTGGACCCACCTAGCCAGTGTCAGCCACTTACCGCCCAAAGAGCAGAAACTCATAAAGGGCCAAAGTGCAAAACCATCAACCAAGCAAAAGGAATTCAACAGACAGTACAATACACAGAACATACTGTAGAAGTCAGATAAATGTGAAAACTAATTCAGCAAATATCACTTTAGAGAATAGGACTTTTTAACGCTGAGTTGAGTATGGCAAGTAATATAAAACTGTAGGCAAAAGATTTTGCCTGTGTCACCCTCTAGTGTACAAATGTGCCTCAGTGAAAACAAGTGTCTGTATGGGTTGCGGTCTCCTCCTCCCTCCTGTGTTGCCAGTAAAGCCTGGGTTCTGAACATGACAACAATTAGGAAGAAAACAAACAATGTCATTTTATTTTATTTTGAGATTGAAGTCCTCCCAGTGGGTATCAAACATTGTCATCAGCAATCAATAACAGTATTCAGCAATGATAATTCAAATGGCGTGTGATGAACATGGGCTGATGTCTCATTAGTGTAGCATACAGACCAGTGGGTGGTGGCCTATATTACCATAACTAGCAATTCATCTACTCACTTGACCAGCTCTACTTAAAGCTAATTGCAAAGCATCAGTTGCAATATGGGAGATCAATACACAGTAACACAACGCGAGACAGGCTTCAGCAACTCAAATTGATAGTTTATCTGGCTGATGATGGTGCTGTAAACAGATAGCCATAGAAGATCTGGAATAAGGAAGTTCCACCCAACCAGTCTTTCCATGTCCTCCCTTTCTCTGATCCCATAACATAGGAGCTGCCAGGACTGGGGTCATCATACTATAAACCTTTCAGCTTTGGTCTACAGTAATCATATAAAGTCCTGGAACACTGCAATGGGAGCAGAGAGAGAGAAGGAACAGAAAGGAGTCTCTGCTGTGTGAGTGGTGACAGACAGCAGCATTGGTCTGAGTGATAACTGTTGGAGGATGGAGGAATTGAAATCTACAGGATGACACAAGGTGGGCGATTTCTGGTCCACTTTTCCACTTGCTTGCCAGCATAGGTGTTCTGGAGAGCGTCCCTGACCTGAAGGGGCATACACATAGTTGAGACCATTTGTGTCAATTTCAAAACATTTGTGTCAATTTCAGTGATGTAAACAAACTGGCTGAAGTTGACAGTTCTGCAACTTCAGAGGAGAAAGCTTCCAGTACTCACATCCTTTTCCATGGGGAAGCCACCTGTTTCCAGCTTGGAGAAGACCAGCTCCCCGTTGATCTCCAACTCAAAGCTGCCTGCAGAAACAACAGCATCACACTTCTCCTCAAAACAAATGTAGGTTTAACCTTGATGGACACATACACAAAACAGGCATGAAAAACTGGTATTTTACCAAAAAGAATAGGTAAACATTACAACATATATTACAATACATTTCACTGTAGCCACTGTGCTTCAGGATGCATCTGCATTACAGCTTGCTTTTTCCAGGGTTTTAGTCTGGGTTTCTGTATAGCACTTTGTGACAACTGCTGATGTAAAAAGGGCTTTATAAAATAAATGGGATGATTGGTTATCCAGCTGACCTTTTCGTCCTACAAAGCCTGACACCTCCGCCCCAGGAAACTCCACAGCGACAGCCTGCTGAAGTTTCTTGTAGCGGGGCCCAAGTACCCTCATTGGCCACTGAAACAGTGATAGAAAACCAAAATGGCGATGAATAATTAAAACGGCATAAAAACAAACAACATAAAGACTCAACCAGAGTGTTAAAAGGTATGGCAGTTGCAATATTTCCATAGTTTGCATAATGTAAATGTTCCATGACTTCAGTTTACGGCCTCTTTGTTAAACAAACGCATCCTCCCAAATATAAATGAACATAAACCTACCAGTACTCCACTCTGATCTGCACCACACCCATGGCTTTTGAACCCAGATTCTTCTCCTCACTCCTTTCTTGATTGTGCTTCGCTGATGTAAAGGTGTTTTGACTGAGGTTGGAGGAGTAAGAAACCTCAATATGAAAATACATGATAGGAGCAATCGTAACCTGCCTCCTTAGTTATGAGTAAATCTAAATGAGGGTATATTGTTGATTACATCTTTACTGTCCCAGGTAGGGTTGTGCCTGGTGATCAACTGAAACAGGCAAGTTAGTGATGAAACGATAGTTAACTGTTTTTTCATGTAAAACAATAAAACATTGCAAAAGCAAAAACCATTGACAATCGAGACACCAAAGGCTCATCATCCTGAGTTATTTGAAGTTTCTATCCTGTTCTTTAGTAATGGATAAGTTCTAGGAAAACATTGAAACATGTATTGAGACAATAATATAGCTGGGCAGGGTATTGGATTCCATGTGTGTAGTGTCAAGACCATAACATGCAGGAACAACACCTCCACAAAATGTCATATCTGAGAGGATCTATTCTACAGTGACTTGGAAACATTTCAGTTAACAGAAGTACATAGCTAGCTAGATGGCACTGGTATTTTGAGCTGAACACCAGTTAATTCAGGAAGAAAACTGAAATGGAAATTCCAATTGCCCTGAACATCGATTCAATGTGGATTTACAATTTCAGTTTACTTCCTGAATCAAATTAATTAAAATTGACCACAAACCTGCTTAACACATTCAATACAGGAAGAACTCAGACACACTTTACTTTAGCCAGTCAGCAGGGTTTGATCAATGCAGGCGCAATGTATGAAACGTACCAAGATGCTTCTTGCTCCAAAGGCTTTCTCTTCCTACTGCAGTTGTCATGGCTGGCTCTGTTGACATTACAGCGTGGGTGTAGCCTACAGCTGTTCCCATTATAGAATGATCACATGACAGTGGCATTCGATGTCTGGATGTGAGCATCAACAAGTGAGTAATTACTGAGACCTGAGTAACACACCTGAGGTGCTATGTTGCCATGGGGATGTACTCTATGGAGAGTTCAGACCTGTGAATGAGCCAATAGTCTAATAATATGGTAATATGTTGTTACATAGCCCTTTAGAACTGACATGTTCTCCATTCTAATGGAGTTGAGTAGTTATTACAGAAGTGAAACAAAGAGAAGAAAAAACATGCTAAGTAGTTTTGAGCATGACACGTTAAGACAATACTAACATATTTATCGAGTTAAATAATCAATAACTTTATTTTGTGATAGAAGTTCTCCTAATGGGTATCATACTTGACAGCCCTGGGCAACAGAAAACAGTATTCAGAGATGATATTCAATAAACTGTGCGCATAAACAGGGGCTGATGAGGTGCCGTTAGTGATAGACAGACCAGTGAGAGATGGCTTTCAAAACAATTTAGGATTTATCTACTTGCAAGGTCAGCTCTACTAATAGTTCAGCTGATCATATATAAAAGCCACTGAGTCAATGAAAATGCATTATCTATGATTCAGTGACAGTATACAATTGCAAATTCACAAGAGGTTTGGTTACTACGGTGTTTCTCATGTTTCGCTAAAGAGAACAGTTCAAAACAGAGATATAGTTCACTGTTGACACTGCCTGGAATGCTCCAGGCAGATTAGCTATAGATGGACATAACTGAAGAAAAAAACCTGATTAAATCCAAGTTCCGACATTGATACACTAGTTTTAAAGATACATAAAAGTTGTAGTGACAGAACTGAACAAAAACATTAAAAGTATAAGCTTCAACCTTGATTAAAGTGTCTCCACTTTAGAACACATCTTATTAAATACATTGACAAACATTGCATTGACAGGTTCAAGCAGCACGTTCATCATCATAGCAGGGTACAGGATACAAGTTGTGAAACAGGGCTTATGATGCTTAGAGCTAGGTGATAGAATTATTTTCACAGAGGGCTGAAAATGATTGAGCTCCTTTCTTGCTTTTGGTACTCAATAACATTTATCTTTTACGTTCATCAAAACTTTGTTTATGTCTGGCCAATGATGGTGCTGTATTATTTGAGAGGAATTCGAACAATCAGGCAGTAACTGTCTGCCAGGCAATGAGGCTTTCGAATAAAATAGGGTGCTCCCCGCAACTCGTCTGCCCCTCGATCTCAGGGTCTCTCCATTTCTCTGATCCCATAACATAGGAGCTGCCAGGACTGGGGTCATCATACTATAAACTTTCAGCTTTGGGCTACAGTAATCATATAAGTCCTGGAACACCTCAATGGGAGCAGAGAAAGAGGGGAGCGAGAAACACAACAAAACCTTACGACAGGTTGTACTCTAAATCAAAGACAGTGGTCTTAGTCCAACTCTGCTAGTGTAGTTTCAACAGAGAGTTGCGTGTCACCCTCATGCCCGGTTAGTGCAAAGGCTGAGTGAGTAATGACAGTGGCAGTGATGGATGCACACTGTCCTGTCTTCAGCATGCTGCTGTCAGAAGAGGGCAGGGTTGGAGAATAGAGGGAGAGGAGATCTACAGGATGACACAAGGCGGGCGGCTCTTTGGTGATCTTCTCCACTGGCTTGCCATCATGGGCTTTCTGTATAGCATCCATGATCTGCATGGGGACAAGACATCTTGTGTCATTGGGGGTAGTCATTGGCAGTTGACACACACAGTGTGTCAGACATTAAAATAACAGCCTTGTAAGAAGTTAACAACTTACGTCGTCTTCATATGGGAAGCCGCTTGTTTCGAGCTTGGAGAAAACTACTTGCCCGTTGATCTCAATCTCAAAACTGCCTGCAGAAACAAAAGCATCAAATCAAGGAAAACAATGTAGTCTGAGAATATGGTAGAAACATACACTCACTAGCCAGTTTATTAGGTACACCACCATGTTCAAGAAAATGGTTCACTCCTACAGACAGTGAGTCATGTGGCCGTGGCTAGCTATATAAAGCAGGCAGACCGGCACAGGCATTCAGTTGCTGTGCAATTGGATGTTAGTAAAATGGGCAAAACAAGTGACCCAAGTGACTGAGTGCGGTATGATCGTTGGTGCCAAGCACATCGGATCGAGAATCTCTGAAACGGCCTCTTGGGCTTTTCAACGACAACAGTGTCTAGGTTCTCCAGAATGTTGCCACAAACCAAAACAATCCAGTCAGCAGCAGTCCTGTGGGCAAAAACAGCTCATTCATGAGAGGTCAAAGGAAAATATCAAGAATCATGCAAGCTAACAGGCGGGCCACAAACAGACAAATAACGTCCCAGTACAACAGTGGTGTGTAGAATGGCATTTTAGAATGCACCGATCCTTGTCACGGATGGGCTGTTGCAGCAGACATCCACACCGGGTTCCATTCCTACCAGCTAAACACAAGAAGAAACAGCTCCAGTGGGCACGCGACCGCCAACACTGGACAATTGAGAAGTGGAAAACGTCACCTGGTCCGACGAATCCCGGTTCCTGTTGCTTTATGCTGATGGCAGAGACAGGATTTAGTGTAAGCGGCATGAGTCCATGGACCCATCCTGCCTGGTGTCAATGGTACAGGCTGATTGCGGTGGTGTACCACGATCCAATCTGCAGCAACTGCATGATGCCATCGCATCAGTGTAGACCAACATCCCTTTGGAATGTGTCTGACTTGAAGAATCCATTCCCCAAAATAATTCAGGACGTTCTGGAGGCAAAGGGGGTCCGTGTGGCAGTGAGCTCCCATCACTGCCACTGTCATTACTTACTCACCCTTTGCACTAACCTGGCATGAGGGTGACACACACCTCTCTAATAAACTGTCCAGTGAGTATATAGCTACACAGAAGAAATAACATGTAACGATGTCAAAATGCTTCACATTATTAGTGTACTTACCAACACTGTACGTACCTGTATTGTCTGTAGTAGGCTGTGGAAAGGACCAACTTACCTTGCCTTCCTACGAAGCCCGACACTTCCGCTTCAGTGAACTCCGCGGTGACAACCCGCGCGAGCTCCTGATAGCGGGGCCCGTACCTCATCCACCGCTAAAGACGACAAAAACAAAAACACTGCTTGGTGATGAATAATTAACCCTAAAGTAGTTGGGGGAAAATGTCCAAGCAATGTCTAAGGTAAACATTCATCAACTAACGTTAGCTAGCATAAAACATAGCCCGTTTCATAATAAAAGAGTGGGTACTCTGCGCTATGAAGGTGGCTAGTTCGAGCTGGTAGCTACAGTAGCTACCTAAAACGCATTGGAGCTGCTTTAAAAAAAAAAGGGAATAATCCAATAAATGGAAAATAAACATACCAGTATTCGACTTTGACTTGCACACCCATGGCTGTTGAAGAAACTAGCTAGCTTGCTAGTTCCTTCTTCTCGATAAGCTGATTCAGGTTTGACCTAAAGACACGATTGTGTAACACAAATGCTAAAAAGGCGACATAGCTAGCTAAAGCGTATGAACAGAGAAATGCTGTTGATTGGTGTAACCAGAGGTGGGAGGAGCGAGAAAAAGCAGGAAGAAAATACTAGCAGGGACCTGTTCCAATACTTTTGAAATGCATCCATCCTTTCACTTTCTTCTTCCTTCTTTGAGATTATTTAGGAATAATCTCAAAAAGTTTAGGAATGATGTTAAGTACAGTGGGTCTTTTTGTAAAATAGCTTTATAAATTAAAACAGCAATATATCAACCTATGTGACATTAAAGAGGGCCAACCAACATTCTAGTAGAGAAGGCAGTGATGAGTACTAAAATTGTCGCCCGTAATAAATCGCAGTGCGCTATTATAAACTGCAACTAATAGCTTTAATGAAGTGGTAGCTGCATTTATATAGATGATGTCGCCATAGTCTAGGACCGATAGGAATGTCTACTGAATAATATGCTTTCTACTAAACCCATTTTTATTCTCAGTTTATACTCATGCATTCAATTCATATTTACAACTTCACAACTCGTAATTACCATCTTCCCATTTGGTTTTAAACACACCATTATTACAGTTTATTACTGCTCACCTTCAGACTCATAAAGACATCACAAGTCATCATGGCAAGTGTCCACTCCCTTCAGAGTAAAGCTACACCCCAGTCTTTCAGGAACTTGTTGTAAGCTAGAAGTAAAAGGACTGTTATTGGGCATTGACATGATGACTAAAATGAGTTGGATTATAACAATTTAGGGAAGAAACTAAGCACAGACAAAGCTTAAAATGAAGAGAAATGGCAACCAAAGATTCATCAACATGTGGTAAGTTTTTTCATCTCTATTGTCTTACATATCAACTTTAGAAAAAGGTTGTACTGTATATAAAGGACAATTTACACATGGCTTGTGAAGTTGTTTTTACAGTTATCAGTCACTTTGGTGCATTTCTTAGATCAAAAGTGCAATTCTTGATACTACTTGTACAAATTCCAAATAATCTAGTCACTTGTACACATCATTAAAGCAATTTCTTATTCCTTTGAACAAATTTCAATTGATAATGTACACGTCAGCTTTTTTCCACATTATCAATTGCTCATGTCATGTTGATCAAAATGTAGTAGATGGTTCTCTGTTGAATAGTCTTACCCCTCAAAATATCTAGGCATTAGTTCCTTGCACAAGCCATTACATGCAAAATTGTTGAACTATTTGTCATAAACTGTCAAGCATAGTTTTACACATTTCTATTAGACCTTTTGTACAAAAACGTGAATTGATGAATCGTGCAGGTGATATTGACCCTCACTCATGAAGGAATGTAAAGTGTTAGTTCAACCAACAATCAACCAGTTGTCTAAATTGCTCAAAGGTGCATCTAGTGAAGAATCAATTGGCAAGCATATATAGACAGACCACAACACAGAGTTGCAATTTTCCAATAATGGATGGACCAGGAAACTAACAGCCTGTATCCGCTATGGAGCCGCAGTCAAACGACCACCCCTCATCACTGTCAAACGCTCCCTAAAAACACTTCTGTGAGCAGGCCTTTCTAATCGACCTGGCCCGGGTATCCTGGAAGGACATTGACTCATCCCGTCAGTTGAGGATGCCTGGTCATTCTTTAAAAGTAACTTCCTCACCATTTTAGATAAGCATGCTCCGTTCAAAAAATGCAGAACTAAGAACAGATACAGTCCTTGGTTCACCCCCAGACCTGACTGCCCTCGACCAGCACAAAACATCCTGTGGCGGACTGCAATAGCATCGAATAGTCCCCGGGATATGCAACTGTTCAGGGAAGTCCGTAACCAATACACGCAGTCAGTCAGGAAAGCTAAGGCCAGCTTCTTCAGGCAGAAGTTTGCATCATGTAGCTCCAACTCCAAAAAAGTTCTGGGACACTGTGAAGTCCATGGAGAACAAGAGCACCTCCTCCCAGCTGCCCACTGCACTGAGGCTAGGTAACACGGTCACCACCGATAAATCCATGATTATCGAAAACTTCAATAAGCATTTTCAACGGCTGGCCATGCCTTCCGCCTGGCTACTCCAACCTCGGCCAACAGCTCTGCCCCCCGGCAGCTCCTCGCCCAAGCCTCTCCAGGTTCTCCTTACCCAAATCCAGATAGCAGATGTTCTGAAAGAGCTGCAAAACCTGGACCCGTACAAATCAGCTGGGCTTGACAATCTGGACCCCTATTTCTGAAACTTTCCGCCGCCATTGTCGCAACCCCTATTACCAGCCTGTTCAACCTCTCTTTCATATCGTCTGAGATCCCCAAGGATTGAAAGCTGCCGCAGTCATCCCCTCTTCAAAGGGGGAGACACCCTGGACCCAAACTGTTACAGACCTATATCCATCCTGCCCTGCCTATCTAAGGTCTTCGAAAGCCAAGTCAACAAACAGGTCACTGACCATCTCGAATCCCACCGTACCTTCTCCGCTGTGCAATCTGGTTTCCGAGCCGGTCACGGGTGCACCTCAGCAACACTCAAGGTACTAAACGATATCATAACCGCCATCGATAAAAGACAGTACTGTGCAGCCGTCTTCATTGACCTTGCCAAGGCTTTCGACTCTGTCAATCACCATATTCTTATCGGCAGACTCAGTAGCCTCGGTTTTTCGGATGACTGCCTTGCCTGGTTCACCAATTACTTTGCAGACAGAGTTCAGTGTGTCAAATCGGAGGGCATGCTGTCCGGTCCTCTGGCAGTCTCTATGGGGGTGCCACAGGGTTCACCTCGGGCCGACTCTTTTCTCTGTATATATCAATGACGTTGCTCTTGCTGCGGGCGATTCCCTGATCCACCTCTACGCAGACGACACCATTCTATATACTTTCGGCCCGTCATTGGACACTGTGCTATCCAACCTCCAAACAAGCTTCAATGCCATACAACACTCCTTCCGTGGCCTCCAACTGCTCTTAAACGCTAGTAAAACCAAATGCATGCTTTTCAACCGATCACCCGCATGCCCGACTAGCATCACCACCCTGGATGGTTCCGACCTTGAATATGTGGACATCTATAAGTACCTAGGTGTCTGGCTAGACTGCAAACTCTCCTTCCAGACTCATATCAAACATCTCCAATCGAAAATCAAATCAAGAGTCGGCTTTCTATTCCGCAACAAAGCCTCCTTCACTCACGCCGCCAAGCTTACCCTAGTAAAACTGACTATCCTTCCGATCCTCGACTTCATCTACAAAATGGCTTCCAACACTCTACTCAGCAAACTGGATGCAGTCTATCACAGTGCCATCCGTTTTGTCACTAAAGCACCTTATACCACCCACCACTGCGACCTGTATGCTCTAGTCGGCTGGCCCTCATTACATATTCTTCGCCAGACCCACTGGCTCCAGGTCATCTACAAGTCCATGCTAGGTAAAGCTCCGCCTTATCTCAGTTCACTGGTCACGATGGCAACACCCATCCGTAGCACGCGCTCCAGCAGGTGTATCTCACTGATCATCCCTAAAGCCAACACCTCATTTGGCGCCTTTCGTTCCAGTACTCTGCTGCCTGTGACTGGAACGAATTGTAAAATCGCTGAAGTTGGAGACTTTTATCTCCCTCACCAACTTCAAACATCAGCTATCTGAGCAGCTAACCGATCGCTGCTGCTGTACATAGTCTATTGGTAAATAGCCCACCCATTTTCACCTACCTCATCCCCATACTGTTTTTATTTATTTACTTGCTCTTTTGCGCTCACACTGCTATGCTTTATCTTGGCCAGGTCACAGTTGCAAATGAGAACTTGTTCTCAACTGGCCTACCTGGTTAAATAAAGGTGAAATAAAAAAAAAAAAAAAATAAATAAAAACAGGGTCAACAGCCAAGAGGAGGAAGAAGAGGAGCAAGGATGCGTGGTGGAAGGCAAAACAGAGGAAGAGGCAGAAGAGGACATAGGCGCATATCTGATGACATAAGGGCCACTATTGTAGACCATGTTGTCAATCATGGCCTTACAATGGCTGAGGCGGGTCGAAGGGTGCAGCCGAATATTGGGAGCTCAACCGTGTCCTCAATAGTTCAAACGTTTCAAGAGAGAACAAGTATGTCCACCAATGTACAGTGCACTGTTACTGTATATAAGCAGTATACTGTATACTTCCTACAATGCCTCATATTACAGTAGTCCACTTGTATTTCACAGCATACAGAAATATACTCTACAGATACATACTGCACCTTACATGCACCCACCTGTATGTTTTACAGTAAAATGTGTGTTCGCATAGTTTTTGTCTATGTGAAAGTGTGCGATGCATCACTGCATTTTTCCCCACATAGGACTGCAAGATTACCTCAAACCGGTGGCAGAGGACACCTTTTCAC
Organism: Oncorhynchus tshawytscha; assembly: GCF_018296145.1. Classification (NCBI taxonomy): domain Eukaryota; kingdom Metazoa; phylum Chordata; class Actinopteri; order Salmoniformes; family Salmonidae; genus Oncorhynchus; species Oncorhynchus tshawytscha. The sequence goes on along the minus strand of NC_056437.1, from coordinate 85,541,682 downwards.
ACCTCAACAGGAGGCTATTTGCACCATGGTCCGAGCAAACAATGCCATGAGACTCAGGGAAATACAAAGGACCATTATAGAAGACAACGATGTCTTTGAAAACATCCATACGGTTAGCATATCAACCATCGACAGGGTGCTGCATAGAAACCAGATGAGTATGAAAACAGCTGTACCGTGTACCATTCCAAAGGAATGAGGAGGAGCTACGGAGCTAAGGAGGAGCTAGGAGCTACGGTACCAGTATGTACAGGTAAAACATATATCTAAGTAACTACTTTACAGCAACATTTTATAGTGATACATAGTACAGTAAGCATAAACTGCACACATTTCCATTGCTGTGGAAGGAACATGCAATATATGTACATTTTATGTCACTCTTCCTTACCAAAACAAATTCAACTGTGTGTTCTGGGATATAGCGTATAATGGAGTTGGAATCAAGTGAACCCTCTCACAACTTTGTATACGTGGATGAGGCTGGCTTCAACCTGACCAAATGCAGAAGGCGGGGTCGGAATATAAATTGGTCACAGAGCTACTGTGGATTTGCCAGGCCAACTGGGAGGAAATATCACCATGTGTGCTGCTATCTTGGATAATGTGAGTTTCCATCGATCAAACATCATAAGGCAATGGTTTGTGACCCACCCGAGGATGCTCATAGAATTCCTCCCACCTTATTCACCATTCCTTAACCCAATTGAGGAGTTATGTTCAGCATGGAGGTGGAAGGTGTACGATCGTCAGCCACACACACAGATGACCCTGCTGGCTGCAATGGATGCAGCATGTGAGGACATCACAGTATACTCCTGCAGAGGATGGATAAGTCATTCCAAAAGATTCTTTCCACGTTGCATTGGAAGGGAAATATCCGGTGTGATGTGGATGAGAATGTGGGCCGACAGACAGGAACGTCTTGTGTTTCTTTCTAATTTAGTTTTTTTCCTTTGTGCCCCTTCGGTTGTCCAGTCTCTTTCAATCAATAACCCACATACAGTAATATGTAAATAGTACTGTTGAAATTGATATGTGTAACGGTTTTCTTCTGGTGAAAGAGAGGCGGACCAAAATGCAGCGTGGTTAGTTTTGTACATCTTTAATAAAGATGAAAATACAACAATCTACAAAACAAGAAATGTGAAAAACCAAAACAGTCCTATCTGGTGCCACAAAGACCAGAACAAAACCCAACACAAAACAGGCTACCTAAATATGGTTCCCAATCAGAGACAATGACTAACACCTGCCTCTGATTGAGAACCATATCAGGCCAAACATAGAAATAGACAAACCAGACACACAACATAGAATGCCCACCCAGCTCAAGTCCTGACCAACACTAAAACAAGGAAAACACACAAGAACGATGGTCAGAACGTGACAATATGTCATAGAAGTGCAGCCTTGTGCATTTTCAATACAGTAACTGTCATCCAAACTGTAGCCTAAGTTTACATCAGGTAATACGGTCGAGGTACACAGTTACATTGACAACATGCCTAAACATTTTGACGACCTTTGGTCGTGAACAATGACTCATTGACTTACTGACATGATCATTGGCATGAATATTTACTTGTGAGAGATGTACTAAGGAGTTTTAGTGACTGACTAGCTTTAGAAACATATCTATTGTATATTGCAGTTTGTACAAATTGTTCTGAGTAATGCACTTATTTTGCACATGTTAGGGATGCTGTGAAAATGCACCAAAGCGACTGAGAAAAAAACTGTAATAACTTTAGCATCAGTCAGTGTAAAAGTATTACTCTAACCCTAACATGGCCAGTTTAATGTAAGTTAAGATGATTAACTGCCCTGTTCTATCAATGTGGTGCGTGTACTGATATTTCTAGGCAACATTACCATTACTTATAGCAACTATTAATGTTTTTATGATATCTCCATGTACTGTATGTATACTGTGTGTAGCAGGTACATACTGTGTGTAGCAGGTACATACTGTGTGTAGCAGGTACATACTGTGTGTGGCAGGTACATACTGTGTGTGGCAGGTACATACTGTGTGTGGCAGGTACATACTGTGTGTGCAGGTGCATACTGTGTGTAGCAGGTACATACTGTATGTGGCAGGTACATACTGTGTGTGGCAGGTACATACTGTGTGTGGCAGGTACATACTGTGCGTGGCAGGTACATACTGTGTGTGGCAGGTACATACTGTGTGTAGGTACAGGTACATACTGTGTGTAGCAGGTAAATACTATGTGCAATAAGGCAACGTGACAGACATCTGATCAAGTTGTCAATACACCACGTTATCAGTAGTTCATAGTGGCGTAATACACACACAGCTGCATGTTATCTGTGTCTGTTTGTGTATGCACTGTACTTGTGAGCATAAGTGCGTGTGTTTTATGTATGTACTTGTGACTGTACATGTTTGTGTTTGTGTGTACTTGTGTGTGTGTGTGTGTGTGTGTGTTGTGTATGTACTTGTGACTATAAGTGTGTGTTTGTGTATGTACTTGTGACTACGTGTGTGTGTGTTTGTGTATGTACTTGTGCATGCACTGTACGTGTGTGTTTTTACAATTTATTCATTAATCATTGTGGAATGACAGTCCCTTTAAAATGGAAGCCTAATGTCGGGCAGTATAACACAAAATGTGCACTAGCATGAACAGTAACTCTCACGTCTCTTGTTTGTGTGTCACTCAGACCTGAAAGTTATCCTTCTTGGCAGCAGAAACTCTGGGAAGAGCGAAGTAGGCAATGTGCTGCTGGACAGGGAGGAGTTTGTCATCAAGGAGCGGACTACGTGTTCTAGGAGGGTGGGAGAGGTGGCAGGTGGGTGGGTTACTGTGGTGGACACACCTGGCTGGTGTTGTGACTTCAAGGTGCAGGACACGCCTCAGCTGGTGAAAAGGGAGATAGTGCGCAGTGTCTCTCTGTCCACCCCAGGACCCCATATTTTCCTTATCGTCATTAAGACACACTCAGTGTTCTGTGAGAAGCGCCGCAGGGCTGTAGAGGAGCACCTGGCTCTTCCTCAGTGAGAGAGTGTGGAGTCACTGTATGGTCGTCTTCATCTGCAGTGACTGGCCTGGACACATGCACATGGAGCAGCAAGTCAAGAGAGGAGGCATGGCCCCCTGTGGCTGGTGGAGAAATGCAGTCATAGGTATCACTGCCTGAACTTGAAGAGTGGACCAGGTGGAAATCAGGTCACAGAGCTGTTCAGGAAGATGCAGAGACTGGTGACAGAAAATAGTGACAGCTGTTTTAAAATGGAGGGACTGCTTTTACAAGAGGTGGAGGAAAAGAAGAGGATAGTGGAGCAAAGGGCTCAGCAGAGATTGATGAAGATGCAGAAACAGAGATCTCTGCTCAATGGTGAGTTATCACTGAGATGGTTCTTAGTACACAATGCTTTGCCATATTGCCAACAGTAGATTTTAGAATATTTCTTGAATTCAAAAATGAAGGATTCTAGCTTTATTACCTCAAATGTGGACAACTACAAATACCTAGGTGTCTGGCTAGACTGTAAACTCTCCTTCCAGATTCATATTATACATCTCCAATTCAAAATTGATCTAGAATCGGCTTCCTATTTCGCAACCAAGCCTCCTTCCAAACATACCCTCGTAAAATTGACTATCCTACCGATCCTCGACTTCAGCGATGTCATTTACAAAATAGCCTCCAACACTCTGCTCAGCAAACTGGATGCAGTCTATCACAGTGCCATCCATTTTGTCACCAAAGCCCCATATACCACCCACCACTGCGACATGTATGCTCTCGTTGGCTGGCCCTTGCTACATATTCGTCGCCAGACCCATTGGCTCCAGGTCATCTATAAGTCTATGCTAGCTTATCTCAGCTCACTGGTCACCATAACAACACCCACCCGTAGCACGCGCTCCAGCCGGTATATCTCACTGGTCATCCCCAAAGCAAACACCAACTTTGGCCACCTTTCCTTCCAGTTCTCTGCTACCAATGACTGGAACGAATTGCAAAATCGCTGAAGTTGGAGACTTATATCTCCCTCACTAACTTTAAGCATCAGCTATCTGAGCAGCTAACCGATCGCTGCAGGTGCACACAGCCCATCTGTAAATATCCCATCCAATCTACCTGCCTCATCCCCATATTGTTTTTATTTACTTTGTTGCTCTTTTGCACACCAGTATTTCTACTTGTACATCCTCATCTGCACATCTATCATTCCCTTGTTAATTTTCTAAATTGTAATTACTTCGCTACTATGGCCTATTTATTGCCTTACCTCCTTACGCCATTTGCACACACTGTATATAGACTTTTTCTGTTGTGTTATTGACTCTACTTTTGTTTATTCCATGTTGTTTGTGTCGCACTGCTTTGCTTTATCTTGGCCAGGTCGCAGTTGTAAATGGGAACTTGTTCTCAACTGGCCTACCTGGTTAAATAAAAATAAAAAAATATTTCTATTTCTGCTACATTTCATTGTGTGCTCCTACATTTTCCAACTTAGGCGCACATGTGCTCCTTGTCAAAAATGACAACGTAAGCACTATCTATTATGATGTTGCATTGTTTTCTTCTTTTCTACCAGGGGAGTCATGTCATCTCTCCGAAATCAGAGTCGTGCTGCTTGGAGCTCGGGGCTCAGGGAAGAGTTCAGCAGGAAACACCATCCTGGGTCAAGGAGGAAGCTTTGAGGTCAGAAGGAGAACAGTGCAATGGATGGTGGGAGCAGGTGATGTTGCCGGGAGACAAGTCACTGTGGTGGACACTCCAGGCTGGTGGATGAATTACTTCTCTCAGGATAGTCCTGTTTTTGACAGACACTAGACACTATCTCCTGTATCTCTTTGCTCCCCTGGTCCACATGCCCTCCTGCTGATGGTGCGTGTGGACCGGTCCTTCACAGGGACCAACAGGAGAGCTGTGCAGGAGCACCTAGAGCTCATCACAGACGCAGTCTGGGCTCACATCATCGTCCTGTTCAACTTTGGGGACTGGCTGGGAGACACAACCATCGAGCAGCACATTGAGAGTGAGGGGGAGGCCCTCCAGTGGCTTGTGGAGAAGTGTGGCAACAGGTATCATGTCCTCAACAATAGAAGCAACTCAGGATTTCAGGTTACGGAACTGATGAGAAAGATTGAGGAACTGATGTCATTCAACAGCAGTAGTTACTGTAAGATTGAGGGTGGGATTCTGCAGGAGAAGAGGAGGGAAGAACAGAAAAGAGCAGGGGAGAGACTGACGAGGAGGCAGAAACAAAGAGAGACTGCCAGATCTCTATTAGGTGAGTTAAATCAATCTCTCTCAAATGCACTTTAGGTGTCTGATTCTATTCATATTGGTGTGAAATGTTTAGGATGAACATTTTGCAATTGTTCATAGTGCTTTAAATCTGACAATGTGAATGAAACACTTTGTATTCATACATTTTATGTCCAAAGCAGACATGTTATACATGACAGTATTCTTATTTGTTTGTGACAGGGGAGCTCTACTGTCCCTCAGAGCTGAGAATAATGCTGCTGAGTGGCCGCAACACAGGCAGGAGCTCTGCTGGAAACACCATCCTGGGCAGAGAGCACTTTAAAGTAGGGTGCCATGCTACTGACTGTGTGGAAGGACAAGGAAAGGTCAGGGGTGAGACTGTGACAGTTTTAGACCCACCAGGCTGGCTGTCAGTGGGTCCTGGCTCCCTGATGTCTCCCTCAGCCTCTGGGGTAACTGTGGTCCTGGTGGTTGTGAATGTGAGCTCCTCCTTCAGCCACACTGTCTGGAGAACAGCAGAAAAACACCTGGAGGCACTCGGAGAGAAAGTATGGAATATAACCATGGTCCTATTCCCTTTGGGGACTGGCTGGGGGACATGACCATGGAGCAGTGCATTGAGAGTGAGGGAGAGCCGCCCCAGAGGCTTGTCGAGAAGTGTGGCAACAGATATCATGTGTTGGACAGTAAGAACCAGGGGACTGGTGCACAGGTCACTGAGCTGCTACAGAAGATAGAGGAGATGCTGGTGGAGGAGAGGTTGGAGGTTCTACAGAGAAGATAATAGGTTGGGAAGAGTCTCACAGTGATGCAGGAGCCAGAGATGGATGGAGTGATGGGAGAGGGCAGAGAGGGCCTTGTAGCAAACCACACAGATGCTCCCTTTCATGATGGTAAGCAAGACTGATGCACATTAGATAGAACTTACAGTGCATCATTTCATGATGTATTTACTATTTATTCTGACAGAGCTCTCTTGTGTTGCAGCGTGTGAGGTGGCTAGTTCAGAGGACCTTCTAACCCCCAGATGACTTAGGAGCCCCAGACTTTGGTGTACAGGAGTTGGCACTACCAGAAGCCAGTGGAGGATGGTGGACTGAAGCAAATCACTCCATCCTGGATGTGGAGGGGTTTCTGTCCAGCATGGCCAGTGTGCTTCAGGGAATCAGGAGGGGCTGATGTGGAACATGGGGGCAGACAGATGCTAGTGGTGACCCTCCCAGACTGTCTCCACACTGGACCTACTCAGAGCCATCATCTGAGATGGAATGGACAGAATGGTAGAAACCGGTCACCCTGTTCTCTCCAGGACACCAAGCTCTCCTCCTGGTCCAGCAACCCAAAGAACCAGAAAAATGCTGGTGAAGAACCAGACATAGTGGATATACAGTCCCTTGGACACCCCAGGCTGAGGGACAGGACCCTCAAGGAGATTGCCAGAACAGGAGGCATGCAGTCCTTGATTGTCCAATGGGGGAACAGTAATTTGGAGGAGCTTGAATCCTTCATTGACTCCTATTTTCAAATGGTGTGGAAGAAAACCATGGGGTCTTTCATAGTAGAGGAGGAGGACTGTCTCACCAGCAACAGCCCAGAGCTGAATGATGTTGGGGAGGATCTTGTAAATAATGGTAACCAGGGGGTGCTGTCATCCATTGACAAGAAGCTGTCTAAGCTGGACCTCCTGGAAGGCATGCAGAGAGACTTGCTGGACCTCAGACAGAGTCTGGATCGCAGCTGTGACATCATACAGGAACTCAGTGACAAAAGTAAAGCAACACAGAAGCCTGCTGTTCCCTCTGATGCAGGGGAGGCAGAAGTGGAGGAAAGTTGCTAGAGGAGAGATGTTCAACAATAACATAAATGATATAAATGAAGTTATAGATTGTTTGTTTTATCTAAATATGCCCTAACATCATTGTTCAGGTAACAACTAATTAACAGTATTGATTTATTGATGGAGTTAATGCTAATGGTGAGGCAGTATATTAACTTCATGATGTCATGTGTTTTCCACAAGGGGGAGCCCTCTGACAAGCAATTGTGGGGGTTGGTCTCCTGCATAGATTACTGTATCTATTCACTACATGAAATATTTCACTCCATTATTATGCAAGATTACCAGTCATTTTAAATCAGTTATTGTAGATAATTTCCTAGATGATTATTTTATTTATCTTATGAGGCTTGTATAAAGACATATCAGGGTCCAGATGACAGCACGTGTCATGCCATAAAAGTAACATATTATATATCATGAAACATATCATAGAGGCGAGTCTTTTTTGTGTTTGCTCATGAGACTTGTTTGAGTTAACGTAAAAGAATTGACAGCAACAAAGACTGAGAGCCGTGACCCTCTTAGGTGGTGGGTAAGCTGAGGATGAAAACTGTCTGACTGTGCTGTGGTGACTGTCTGCAGGTGCTGCAGCCCCAGCCTCAGCCCACTGGCTGATGACTCATCTCTCTACAGCAGAAGCAGAACATGTACAGTAGAACTGGGCTGATTCACAACTGGAAGGGAAACTGTAATGTTACTGTAGGTCTTCACATTGGGTAGCTACTGTTCATAAATAAGGGCATGGAGTTTTTCCTCTTCAGGTTAGAAAACACTTCAGGTGCTATTCATAATTGCTCTCCATCTTGCAACATCCTGAGATGTGTGAGAGGGAGAGAGAAAGAGAGTGAGAGAGAAAGGGGAGGAATAGGGAGAGAGAGAGAGATGCAGAAACAGAGCATGTCCTAAATTATCTTCAATCTCCAGTTAATGAAAAACAGGAAGTTGGTTCAGGCAGACCAGACATTGTGTTAGCTTAGAATACCATAAAGCTGGAAGGCTACATTTCTAAACCCTTTCAGAATTTGTCCAAGAGCCAGAGAGATGAGTCACACAGACATACAGCGGCTAATAGATTTCTGGCTGGGTAAGTAAACACTTTGCAAAGCCTGGTGCAGTCAAGGTCAATCTCTATCTACCTTTAAAGCCAACATGTAAGAACCTCAAAGTAAAGTGTTTTTATAGGGCAATTTTTATTGAAATCCAGAAATGGCAAGATGTTTTTGCCAAGCTATTATTTTTTTGACCCTCTATTTTTTGTTGACCCTCTGAACGAGGTTACAACATTGACAGATTGATGAAAAATAGATGTTTTATTGTCTCATACACCAGATAGGCAGTACTGTAAAAAATATTACTCAGACATTGTAGAATGGGTGAAACTTAGGCCAAAACCAGCCAGACAATTGTACTTTCCTCTCAATACTGTTTTTGTCAACCTCTAGTTTAACTCTCTACATCCAATATTCACCTTGTCAATAGCAACACTGGGCTATTTTAGAGTAAAGAAATCCCACAGCCATAAAGTGAGGCTCTTGGGGCATAAATGCACTTGTTTACTTTCTGACACATAGCCTCGGCATCCAGTCTCTTCCCTGGCCTGGTGTGTTTTTCCCTACTCAGACTAGAAGTTCCATTCTGGGAGCATGCATTATGCAGCGATCCCCAGACTGCTTGGAGAGAGTGAGGAGGGTCCCACCTGGTGTGTTCAGAGTGCATCTCCCCACCGCCCACCTTACTGGCCAATGGGAGAGAGGGTTGTGATTGCCATCCCAGCATTGCCTGGACTGGAGAGAAAGGAGACTAAGTACAAAATGGTAAACAGAGAGGATATGGGATGTTTTAATATGTTGTAAAACAACAGATGTAAACTCCACTCTTAGGAAAAAAAGGGTTCCAAAGAGTTCTTCGGCTGTCCCCAAAGGAGAACCCTTTTGGGTTCCATATAGAACCCTTCTGTGGAAAGGTTCTCCTATGGGGACAGCCGGAGAACCCTTTAGGTTCCAGATAGCACCTTTTCTAAGAGTGTACAAGGGAGGAGGAAGGAAAGAGATGAGCAGATTTGGTGTTTGCAAGACTTCCTCCACGGTGAGCCAAAGAGGTGACTTGTTTGCAATCATGACCTCTTTATCTCTCTCAGTCTCTCTCTGCATCTCACTGCATTATTCCTCATGAATATCAATCCCTTTATCCACTCCTCCCTCTCTTTCTCACTCTCTTGCTTTATCATCCATCCTCTTTTAGCCTCCAACAGCCTAACACAGCAGGCATAGAAAGACGTCTGAGTGGAGTTCCCACTTCCATGTTCAGGGGGAACAGAAGTTATTGTTAGTGTGTGTTCTGGTGACGCAGCATAGGATAGTCCTCCAGTCACTAGTCTTCTTCTCTCTATGCCCCCCCAATCTTACAGCTCCGGTTGTGAGTCTCAACCCTCCCCACTCATTAAAAAAGATTTGCTGCTGGCCCGAGCTGGAGAGAAATGGATCTCTCAGCGTGATGGCGGTGCAGTGGCCGTTTGGCCCAGGAGACAGTCCTGAGCCCACATTCATCTCCATTAGTAGGACAGCCCCCACACACACATACGGGATCACGTTTCACCGCCTGCTATTTTTTCCAGGTGGAGAGAGGATGGGAAAAGGAGGTAGGGAGAGAAGCAGGCATGGAGAGGGAGGGAGAGAGAGGGATGATTTAGACTTCGTAAAAAATATAATCAGCCATCCTTCCCTTCCCCTCTCCACGCTACAATGTCATGACCCCCCAAGGGGGTCGATGTCTGTCTGAGGTGGTACACTGTAGATCAGGGGGAGGGCATGAACTTCTATACCCTCATAAAGAGTGTATCTTGATTATGTATAGAGCCATATGCTTTCTGGTTTCATATGAATAAAAAACAAGCTGTTATTAAAAAGCTGCTGGACACAGCTGTCATAATGTTTATCTACTTTGTGTTGGCGATGAATCAGGTTGTGTGTTGGCGATGAATCAGCTGTGATTGGTTTGGCACCTGGCCTGAAACAGAGACTGCTTGGCTTCCCCAAGAATGCAAAGGTAACTGAACTAAATGACTATTGCCCAGCAGCACTCACTTCTGTCATAATGAAATGCTTTGAGAGACTAGTCAAGGATCATAACACTTCCACCTTACCTGTCTCCCATGATCCACTGCAATTTGCTTACCCACCCCAATAGGTCCACAGATGATGCAATCGCCATCACACTGCACACTGCCCTATCCCATCTGGACAAGGGGAATACCTGTGTAAGAATGCTGTTCATTGCCTATAGCTCAGCATTCAACACCATAGTACCCTCCAAGCTCATCATTAGGCTTGAGCGTTCTCAGCCCCCTCCAGTACTCCCTGTTCACCCATGACTGCGTGGCCATGCACGCCTCCAACTCAATCATCAAGTTTGCAGACGACACAACAGTAGTAGGCTTGATTACCAACAACGAGACAGCCTAAAGGGAGGAAGTGAGGACACTCAACGTCAACAAAACAAAGGAGATGATCTGAGAACTTCAGGAAACAGCAGAGGGAGCATGCCCCTATCCACATCGAAGGGACAGCAGTGGAGAAGATGGA